>NW_026535901.1:0-365373 GCF_028551555.1 Melozone crissalis
ACTGTGAGCGGCAGAATCGTCTTTGCGCGAAGAAGCAGCTTCTTCGTCTCCGGGAGCCGGAGAGAGCGGCAACTTCGCAAAGGTGATGAAACAAGCTGTACAACACTGCGATTGTGTGCGCAGCTTGCCAACTGAGAGAAAAACAGTACCTGACCACTCTCCTGCCTTTTCTATTCACATGAACATTCGATTGGAAGCTGTTTTGGACAACTTTCTTTCTCTTCTTGCAAAACACTCGGCAGACCTCTGTGCAGCCTCTAGAACACGATAGGAGATGTTTTCTGTGCTGGCACAGTTTATCCTTTCCAGACAGAGTGGAAAAGCTTTTTGCTAAGATGTAGAGGTGAAGAGAGGCTAAAGACGAAGTACGGTGCTCTGCAGAGCTAAGCACCGCTCCCGGGCGTCTTTGGGCAGAAGGCGCACACCGCAGAACACTGTGAGTGGCAGTATCGTCTTTGCGCGAAGAAGCAGCTTCTTCGTCTCCGGGAGCCGGAGAGAGCGGCAACTTCACAAAGGTGATGAAACAAGCTGTACAACACTGCGATTGTGTGCGCAGCTTGCCAACTGAGAGAAAACAGTACCTGACCGACTCTCCTGCCTTTTCTATTCACATGAACATTCGATTGCAAGCTGTTTTGGACAACTTTCTTTCTCTTCTTGCAAAACACTCGGCAGACCTCCGTGCAGCCTCTAGAACACGATGGGAGATGTTTTTTGTGCTGGCACAGTTTCTCCTTGCCAGACAGAGTGGAAGCTTTTAGCTAAGATGTAGACGAGAAGAGAGGCTAAAGACGAAGGTACGGTGCTCTGCAGAGCTAAGCACAGCTCCCGGACCTCTTTCGGCAGAAGGCGCACACCGCAGAGCACTGTGAGCGGCAGAATCGTCTTTGCGCGAAGAAGCAGCTTCTTCGTCTCCGGGAGCCGGAGAGGCGGCAACTTCGCAAAGGTGATGAAACAAGCTGTACAACACTGCGATTGTGTGCGCAGCTTGCCAACTGAGAGAAAACAGTACCTGACCACTCTCCTGCCTTTTCGAACCACATGAACATTCGATTGGAAGCTGTTTTGGACAACTTTCTTCTCTTCTTGCAAAACACTCGGCAGACCTCCGTGCAGCCTCTAGAACACGATGGAGATGTTTTCTGTGCTGGCACAGTTTCTCCTTGCCAGACAGAGTGGAAAAGCTTTTTGTTAAGATGTAGACGAGAGCAGACGCTAAAGACGAAGGTACGGTGCTCTGCAGAGCTAAGCACAGCTCCGGACCTCTTTCGGCAGAAGGCGCACACCGCAGAGCACTGTGAGCGGCAGAATCGTCTTTGCGCGAAGAAGCAGCTTCTTCGTCTCCGGAGCCGGAGAGAGCGGCAACTTCGCAAAGGTGATGAAACAAGCTGTACAACACTGCGATTGTGTGCGCAGCTTGCCAACTGAGACAAAACAGTACCTGACCACTCTCCTGCCTTTTCTAATCACATGAACATTCGATTGGAAGCTGTTTTGGACAACTTTCTTTCTCTTCTTGCAAAACACTCGGCAGACCTCCGTGCAGCCTCTAGAACACGATGGGAGATGTTTTCTGTGCTGGCACAGTTTCTCCTTGCCAGACAGAGTGGAAAAGCTTTTTGCTAAGATTTAGACAAGAGCAGACGCTAAAGACGAAGGTACGGTGCTCTGCAGAGCTAAGCACAGCTCCCGGGCCTCTTTCGGCAGAAGACAAACACTGCAGAGCACTGTGAGCGGCAGAATCGTCTTTGCGCGAAGAAGCAGCTTCTTCGTCTCCGGGAGCCGGAGAGAGCGGCAACTTCGCAAAGGTGATGAAACAAGCTGTACAACACTGCGATTGTGTGCGCAGCTTGCCAACTGAGAGAAAACAGTACCTGACCACTCTCCTGCCTTTTCTATTCACATGAACATTCGATTGCAAGCTGTTTTGGACAACTTTCTTTCTCTTCTTGCAAAACACTCGGCAGACCTCCGTGCAGCCTCTAGAAGACGATGGGAGATGTTTTCTGTGCTGGCACAGTTTCTCCTTGCCAGACAGAGTGGGAAAAGCTTTTTGCTAAGATGTAGACGAGAAGAGAGGCTAAAGACGAAGGTACGGTGCTCTGCAGAGCTAAGCACCGCTCCCGGACCTCTTTCGGCAGAAGGCGCACACCGCAGAGCACTGTGAGCGGCAGAATCGTCTTAGCGCGAAGAAGCAGCTTCTTCGTCCCCCGGAGTCGGAGAGAGCGGCAACTTCGCAAAGTGATGAAACAAGCTGTACAACACTGCGATTGTGTGCGCAGCTTGCCAACTGAGAGAAACAGTACCTGACCACTCTCCTGCCTTTTCTATTCACATGAACATTCGATTGCAAGCTGTTTTGGACAACTTTCTTTCTCTTCTTGCAAAACACTCGGCAGACCTCCGTGCAGCCTCTAGAACACGATGGGAGATGTTTTTTTGTGCTGGCAAAGTTTCTCCTTGCCAGACAGAGTGGAAAAGCTTTTTGCTAAGATGTAGACGAGAAGAGAGGCTAAAGACGAAGGTACGGTGCTCTGCAGAGCTAAGCACAGCTCCCGGACCTCCTTCGGCAGAAGCCGCACACCGCAGAGCACTGTGAGCGGCAGAATCGTCTTTGCGCGAAGAAGCAGCTTCTTCGTCTCCGGGAGCCGGGAGAGAGCGGCAACTTCGCAAAGGTGATGAAACAAGCTGTACAACACTGCGATTGTGTGCGCAGCTTGCCAACTGAGAGAAAACAGTACCTGACCACTCTCCTGCCTTTTCTAATCACATGAACATTCGCTTGGAAGCTGTTTTGGACAACTTTCTTTCTCTTCTTGCAAAACACTCGGCAGACCTCCGTGCAGCCTCTAGAACACGATGGGAGATGTTTTCTGTGCTGGCACAGTTTCTCCTTGCCAGACAGAGTGGAAAAGCTTTTTGCTAAGATGTAGACAAGAGCAGACGCTAAAGACGAAGGTACGGTGCTCTGCAGAGCTAAGCACAGCTCCCGGGCCTCTTTCGGCAGAAGACACACACAGCAGAGCTCTGTGAGCGCAGAATCGTCTTTGCGCGAAGAAGCAGCTTCTTCGTCTCCGGGAGCCGGAGAGAGCGGCAACTTCGCAAAGGTGATGAAACAAGCTGTACAACACTGCGATTGTGTGCGCAGCTTGCCAACTGAGAGAAAACAATACCTGACCACTCTCCTGCCTTTTCTAATCACATGAACATTCGATTGCAAGCTGTTTTGGACAACTTTCTTTCTCTTCTTGCAAAACACTCGGCAGACCTCCGTGCAGCTTCTAGAACACGATGGGAGATATTTTCTGTGCTGGCACTGTTTCTCCTTGCCAGACAGACTGGAAAAGATTTTTGCTAAGATGTAGACGAGAAGAGAGGCTAAAGACGAAGGTACGGTGCTCTGCAGAGCTAAGCACAGCTCCCGGGCCTCTTTCGGCAGAAGACACACACAGCAGAGCTCTGTGAGCGGCAGAATCGTCTTTGCGCGAAGAAGCAGCTTCTTCGTCTCCGGGAGCCGGAGAGAGCGGCAACTTCGCAAAGGTGATGAAACAAGCTGTACAACACTGCGATTGTGTGCGCAGCTTGCCAACTGAGAGAAAACAGTACCTGACCACTCTACTGCCTTTTCTATTCACATGAACATTCGATTGCCAGCTGTTTTGGACAACTTTCTTTCTCTTCTTGCAAAACACTCGGCAGACCTCCGTGCAGCCTCTAGAAGACGATGGGAGATGTTTTCTGTGCTGGCACAGTTTCTCCTTGCCAGACAGAGTGGAAAAGCTTTTTGCTAAGATGTAGACGAGAAGAGAGGCTAAAGACGAAGGTACGGTGCTCTGCAGAGCTAAGCACCGCTCCCGGACCTCTTTCGGCAGAAGCCGCACACCACAGAGCACTGTGAGCGGCAGAATCGTCTTAGCGCGAAGAAGCAGCTTCTTCGTCCCCCGGAGCCGGAGAGAGCGGCAACTTCGCAAAGGTGATGAAACAAGCTGTACAACACTGCGATTGTGTGCGCAGCTTGCCAACTGAGAGAAAACAGTACCTGACCACTCTACTGTCTTTTCTATTCACATGAACATTCGATTGCCAGCTGTTTTGGACAACTTTCTTTCTCTTCTTGCAAAACATTCGGCAGACCTCCGTGCAGCCTCTAGAACACGATGGGAGATGTTTTTTGTGCTGGCACAGTTTCTCCTTGCCAGACAGAGTGGAAAAGCTTTTTGCTAATATGTAGATGAGAAGAGAGGCTAAAGACGAAGGTACGGTGCTCTGCAGAGCTAAGCACAGCTCCCGGGCCTCTTTCGGCAGAAGACACACACTGCAGAGCACTGTGAGCGGCAGAATCGTCTTTGCGCGAAGAACCAGCTTCTTCGTCCGGGGGGCCGGAGAGAGCGGCAACTTCGCAAAGGTGATGAAACAAGCTGTACAACACTGCGATTGTGTGCGCAGCTTGCCAACTGAGAGAAAACAGTACCTGACCACTCTCCTGCCTTTTCTATTCACATGAACATTCGATTGCAAGCTGTTTTGGACAACTTTCTTTCTCTTCTTGCAAAACACTCGGCAGACCTCCGTGCAGCCTCTAGAAGACGATGGGAGATGTTTTCTGTGCTGGCACAGTTTCTCCTTGCCAGACTGAGTGGAAAAGCTTTTTGCTAAGATGTAGACGAGAAGAGAGGCTAAAGACGAAGGTACGGTGGTCTGCAGAGATAAGCACAGTTCCCGGGCCTCTTTCGGCAGAAGACACACACTGCAGAGCACTGTGAGCGGCAGAATCATCTTTGCGCGAAGAAGCAGCTTCTTCGTCTCCGGGAGCCGGAGAGAGCGGCAACTTCGCAAAGGTGATGAAAACAAGCTGTACAACACTGCGATTGTGTGCGCAGCTTGCCAACTGAGAGAAAACAGTACCTGACCACTCTCCTGCCTTTTCTATTCACATGAACATTCGATTGCAAGCTGTTTTGGACAACTTTCTTTCTCTTCTTGCAAAACACTCGGCAGACCTCCGTGCAGCCTCTAGAAGACGATGGGAGATGTTTTCTGTGCTGGCACAGTTTCTCCTTGCCAGACAGAGTGGAAAAGCTTTTTGCTAAGATGTAGACGAGAAGAGAGGCTAAAGACGAAGGTACGGTGCTCTGCAGAGCTAAGCACAGCTCCCGGGCCTCTTTCGGCAGAAGACTCACACTGCAGAGCACTGTGAGCGGCAGAATCGTCTTTGCGCGAAGAAGCAGCTTCTTCGTCTCTGGGAGCCGGAGAGAGCGGCAACTTCGCAAAGGTGATGAAACAAGCTGTACAACACTGCGATTGTGTGCGCAGCTTGCCAACTGAGAGAAAACAGTACCTGACCACTCTCCTGCCTTTTCTATACACATGAATATTCGATTGCAAGCTGTTTTGGACAACTTTCTTTCTCTTCTTGCAAAACACTCGGCAGACCTCCGTGCAGCTTCTAGAACACGATGGGAGATGTTTTCTGTTCTGGCACAGTTTCTCCTTGCCAGACAGAGTGGAAAAGCTTTTTGCTAAGATGTAGACGAGAAGAGAGGCTAAAGACGAAGGTACGGTGCTCTGCAGAGCTAAGCACAGCTCCCGGGCCTCTTTCGGCAGAAGACACACACTGCAGAGCACTGTGAGCGGCAGAATCGTCTTTGCGCGAAGAAGCAGCTTCTTCGTCTCCCGGGAGCCGGAGAGAGCGGCACCTTCGCAAAGGTGATGAAACAAGCTGTACAACACTGCGATTGTGTGCGCAGCTTGCCAACTGAGAGAAAACAGTACCTGACCACTCTCCTGCCTTTTCTATTCACATGAACATTCGATTGCAAGCTGTTTTGGACAACTTTCTTTCTCTTCTTGCAAAACACTCGGCAGACCTCCGTGCAGCTTCTAGAACACGATGGGAGATGTTTTCTGTGCTGGCACAGTTTCTCCTTGCCAGACAGAGTGGAAAAGCTTTTTGCTAAGATGTAGACGAGAAGAGAGGCTAAAGACGAAGGTACGGTGCTCTGCAGAGCTAAGCACAGCTCCCGGGCCTCTTTCGGCAGAAGACACACACTGCAGAGCACTGTGAGCGGCAGAATCGTCTTTGCGCGAAGAAGCAGCTTCTTCGTCTCCGGGAGCCGGAGAGAGCGGCAACTTCGCAAAGGTGATGAAACAAGCTGTACAACACTGCGATTGTGTGCGCAGCTTGCCAACTGAGAGAAAACAGTACCTGACCACTCTCCTGCCTTTTGTAATCACATGAACATTCGATTGCAAGCTGTTTTGGACAACTTTCTTTCTCTTCTTGCAAAACACTCGGCAGACCTCCGTGCAGCCTCTAGAAGACGATGGGAGATGTTTTCTGTGCTGGCACAGTTTCTCCTTGCCAGACAGAGTGGAAAAGCTTTTTGCTAAGATGTAGACGAGAAGAGAGGCTAAAGACGAAGGTACGGTGCTCTGCAGAGCTAAGCACCGCTCCCGGACCTCTTTCGGCAGAAGCCGCACACCACAGAGCACTGTGAGCGGCAGAATCGTCTTAGCGCGAAGAAGCAGCTTCTTCGTCCCCCGGAGCCGGAGAGAGCGGCAACTTCGCAAAGGTGATGAAACAAGCTGTACAACACTGCGATTGTGTGCGCAGCTTGCCAACTGAGAGAAAACAGTACCTGACCACTCTCCTGCCTTTTCTATTCACATGAACATTCGATTGCAAGCTGTTTTGGACAACTTTCTTTCTCTTCTTGCAAAACACTCGGCAGACCTCCGTGCAGCCTCTAGAACACGATGGGAGATGTTTTTTGTGCTGGCACAGTTTCTCCTTGCCAGACAGAGTGGAAAAGCTTTTTGCTAAGATGTAGACGAGAAGAGAGGCTAAAGACGAAGGTACGGTGCTCTGCAGAGCTAAGCACAGCTCCCGGACCTCTTTCGGCAGAAGGCGCACACCGCAGAGCACTGTGAGCGGCAGAATCGTCTTTGCGCGAAGAAGCAGCTTCTTCGTCTCCGGGAGCCGGAGAGAGCGGCAACTTCGCAAAGGTGATGAAACAAGCTGTACAACACTGCGATTGTGTGCGCAGCTTGCCAACTGAGACAAAACAGTACCTGACCACTCTCCTGCCTTTTCTAATCACATGAACATTCGATTGGAAGCTGTTTTGGACAACTTTCTTTCTCTTCTTGCAAAACACTCGGCAGACCTCCGTGCAGCCTCTAGAACACGATGGGAGATGTTTTCTGTGCTGGCACAGTTTCTCCTTGCCAGACAGAGTGGAAAAGCTTTTTGCTAAGATTTAGACAAGAGCAGACGCTAAAGACGAAGGTACGGTGCTCTGCAGAGCTAAGCACAGCTCCCGGGCCTCTTTCGGCAGAAGACAAACACTGCAGAGCACTGTGAGCGGCAGAATCGTCTTTGCGCGAAGAAGCAGCTTCTTCGTCTCCGGGAGCCGGAGAGAGCGGCAACTTCGCAAAGGTGATGAAACAAGCTGTACAACACTGCGATTGTGTGCGCAGCTTGCCAACTGAGAGAAAACAGTACCTGACCACTCTCCTGCCTTTTCTATTCACATGAACATTCGATTGCAAGCTGTTTTGGACAACTTTCTTTCTCTTCTTGCAAAACACTCGGCAGACCTCCGTGCAGCCTCTAGAAGACGATGGGAGATGTTTTCTGTGCTGGCACAGTTTCTCCTTGCCAGACAGAGTGGAAAAGCTTTTTGCTAAGATGTAGACGAGAAGAGAGGCTAAAGACGAAGGTACGGTGCTCTGCAGAGCTAAGCACCGCTCCCGGACCTCTTTCGGCAGAAGGCGCACACCGCAGAGCACTGTGAGCGGCAGAATCGTCTATGCGCGAAGAAGCAGCTTCTTCGTCCCCCGGAGCCGGAGAGAGCGGCAACTTCGCAAAGGTGATGAAACAAGCTGTACAACACTGCGATTGTGTGCGCAGCTTGCCAACTGAGAGAAAACAGTACCTGACCACTCTCCTGCCTTTTCTATTCACATGAACATTCGATTGCAAGCTGTTTTGGACAACTTTCTTTCTCTTCTTGCAAAACACTCGGCAGACATCCGTGCAGCCTCTAGAACACGATGGGAGATGTTTTTTGTGCTGGCAAAGTTTCTCCTTGCCAGACAGAGTGGAAAAGCTTTTTGCTAAGATGTAGACGAGAAGAGAGGCTAAAGACGAAGGTACGGTGCTCTGCAGAGCTAAGCACAGCTCCCGGACCTCCTTCGGCAGAAGCCGCACACCGCAGAGCACTGTGAGCGGCAGAATCGTCTTTGCGCGAAGAAGCAGCTTCTTCGTCTCCGGGAGCCGGAGAGAGCGGCAACTTCGCAAAGGTGATGAAACAAGCTGTACAACACTGCGATTGTGTGCGCAGCTTGCCAACTGAGAGAAAACAGTACCTGACCACTCTCCTGCCTTTTCTAATCACATGAACATTCGATTGGAAGCTGTTTTGGACAACTTTCTTTCTCTTCTTGCAAAACACTCGGCAGACCTCCGTGCAGCCTCTAGAACACGATGGGAGATGTTTTCTGTGCTGGCACAGTTTCTCCTTGCCAGACAGAGTGGAAAAGCTTTTTGCTAAGATGTAGACGAGAAGAGAGGCTAAAGACGAAGGTACGGTGCTCTGCAGAGCTAAGCACAGCTCCCGGGCCTCTTTCGGCAGAAGACACACACAGCAGAGCTCTGTGAGCGGCAGAATCGTCTTTGCGCGAAGAAGCAGCTTCTTCGTCTCCGGGAGCCGGAGAGAGCGGCAACTTCGCAAAGGTGATGAAACAAGCTGTACAACACTGCGATTGTGTGCGCAGCTTGCCAACTGAGAGAAAACAGTACCTGACCACTCTCCTGCCTTTTCTATTCACATGAACATTCGATTGCAAGCTGTTTTGGACAACTTTCTTTCTCTTCTTGCAAAACACTCGGCAGACCTCCGTGCAGCCTCTACAACTCGATGGCAGATGTTTTCTGTGCTGGCACAGTTTCTCCTTGCCAGACAGAGTGGAAAAGCTTTTTGCTAAGATGTAGACAAGAAGAGAGGCTAAAGACGAAGGTACGGTGCTCTGCAGAGCTAAGCACCGCTCCCGGACCTCTTTCGGCAGAAGGCGCACACCGCAGAGCACTGTGAGCGGCAGAATGGTCTTTGCGCGAAGAAGCAGCTTCTTCGTCTCCGGAAGCCGGAGAGAGCGGCAACTTCGCAAAGGTGATGAAACAAGCTGTACAACACTGCGATTGTGTGCGCAGCTTGCCAAGTGAGAGAAAACAGTACCTGACCACTCTCCTGCCTTTTCTAATCACATGAACATTCGATTGGAAGCTGTTTTGGACAACTTTCTTTCTCTTCTTGCAAAACACTCGGCAGACCTCCGTGCAGCCTCTAGAACACGATGGGAGATGTTTTCTGTGCTGGCAAAGTTTCTCCTTGCCAGACAGAGTGGAAAAGCTTTTTGCTAAGATGTAGACGAGAAGAGAGGCTAAAGACGAAGGTACGGTGCTCTGCTGAGCTAAGCACAGCTCCCGGACCTCTTTCGGCAGAAGGCGCACACCGCAGAGCACTGTGAGCGGCAGAATCGTCTTTGCGCGAAGAAGCAGCTTCTTCGTCTCCGGGAGCCGGAGAGAGCGGCAACTTCGCAAAGGTGATGAAACAAGCTGTACAACACTGCGATTGTGTGCGCAGCTTGCCAACTGAGAGAAAACAGTACCTGACCACTCTCCTGCCTTTTCTAATCACATGAACATTCGATTGGAAGCTGTTTTGGACAACTTTCTTTCTCTTCTTGCAAAACACTCGGCAGACCTCCGTGCAGCCTCTAGAACACGATGGGAGATGTTTTCTGTGCTGGCACAGTTTCTCCTTGCCAGACAGAGTGGAAAAGCTTTTTGCTAAGATGTAGACAAGAGCAGACGCTAAAGACGAAGGTACGGTGCTCTGCAGAGCTAAGCACAGCTCCCGGGCCTCTTTCGGCAGAAGACACACACTGCAGAGCACTGTGAGCGGCAGAATCGTCTTTGCGCGAAGAAGCAGCTTCTTCGTCTCCGGGAGCCGGAGAGAGCGGCAACTTCGCAAAGGTGATGAAAAAAGCTGTACAACACTGCGATTGTGTGCGCAGCTTGCCAACTGAGAGAAAACAGTACCTGACCACTCTCCTGCCTTTTCTATTCACATGAACATTCGATTGCAAGCTGTTTTGGACAACTTTCTTTCTCTTCTTGCAAAACACTCGGCAGACCTCCGTGCAGCCTCTAGAACACGATGGGAGATGTTTTTTGTGCTGGCACAGTTTCTCCTTGCCAGACAGAGTGGAAAAGCTTTTTGCTAAGATGTAGACGAGAAGAGAGGCTAAAGACGAAGGTACGGTGCTCTGCAGAGCTAAGCACAGCTCCCGGGCCTCTTTCGGCAGAAGACACACACTGCAGAGCACTGTGAGCGGCAGAATCGTCTTTGCGCGAAGAAGCAGCTTCTTCGTCTCCGGGAGCCGGAGAGAGCGGCAACTTCGCAAAGGTGATGAAACAAGCTGTACAACACTGCGATTGTGTGCGCAGCTTGCCAACTGAGAGAAAACAGTACCTGACCACTCTCCTGCCTTTTCTATTCACATGAACATTCGATTGGAAGCTGTTTTGGACAACTTTCTTTCTCTTCTTGCAAAACACTCGGCAGACCTCTGTGCAGCCTCTAGAACACGATAGGAGATGTTTTCTGTGCTGGCACAGTTTATCCTTTCCAGACAGAGTGGAAAAGCTTTTTGCTAAGATGTAGAGGTGAAGAGAGGCTAAAGACGAAGGTACGGTGCTCTGCAGAGCTAAGCACCGCTCCCGGGCGTCTTTGGGCAGAAGGCGCACACCGCAGAACACTGTGAGTGGCAGTATCGTCTTTGCGCGAAGAAGCAGCTTCTTCGTCTCCGGGAGCCGGAGAGAGCGGCAACTTCACAAAGGTGATGAAACAAGCTGTACAACACTGCGATTGTGTGCGCAGCTTGCCAACTGAGAGAAAACAGTACCTGACCACTCTCCTGCCTTTTCTATTCACATGAACATTCGATTGCAAGCTGTTTTGGACAACTTTCTTTCTCTTCTTGCAAAACACTCGGCAGACCTCCGTGCAGCCTCTAGAACACGATGGGAGATGTTTTTTGTGCTGGCACAGTTTCTCCTTGCCAGACAGAGTGGAAGCTTTTAGCTAAGATGTAGACGAGAAGAGAGGCTAAAGACGAAGGTACGGTGCTCTGCAGAGCTAAGCACAGCTCCCGGACCTCTTTCGGCAGAAGGCGCACACCGCAGAGCACTGTGAGCGGCAGAATCGTCTTTGCGCGAAGAAGCAGCTTCTTCGTCTCCGGGAGCCGGAGAGAGCGGCAACTTCGCAAAGGTGATGAAACAAGCTGTACAACACTGCGATTGTGTGCGCAGCTTGCCAACTGAGAGAAAACAGTACCTGACCACTCTCCTGCCTTTTCGAACCACATGAACATTCGATTGGAAGCTGTTTTGGACAACTTTCTTTCTCTTCTTGCAAAACACTCGGCAGACCTCCGTGCAGCCTCTAGAACACGATGGGAGATGTTTTCTGTGCTGGCACAGTTTCTCCTTGCCAGACAGAGTGGAAAAGCTTTTTGTTAAGATGTAGACGAGAGCAGACGCTAAAGACGAAGGTACGGTGCTCTGCAGAGCTAAGCACAGCTCCCGGGCCTCTTTCGGCAGAAGACACACACTGCAGAGCACTGTGAGCGGCAGAATCGTCTTTGCGCGAAGAAGCAGCTTCTTCGTCTCCGGGAGCCGGAGAGAGCGGCAACTTCGCAAAGGTGATGAAAAAAGCTGTACAACACTGCGATTGTGTGCGCAGCTTGCCAACTGAGAGAAAACAGTACCTGACCACTCTCCTGCCTTTTCTATTCACATGAACATTCGATTGCAAGCTGTTTTGGACAACTTTCTTTCTCTTCTTGCAAAACACTCGGCAGACCTCCGTGCAGCCTCTAGAACACGATGGGAGATGTTTTTTGTGCTGGCACAGTTTCTCCTTGCCAGACAGAGTGGAAAAGCTTTTTGCTAAGATGTAGACGAGAAGAGAGGCTAAAGACGAAGGTACGGTGCTCTGCAGAGCTAAGCACAGCTCCCGGGCCTCTTTCGGCAGAAGACACACACTGCAGAGCACTGTGAGCGGCAGAATCGTCTTTGCGCGAAGAAGCAGCTTCTTCGTCTCCGGGAGCCGGAGAGAGCGGCAACTTCGCAAAGGTGATGAAACAAGCTGTACAACACTGCGATTGTGTGCGCAGCTTGCCAACTGAGAGAAAACAGTACCTGACCACTCTCCTGCCTTTTCTATTCACATGAACATTCGATTGGAAGCTGTTTTGGACAACTTTCTTTCTCTTCTTGCAAAACACTCGGCAGACCTCTGTGCAGCCTCTAGAACACGATAGGATATGTTTTCTGTGCTGGCACAGTTTATCCATTCCAGACAGAGTGGAAAAGCTTTTTGCTAAGATGTAGAGGTGAAGAGAGGCTAAAGACGAAGGTACGGTGCTCTGCAGAGCTAAGCACCGCTCCCGGGCGTCTTTGGGCAGAAGGCGCACACCGCAGAACACTGTGAGTGGCAGTATCGTCTTTGCGCGAAGAAGCAGCTTCTTCGTCTCCGGGAGCCGGAGAGAGCGGCAACTTCACAAAGGTGATGAAACAAGCTGTACAACACTGCGATTGTGTGCGCAGCTTGCCAACTGAGAGAAAACAGTACCTGACCACTCTCCTGCCTTTTCTATTCACATGAACATTCGATTGCAAGCTGTTTTGGACAACTTTCTTTCTCTTCTTGCAAAACACTCGGCAGACCTCCGTGCAGCCTCTAGAACACGATGGGAGATGTTTTCTGTGCTGGCACAGTTTCTCCTTGCCAGACAGAGTGGAAGCTTTTAGCTAAGATGTAGACGAGAAGAGAGGCTAAAGACGAAGGTACGGTGCTCTGCAGAGCTAAGCACAGCTCCCGGGCCTCTTTCGGCAGAAGACACACACTGCAGAGCACTGTGAGCGGCAGAATCGTCTTTGCGCGAAGAAGCAGCTTCTTCGTCTCCGGGAGCCGGAGAGAGCGGCAACTTCGCAAAGGTGATGAAACAAGCTGTACAACACTGCGATTGTGTGCGCAGCTTGCCAAGTGAGAGAAAACAGTACCTGACCACTCTCCTGCCTTTTCTAATCACATGAACTTTCGATTGCAAGCTGTTTTGGGCAACTTTCTTTCTCTTCTTGCAAAACACTCGGCAGACCTGCGTGCAGCTTCTAGAACACGATGGGAGATGTTTTCTGTGCTGGCACAGTTTCTCCTTGCCAGACAGAGTGGAAAAGCTTTTTGCTAAGATGTAGACGAGAAGAGAGGCTAAAGACGAAGGTACGGTGCTCTGCAGAGCTAAGCACAGCTCCCGGGCCTCTTTCGGCAGAAGACACACACTGCAGAGCACTGTGAGCGGCAGAATCCTCTTTGCGCGAAGAAGCAGCTTCTTCGTCTCCGGGAGCCGGAGAGAGCGGCAACTTCGCAAAGGTGATGAAACAAGCTGTACAACACTGCGATTGTGTGCGCAGCTTGCCAACTGAGAGAAAACAGTACCTGACCACTCTCCTGCCTTTTGTAATCACATGAACATTCGATTGCAAGCTGTTTTGGACAACTTTCTTTCTCTTCTTGCAAAACACTCGGCAGACCTCCGTGCAGCCTCTAGAACACGATGGGAGATGTTTTCTGTGCTGGCACAGTTTCTCCTTGCCAGACAGAGTGGAAAAGCTTTTTGCTAAGATGTAGACGAGAAGAGAGGCTAAAGACGAAGGTACGGTGCTCTGCAGAGCTAAGCACCGCTCCCGGGCCTCTTTCGGCAGAAGACACACACTGCAGAGCACTGTGAGCGGCAGAATCGTCTTTGCGCGAAGAAGCAGCTTCTTCGTCTCCGGGAGCCGGAGAGAGCGGCAACTTCGCAAAGGTGATGAAACAAGCTGTACAACACTGCGATTGTGTGCGCAGCTTGCCAACTGAGAGAAAACAGTACCTGACCACTCTCCTGCCTTTTCTATTCACATGAATATTCGATTGCAAGCTGTTTTGGACAACTTTCTTTCTCTTCTTGCAAAACACTCGGCAGACCTCCGTACAGCTTCTAGAACAGGATGGGAAATGTTTTCTGTGCTGGCAGAGTTTCTCCTTGCCAGACAGAGTGGAAAAGCTTTTTGCTAAGATGTAGACGAGAAGAGAGTCTAAAGACGAAGGTACGGTGCTCTGCAGAGCTAAGCACAGCTCCCGGGCCTCTTTCGGCAGAAGACACACACTGCAGAGCACTGTGAGCGGCAGAATGGTCTTTGCACGAAGAAGCAGCTTCTTCGTCTCCGGGAGCCGGAGAGAGCGGCAACTTCGCAAAGGTGATGAAACAAGCTGTACAACACTGCGATTGTGTGCGCAGCTTGCCAACTGAGAGAAAACAGTACCTGACCACTCTCCTGCCTTTTCTATTCACATGAACATTCGATTGCAAGCTGTTTTGGGCAACTTTCTTTCTCTTCTTGCAAAACACTCGGCAGACCTCCGTGCAGCTTCTAGAACACGATGGGAGATGTTTTCTGTGCTGGCACAGTTTCTCCTTGCCAGACAGAGTGGAAAAGCTTTTTGCTAAGATGTAGACGAGAAGAGAGGCTAAAGACGAAGGTACGGTGCTCTGCAGAGCTAAGCACAGCTCCCGGGCCTCTTTCGGCAGAAGACACACACTGCAGAGCACTGTGAGCGGCAGAATCGTCTTTGCGCGAAGAAGCAGCTTCTTCGTCTCCGGGAGCCGGAGAGAGCGGCAACTTCGCAAAGGTGATGAAACAAGCTGTACAACACTGCGATTGTGTGCGCAGCTTGCCAACTGAGAGAAAACAGTACCTGACCACTCTCCTGCCTTTTGTAATCACATGAACATTCGATTGCAAGCTGTTTTGGACAACTTTCTTTCTCTTCTTGCAAAACACTCGGCAGACCTCCGTGCAGCCTCTAGAAGACGATAGGAGATGTTTTTTGTGCTGGCACAGTTTCTCCTTGCCAGACAGAGTGGAAAAGCTTTTTGCTAAGATGTAGACGAGAAGAGAGGCTAAAGACGAAGGTACGGTGCTCTGCAGAGCTAAGCACCGCTCCCGGACCTCTTTCGGCAGAAGCCGCACACCACAGAGCACTGTGAGCGGCAGAATCGTCTTAGCGCGAAGAAGCAGCTTCTTCGTCCCCCGGAGCCGGAGAGAGCGGCAACTTCGCAAAGGTGATGAAACAAGCTGTACAACACTGCGATTGTGTGCGCAGCTTGCCAACTGAGAGAAAACAGTACCTGACCACTCTCCTGCCTTTTCAATTCACATGAACATTCGATTGCCAGCTGTTTTGGACAACTTTCTTTCTCTTCATGCAAAACATTCGGCAGACCTCCGTGCAGCCTCTAGAACACGATGGGAGATGTTTTTTGTGCTGGCACAGTTTCTCCTTGCCAGACAGAGTGGAAAAGCTTTTTGCTAAGATGTAGACGAGAAGAGATGCTAAAGACGAAGGTACGGTGCTCTGCAGAGCTAAGCACCGCTCCCGGGCCTCTTTCGGCAGAAGGCGCACACCGCAGAGCACTATGAGCGGCAGAATCGTCTTTGCGAGAAGAAGCAGCTTCTTCGTCTCCGGGAGCCGGAGAGAGCGGCAACTTCGCAAAGGTGATGAAACAAGCTGTACAACACTGCGATTGTGTGCGCAGCTTGCCAAGTGAGAGAAAACAGTACCTGACCACTCTCCTGCCTTTTCTAATCACATGAATATTCGATTGCAAGCTGTTTTGGACAACTTTCTTTCTCTTCTTGCAAAACACTCGGCAGAGCTCCGTGCAGCCTCTAGAAGACGATGGGAGATGTTTTTGGTGCTGGCACAGTTTCTCCTTGCCAGACAGAGTGGAAAAGCTTTTTGCTAAGATGTAGACGAGAAGAGAGGCTAAAGACGAAGGTACGGTGCTCTGCAGAGCTAAGCACAGCTCCCGGGCCTCTTTCGGCAGAAGACACACACTGCAGAGCACTGTGAGCGGCAGAATCGTCTTTGCGCGAAGAAGCAGCTTCTTCGTCTCCGGGAGCCGGAGAGAGCGGCAACTTCGCAAAGGTGATGAAACAAGCTGTACAACACTGCGATTGTGTGCGCAGCTTGCCAACTGAGAGAAAACAGTACCTGACCACTCTCCTGCCTTTTCTATTCACATGAACATTCGATTGGAAGCTGTTTTGGACAACTTTCTTTCTCTTCTTGCAAAACACTCGGCAGACCTCCGTGCAGCTTCTAGAACACGATGGGAGATGTTTTCTGTGCTGGCACAGTTTCTCCTTGCCAGACAGAGTGGAAAAGCTTTTTGCTAAGATGTAGACGAGAAGAGAGGCTAAAGACGAAGGTACGGTGCTCTGCAGAGCTGAGCACAGCTCCCGGACCTCTTTCGGCAGAAGCCGCACACCGCAGAGCACTGTGAGCGGCAGAATCGTCTTTGCGCGAAGAAGCAGCTTCTTCGTCTCCGGGAGCCGGAGAGAGCGGCAACTTCGCAAAGGTGATGAAACAAGCTGTACAACACTGCGATTGTGTGCGCAGCTTGCCAACTGAGAGAAAACAGTACCTGACCACTCTCCTGCCTTTTCTATTCACATGAACATTCGATTGCAAGCTGTTTTGGACAACTTTCTTTCTCTTCTTGCAAAACACTCGGCAGACCTCCGTGCAGCCTCTAGAAGACGATGGGAGATGTTTTCTGTGCTGGCACAGTTTCTCATTGCCAGAGTGAGTGGAAAAGCTTTTTGCTAAGATGTAGACGAGAAGAGAGGCTAAAGACGAAGGTACGGTGCTCTGCAGAGCTGAGCACCGCTCCCAGACCTCTTTCGGCAGAAGCCGCACACCACAGAGCACTGTGAGCGGCAGAATCGTCTTAGCGCGAAGAAGCAGCTTCTTCGTCCCCCGGAGCCGGAGAGAGCGGCAACTTCGCAAAGGTGATGAAACAAGCTGTACAACACTGTGATTGTGTGCGCAGCTTGCCAACAGAGAGAAAACAGTACCTGACCACTCTACTGCCTTTTCTATTCACATGAACATTCGATTGCAAGCTGTTTTGGACAACTTTCTTTCTCTTCTTGCAAAACACTCGGCAGACCTCCGTGCAGCCTCTAGAACACGATGGGAGATGTTTTTTGTGCTGGCACAGTTTCTCCTTGCCAGACAGAGTGGAAAAGCTTTTTGCTAAGATGTAGACGAGAAGAGAGGCTAAAGACGAAGGTACGGTGCTCTGTAGAGCTAAGCACCGCTCCCGGGCCTCTTTCGGCAGAAGGCGCACACCGCAGAGCACTATGAGCGGCAGAATCGTCTTTGCGCGAAGAAGCAGCTTCTTCGTCTCCGGGAGCCGGAGAGAGCGGCAACTTCGCAAAGGTGATGAAACAAGCTATACAACACTGCGATTGTGTGCGCAGCTTGCCAAGTGAGAGAAAACAGTACCTGACCACTCTCCTGCCTTTTCTATTCACATGAACATTCGATTGCCAGCTGTTTTGGACAACTTTCTTTCTCTTCTTGCAAAACACTCGGCAGACCTCCGTGCAGCCTCTAGAAGACGATGGGAGATGTTTTTGGTGCTGGCACAGTTTCTCCTAGCCAGACAGAGTGGAAATGCTTTTTGCTAAGATGTAGACGAGAAGAGAGGCTAAAGACGAAGGTACGGTGCTCTGCAGAGCTAAGCACAGCTCCCGGGCCTCTTTCGGCAGAAGACACACACAGCAGAGCACTGTGAGCGGCAGAATTGTCTTTGCGCGAAGAAGCAGCTTCTTCGTCTCCGGGAGCCGGAGAGAGCGGCAACTTCGCAAAGGTGATGAAACAAGCTATACAACACTGCGATTGTGTGCGCAGCTTGCCAACTGAGAGAAAACAGTACCTGACCACTCTCCTGCCTTTTGTAATCACATGAACATTCGATTGCAAGCTGTTTTGGACAACTTTCTTTCTCTTCTTGCAAAACACTCGGCAGACCTCCGTGCAGCCTCTAGAACACGATGGGAGATGTTTTCTGTGCTGGCACAGTTTCTCCTTGCCAGACAGAGTGGAAAAGCTTTTTGCTAAGATGTAGACGAGAAGAGAGGCTAAAGACGAAGGTACGGTGCTTTGCAGAGCTGAGCACCCCTCCCGGACCTCTTTCGGCAGTAGCCGCACACCGCAGAGCACTGTGAGCGGCAGAATCGTCTTAGCGCGAAGAAGCAGCTTCTTCGTCTCCGGGAGCCGGAGAGAGCGGCAACTTCGCAAAGGTGATGAAACAAGCTGTACAACACTGCGATTGTGTGCGCAGCTTGCCAACTGAGAGAAAACAGTACCTGACCACTCTCCTGCCTTTTCTATTCACATGAACATTCGATTGCAAGCTGTTTTGGACAACTTTCTTTCTCTTCTTGCAAAACACTCGGCAGACCTCCGTGCAGCCTCTAGAAGACGATGGGAGATGTTTTCTGTGCTGGCACAGTTTCTCCTTGCCAGACAGAGTGGAAAAGCTTTTTGCTAAGATGTAGACGAGAAGAGAGGCTAAAGACGAAGGTACGGTGCTCTGCAGAGCTAAGCACCGCTCCCGGACCTCTTTCGGCAGAAGACGCACACCACAGAGCACTGTGAGCGGCAGAATCGTCTTAGCGCGAAGAAGCTGCTTCTTCGTCCCCCGGAGCCGGAGAGAGCGGCAACTTCGCAAAGGTGATGAAACAAGCTGTACAACACTGCGATTGTGTGCGCAGCTTGCCAACTGAGAGAAAACAGTACCTGACCACTCTACTGCCTTTTCTATTCACATGAACATTCGATTGCCAGCTGTTTTGGACAACTTTCTTTCTCTTCTTGCAAAACATTCGGCAGACCTCCGTGCAGCCTCTAGAACACGATGGGAGATGTTTTTTGTGCTGGCACAGTTTCTCCTTGCCAGACAGAGTGGAAAAGCTTTTTGCTAAGATGTAGACGAGAAGAGAGGCTAAAGACGAAGGTACGGTGCTATGTAGAGCTAAGCACCGCTCCCGGGCCTCTTTCGGCAGAAGGCGCACACCGCAGAGCACTGTGAGCGGCAGAATCGTCTTTGCGCGAAGAAGCAGCTTCTTCGTCTCCGGGAGCCGGAGAGAGCGGCAACTTCGCAAAGGTGATGAAACAAGCTGTACAACACTGCGATTGTGTGCGCAGCTTGCCAACTGAGAGAAAACAGTACCTGACCACTCTCCTGCCTTTTCTAATCACATGAACATTCGATTGCAAGCTGTTTTGGACAACTTTCTTTCTCTTCTTGCAAAACACTCGGCAGACCTCCGTGCAGCCTCTAGAAGACGATGGGAGATATTTTGGTGCTGGCACAGTTTCTCCTTGCCAGACAGAGTGGAAAAGCTTTTTGCTAAGATGTAGACGAGAAGAGAGGCTAAAGACGAAGGTACGGTGCTCTGCAGAGCTAAGCACAGCTCCCGGGCCTCTTTCGGCAGAAGACACACACTGCAGACCACTGTGAGCGGCAGAATTGTCTTTGCGCGAAGAAGCAGCTTCTTCGTCTCCGGGAGCCGGAGAGAGCGGCAACTTGGCAAAGGTGATGAAACAAGCTGTACAACACTGCGATTGTGTGCGCAGCTTGCCAACTGAGAGAAAACAGTACCTGACCACTCTCCTGCCTTTTGTAATCACATGAACATTCGATTGCAAGCTGTTTTGGACAACTTTCTTTCTCTTCTTGCAAAACACTCGGCAGACCTCCGTGCAGCTTCTAGAACACGATGGGAGATGTTTTCTGTGCTGGCACAGTTTCTCCTTGCCAGACAGAGTGGAAAAGCTTTTGGCTAAGATGTAGACGAGAAGAGAGGCTAAAGACGAAGGTACGGTGCTTTGCAGAGCTGAGCACCGCTCCCGGACATCTTTCGGCAGAAGGCGCACACCGCAGAGCACTGTGAGCGGCAGAATCGTCTTTGCGCGAAGAAGCAGCTTCTTCGTCTCCGGGAGCCGCAGAGAGCGGCAACTTCGCAAAGGTGATGAAACAAGCTGTACAACACTGCGATTGTGTGCGCAGCTTGCCAACTGAGAGAAAACAGTACCTGACCACTCTCCTGCCTTTTCTATTCACATGAACATTCGATTGGAAGCTGTTTTGGACAACTTTCTTTCTCTTCTTGCAAAACACTCGGCAGACCTCCGTACAGACTCTAGAAGACGATGGGAGATGTTTTCTGTGCTGGAAAAGTTTCTCCTTGCCAGACAGAGTGTAAAAGCTTTTTGCTAAGATGTAGACGAGAAGAGAGGCTAAAGACGAAGGTACGGTGCTCTGCAGAGCTAAGCACAGCTCCCGGGCCTCTTTCGGCAGAAGACACACACTGCAGAGCACTGTGAGCGGCAGAATTGTCTTTGCGCGAAGAAGCAGCTTCTTCGTCTCCGGGAGCCGGAGAGAGCGGCAACTTCGCAAAGGTGATGAAACAAGCTATACAACACTGCGATTGTGTGCGCAGCTTGCCAACTGAGAGAAAACAGTACCTGACCACTCTCCTGCCTTTTGTAATCACATGAACATTCGATTGCAAGCTGTTTTGGACAACTTTCTTTCTCTTCTTGCAAAACACTCGGCAGACCTCCGTGCAGCTTCTAGAAGACGATGGGAGATGTTTTCTGTGCTGGCACAGTTTCTCCTTGCCAGACAGAGTGGAAAAGCTTTTTGCTAAGATGTAGACGAGAAGAGAGGCTAAAGACGAAGGTACGGTGCTTTGCAGAGCTGAGCACCGCTCCCGGACCTCTTTCGGCAGAAGCCGCACACCGCAGAGCACTGTGAGCGGCAGAATCGTCTTAGCGCGAAGAAGCAGCTTCTTCGTCTCCGGGAGCCGGAGAGAGCGGCAACTTCGCAAAGGTGATGAAACAAGCTGTACAACACTGCGATTGTGTGCGCAGCTTGCCAACTGAGAGAAAACAGTACCTGACCACTCTCCTGCCTTTTCTATTCACATGAACATTCGATTGCAAGCTGTTTTGGACAACTTTCTTTCTCTTCTTGCAAAACACTCGGCAGACCTCCGTGCAGCCTCTAGAAGACGATGGGAGATGTTTTCTGTGCTGGCACAGTTTCTCCTTGCCAGACAGAGTGGAAAAGCTTTTTGCTAAGATGTAGACGAGAAGAGAGGCTAAAGACGAAGGTACGGTGCTCTGCAGAGCTAAGCACCGCTCCCGGACCTCTTTCGGCAGAAGCCGCACACCACAGAGCACTGGGAGCGGCAGAATCGTCTTAGCGCGAAGAAGCAGCTTCTTCGTCCCCCGGAGCCGGAGAGAGCGGCAACTTCGCAAAGGTGATGAAACAAGCTGTACAACACTGCGATTGTGTGCGCAGCTTGCCAACAGAGAGAAAACAGTACCTGACCACTCTACTGCCTTTTCTATTCACATGAACATTCGATTGCCAGCTGTTTTGGACAACTTTCTTTCTCTTCTTGCAAAACATTCGGCAGACCTCCGTGCAGCCTCTAGAACACGATGGGAGATGTTTTTTGTGCTGGCACAGTTTCTCCTTGCCAGACAGAGTGGAAAAGCTTTTCGCTAACATGTAGACGAGAAGAGAGGCTAAAGACGAAGGTACGGTGCTCTGTAGAGCTAAGCACCGCTCCCGGGCCTCTTTCGGCAGAAGGCGCACACAGCAGAGCACTATGAGCGGCAGAATCGTCTTTGCGCGAAGAAGCAGCTTCTTCGTCTCCGGGAGCCGGAGAGAGCGGCAACTTCGCAAAGGTGATGAAACAAGCTGTACAACACTGCGATTGTGTGCGCAGCTTGCCAACTGAGAGAAAACAGTACCTGACCACTCTCCTGCCTTTTCTAATCACATGAATATTCGATTGCAAGCTGTTTTGGACAACTTTCTTTCTCTTCTTGCAAAACACTCGGCAGACCTCCGTGCAGCCTCTAGAAGACGATGGGAGATGTTTTTGGTGCTGACACAGTTTCTCCTTGCCAGACAGAGTGGAAATGCTTTTTGCTAAGATGTAGACGAGAAGAGAGGCTAAAGACGAAGGTACGGTGCTCTGCAGAGCTAAGCACAGCTCCCGGGCCTCTTTCGGCAGAAGACACACACTGCAGAGCACTGTGAGCGGCAGAATGGTCTTTGCGCGAAGAAGCAGCTTCTTCGTCTCCGGGAGCCGGAGAGAGCGGCAACTTCACAAAGGTGATGAAACAAGCTATACAACACTGCGATTGTGTGCGCAGCTTGCCAACTGAGAGAAAACAGTACCTGACCACTCTCCTGCCTTTTGTAATCACATGAACATTCGATTGCAAGCTGTTTTGGACAACTTTCTTTCTCTTCTTGCAAAACACTCGGCAGACCTCCGTGCAGCTTCTAGAACACGATGGGAGATGTTTTCTGTGCTGGCACAGTTTCTCCTTGCCAGACAGAGTGGAAAAGCTTTTTGCTAAGATGTAGACGAGAAGAGAGGCTAAAGACGAAGGTACGGTGCTTTGCAGAGCTGAGCACCGCTCCCGGACCTCTTTCGGCAGAAGGCGCACACCGCAGAGCACTGTGAGCGGCAGAATCGTCTTTGCGCGAAGAAGCAGCTTCTTCGTCTCCGGGAGCCGGAGAGAGCGGCAACTTCGCAAAGGTGATGAAACAAGCTGTACAACACTGCGATTGTGTGCGCAGCTTGCCAACTGAGAGAAAACAGTACCTGACCACTCTCCTGCCTTTTCTATTCACATGAACATTCGATTGCAAGCTGTTTTGGACAACGTTCTTTCTCTTCTTGCAAAACACTCGGCAGACCTCCGTGCAGCCTCTAGAACACGATGGGAGATGTTTTTTGTGCTGGCACTGTTTCTCCTTGCCAGACAGAGTGGAAAAGCTTTTTGCTAAGATGTAGACGAGAAGAGAGGCTAAAGACGAAGGTACGGTGCTCTGCAGAGCTAAGCACAGCTCCCGGGCCTCTTTCGGCAGAAGACACACACTGCAGAGCACTGTGAGCGGCAGAATCGTCTTTGCGCGAAGAAGCAGCTTCTTCGTCTCCGGGAGCCGGAGAGAGCGGCAACTTCGCAAAGGTGATGAAACAAGCTGTACAACACTGCGATTGTGTGCGCAGCTTGCCAACTGAGAGAAAACAGTACCTGACCACTCTCCTGCCTTTTCTATTCACATGAACATTCGATTGCAAGCTGTTTTGGACAACTTTCTTTCTCTTCTTGCAAAACACTCGGCAGACCTCCGTGCAGCCTCTAGAACACGATGGGAGATGTTTTGTGTGCTGGCACAGTTTCTCCTTGCCAGACAGAGTGGAAAAGCTTTTTGCTAAGATGTAGACGAGAAGAGAGACTAAAGACGAAGGTACGGTGCTCTGCAGAGCTAAGCACAGCTCCCGGGCCTCTTTCGGCAGAAGGCGCACACCGCAGAGCACTGTGAGCGGTAGAATCGTCTTTGCGCGAAGAAGCAGCTTCTTCATCTCCGGGAGCCGGAGAGAGCGGCAACTTCGCAAAGGTGATGAAACAAGCTGTACAACACTGCGATTGTGTGCGCAGCTTGCCAACTGAGAGAAAACAGTACCTGACCACTCTCCTGCCTTTTGTAATCACATGAACATTCGATTGCAAGCTGTTTTGGACAACTTTCTTTCTCTTCTTGCAAAACACTCGGCAGACCTCCGTGCAGCCTCTAGAAGACGATGGGAGATGTTTTCTGTGCTGGCACAGTTTCTCCTTGCCAGACAGAGTGGAAAAGCTTTTTGCTAAGATGTAGACGAGAAGAGAGGCTAAAGACGAAGGCACGGTGCTCTGCAGAGCTAAGCACCGCTCCCGGGTGTCTTTCGGCAGAAGGCGCACACCGCAGAGCAC
Organism: Melozone crissalis; assembly: GCF_028551555.1. Lineage (NCBI taxonomy): Eukaryota > Metazoa > Chordata > Aves > Passeriformes > Passerellidae > Melozone > Melozone crissalis. The sequence continues at coordinate 23,808 of NW_026535901.1, forward strand.
TGTGAGCGGCAGAATCGTCTTTGCGCGAAGAAGCAGCTTCTTCGTCTCCGGGAGCCGGAGAGAGCGGCAACTTCGCAAAGGTGATGAAACAAGCTGTACAACACTGCGATTGTGTGCGCAGCTTGCCAACTGAGAGAAAACAGTACCTGACCACTCTCCTGCCTTTTCTATTCACTTGAACATTCGATTGCAAGCTGTTTTGGACAACTTTCTTTCTCTTCTTGCAAAACACTCGGCAGACTTCCATGCAGCTTCTAGAACACGATGGGAGATGTTTTCTGTGCTGGCAAAGTTTCTCCTTGCCAGACAGAGTGGAAAAGATTTTTGCTAAGATGTAGACGAGAAGAGAGGCTAAAGACGAAGGTACGGTGCTCTGCAGATCTAAGCACAGCTCCCGGGCGTCTTTCGGCAGAAGGCGCACACTGCACAGCACTGTGAGCGGCAGAATCGTCTTTGCGCGAAGAAGCAGCTTCTTCGTCTCCGGGAGCCGGAGAGAGCGGCAACTTCGCAAAGGTGATGAAACAAGCTGTACAACACTGCGATTGTGTGCGCAGCTTGCCAACTGAGAGAAAACAGTACCTGACCACTCTCCTGCCTTTTCTATTCACATGAACATTCGATTGCAAGCTGTTTTGGACAACTTTCTTTCTCTTCTTGCAAAACACTCGCAGACTTCCGTGCAGCCTCTAGAACACAATGGGAGATGTTTTTTGTCCTGGCAGAGTTTCTCCTTGCCAGACAGAGTGGAAAAGCTTTTTGCTAAGATGTAGACGAGAAGAGAGGCTAAAGACGAAGGTACGGTGGTCTGCAGAGCTAAGCACAGCTCCGGGCCTCTTTCGGCAGAAGACGCACACTGCAGAGCACTGTGAGCGGCAGAATCGTCTTTGCGCGAAGAAGCAGCTTCTTCGTCTCCGGGAGCCGGAGAGAGCGGCAACTTCGCAAAGGTGATGAAAAAAGCTGTACAACACTGCGATTGTGTGCGCAGCTTGCCAACTGAGAGAAAACAGTACCTGACCACTCTCCTGCCTTTTCTATTCACATGAACATTCGATTGCAAGCTGTTTTGGACAACTTTCTTTCTCTTCTTGCAAAACACTCGGCAGACCTCCGTGCAGCCTCTAGAACACGATGGGAGATGTTTTTTGTGCTGGCACAGTTTCTCCTTGCCAGACAGAGTGGAAAAGCTTTTTGCTAAGATGTAGACGAGAAGAGAGGCTAAAGACGAAGGTACGGTGCTCTGCAGAGCTAAGCACAGCTCCCGGGCCTCTTTCGGCAGAAGACACACACTGCAGAGCACTGTGAGCGGCAGAATCGTCTTTGCGCGAAGAAGCAGCTTCTTCGTCTCCGGGAGCCGGAGAGAGCGGCAACTTCGCAAAGGTGATGAAACAAGCTGTACAACACTGCGATTGTGTGCGCAGCTTGCCAACTGAGAGAAAACAGTACCTGACCACTCTCCTGCCTTTTCTATTCACATGAACATTCGATTGCAAGCTGTTTTGGACAACTTTCTTTCTCTTCTTGCAAAACACTCGGCAGACCTCCGTGCAGCCTCTAGAACACGATGGGAGATGTTTTCTGTGCTGGCACAGTTTCTCCTTGCCAGACAGAGTGGAAAAGCTTTTTGCTAAGATGTAGACGAGAAGAGAGGCTAAAGACGAAGGTACGGTGCTTTGCAGAGCTAAGCCCCGCTCCCGGGCGTCTTTCGGCAGAAGGCGCACACCGCAGAGCACTGTGAGCGGCAGAATCGTCTTTGCGCGAAGAAGCAGCTTCTTCGTCTCCGGGAGCCGGAGAGAGCGGCAACTTCGCAAAGGTGATGAAACAAGCTGTACAACACTGCGATTGTGTGCGCAGCTTGCCAACTGAGAGAAAACAGTACCTGACCACTCTCCTGTCTTTTCTATTCACATGAACATTCGATTGCAAGCTGTTTTGGACAACTTTCTTTCTCTTCTTGCAAAACACTCGGCAGACCTCCGTGCAGCTTCTAGAACACGATGGGAGATGTTTTTTGTGCTGGCACAGTTTCTCCTTGCCAGACAGAGTGGAAGCTTTTAGCTAAGATGTAGACGAGAAGAGAGGCTAAAGACGAAGGTACGGTGCTCTGCAGAGCTAAGCACAGCTCCCGGGCCTCTTTCGGCAGAAGACACACACTGCAGAGCACTGTGAGTGGCAGAATGGTCTTTGCGCGAAGAAGCAGCTTCTTCGTCTCCGGGAGCCGGAGAGAGCGGCAACTTCGCAAAGGTGATGAAACAAGCTGTACAACACTGCGATTGTGTGCGCAGCTTGCCAACTGAGAGAAAACAGTACCTGACCACTCTCCTGCCTTTTCTATTCACATGAACATTCGATTGCAAGCTGTTTTGGACAACTTTCTTTCTCTTCTTGCAAAACACTTGGCAGACCTCCGTGCAGCCTCTACAACTCGATGGGAGATATTTTCTGTGCTTGCACAGTTTCTCCTTGCCAGACAGAGTGGAAAAGATTTTCGCTAAGATGTAGACGAGAAGAGAGACTAAAGACGAAGGTACGGTGCTCTGCAGAGCTAAGCACCGCTCCCGGACCTCATTCGGCAGAAGCCGCACACCGCAGAGCACTGTGAGCAGTAGAATCGTCTTTGCGCGAAGAAGCAGCTTCTTCGTCCCCCGGAGCCGGAGAGAGCGGCAACTTCGCAAAGGTGATGAAACAAGCTGTACAACACTGCGATTGTGTGCGCAGCTTGCCAAGTGAGAGAAAACAGTACCTGACCACTCTCCTGCCTTTTGTAATCACATGAACATTCGATTGCAAGCTGTTTTGGACAACTTTCTTTCTCTTCTTGCAAAACACTCGGCAGACCTCCGTGCAGCCTCTAGAAGACAATGGGAGATGTTTTTGGTGCTGGCACAGTTTCTCCTTGCCAGACAGAGTGGAAATGCTTTTTGCTAAGATGTAGACGAGAAGAGAGGCTAAAGACGAAGGTACGGTGCTCTGCAGAGCTAAGCACCGCTCCCGGGCCTCTTTCGGCAGAAGACACACACTGCAGAGCACTGTGAGCGGCAGAATTGTCTTTGCGCGAAGAAGCAGCTTCTTCGTCTCCGGGAGCCGGAGAGAGCGACAACTTCGCAAAGGTGATGAAACAAGCTATACAACACTGCGATTTTGTGCGCAGCTTGCCAACTGAGCGAAAACAGTACCTGACCACTCTCCTGCCTTTTGTAATCATATGAACATTCGATTGAAAGCTGTTTTGGACAACTTTCTTTCTCTTCTTGCAAAACACTCGGCAGACCTCCGTGCAGCCTCTACAAGACGATGGGAGATGTTTTCTGTGCTGGCACAGTTTCTCCTTGCCAGACAGAGTGGAAAAGCTTTTTGCTAAGATGTAGACGAGAAGAGAGGCTAAAGACGAAGGTACGGTGCTCTGCAGAGCTAAGCACAGCTCCCGGGCCTCTTTCGGCAGAAGACACACACTGCAGAGCACTGTGAGCGGCAGAATCGTCTTTGCGCGAAGAAGCAGCTTCTTCGTCTCCGGGAGCCGGAGAGAGCGGCAACTTTGCAAAGGTGATGAAACAAGCTGTACAACACTGCGATTGTGTGCGCAGCTTGCCAACTGAGAGAAAACAGTACCTGACCACTCTACTGCCTTTTCTATTCACATGAACATTCGATTGGAAGCTGTTTCGGACAACTTTCTTTCTCTTCTTGCAAAACACTCGGCAGACATCCGTGCAGCTTCTAGAAGACGATGGGAGATGTTTTCTGTGCTGGCACAGTTTCTCCTTGCCAGACAGAGTGGAAAAGCTTTTTGCTAAGATGTAGACGAGAAGAGAGGTTAAAGACGAAGGTACGGTGCTCTGCAGAGCTAAGCACAGCTCCCGGACCTCTTTCGGCAGAAGCCGCACACCACAGAGCACTGTGAGCGGCAGAATCGTCTTTGCGCGAAGAAGCAGCTTCTTCGTCCCCCGGAGCCGGAGAGAGCGGCAACTTCGCAAAGGTGATGAATCAAGCTGTACAACACTGCGATTGTGTGCGCAGCTTGCCAACTGAGAGAAAACAGTACCTGACCACTCTACTGCCTTTTCTATTCACATGAATATTCGATTGCCAGCTGTTTTGGACAACTTTCTTTCTCTTCTTGCAAAACATTCGGCAGACCTCCGTGCAGCCTCTAGAACACGATGGGAGATGTGTTTTGTGCTGGCACATTTTCTCCTTGCCAGACAGAGTGGAAAAGCTTTTTGCTAAGATGTAGACGAGAAGAGAGGCTAAAGAGGAAGTTACGGTGCTCTGTAGAGCTAAGCACCGCTCCCGGGCCTCTTTCGGCAGAAGGCGCACACCGCAGAGCACTATGAGCGGCAGAATCGTCTTTGCGCGAAGAAGCAGCTTCTTCGTCTCCGGGAGCCGGAGAGAGCGGCAACTTCGCAAAGGTGATGAAACAAGCTGTACAACACTGCGATTGTGTGCGCAGCTTGCCAAGTGAGAGAAAACAGTACCTGACCACTCTACTGCCTTTTCTATTCACATGAACATTCGATTGCCAGCTGTTTTGGACAACTTTCTTTCTCTTCTTGCAAAACACTCGGCAGACCTCCGTGCAGCCTCTAGAGGACGATGGGAAATGTTTTTGGTGCTGGCACAGTTTCTCCTTGCCAGACAGAGTGGAAATGCTTTTTGCTAAGATGTAGACGAGAAGAGAGGCTAAAGACGAAGGTACGGTGCTCTGCAGAGCTAAGCACCGCTCCCGGGCCTCTTTCGGCAGAAGACACACACTGCAGAGCACTGTGAGCGGCAGAATCGTCTTTGCGCGAAGAAGCAGCTTCTTCGTCTCCGGGAGCCGGAGAGAGCGGCAACTTCGCAAAGGTGATGAAACAAGCTGTACAACACTGCGATTGTGTGCGCAGCTTGCCAAGTGAGAGAAAACAGTACCTGACCACTCTCCTGCCTTTTCTATACACATGAACATTCGATTGCAAGCTGTTTTGGACAACTTTCTTTCTCTTCTTGCAAAACAGTCTGCAGACCTCCGTGCAGCTTCTAGAAGACGATGGGAGATGTTTTCTGTGCTGGCACAGTTTCTCCTTGCCAGACAGAGTGGAAAAGCTTTTTGCTAAGATGTAGACGAGAAGAGAGGCTAAAGACGAAGGTACGGTGCTCTGCAGAGCTGAGCACCGCTCCCGGGCGTCTTTCGGCAGAAGCCGAACACCGCAGAGCACTGTGAGCGGCAGAATTGTCTTTGCGCGAAGAAGCAGCTTCTTCGTCTCCGGGAGCCGGAGAGAGCGGCAACTTCGCAAAGGTGATGAAACAAGCTATACAACACTGCGATTGTGTGCGCAGCTTGCCAACTGAGAGAAAACAGTACCTGACCACTCTCCTGCCTTTTGTAATCACATGAACATTCGATTGCAAGCAGTTTTGGACAACTTTCTTTCTCTTCTTGCAAAACACTCGGCAGACCTCCGTGCAGCTTCTAGAACACGATGGGAGATGTTTTCTGTGCTGGCACAGTTTCTCCTTGCCAGACAGAGTGGAAAAGCTTTTTGCTAAGATGTAGACGAGAAGAGAGGCTAAAGACGAAGGTACGGTGCTCTGCAGAGCTAAGCACCGCTCCCGGACCTCTTTCGGCAGAAGCCGCACACCACAGAGCACTGTGAGCGGCAGAATCGTCTTAGCGCGAAGAAGCAGCTTCTTCGTCCCCCGGAGCCGGAGAGAGCGGCAACTTCGCAAAGGTGATGAAACAAGCTGTACAACACTGCGATTGTGTGCGCAGCTTGCCAAGTGAGAGAAAACAGTACCTGACCACTCTACTGCCTTTTCTATTCACATGAACATTCGATTGCCAGCTGTTTTGGACAACTTTCTTTCTCTTCTTGCAAAACATTCGGCAGACCTCCGTGCAGCCTCTAGAACACGATGGGAGATGTTTTCTGTGCTGGCACAGTTTCTCCTTGCCAGACAGAGTGGAAAAGCTTTTTGCTAAGATGTAGACGAGAAGAGAGGCTGAAGACGAAGGTACGGTGCTTTGCAGAGCTGAGCAGCGCTCCCGGACCTCTTTCGGCAGAAGCCGCACACCGCAGAGCACTATGAGCGGCAGAATCGTCTTTGCGCGAAGAAGCAGCTTCTTCGTCTCCGGGAGCCGGAGAGAGCGGCAACTTCGCAAAGGTGATGAAACAAGCTGTACAACACTGCGATTGTGTGCGCAGCTTGCCAACTGAGAGAAAACAGTACCTGACCACTCTCCTGCCTTTTCTATTCACATGAACATTCGATTGCAAGCTGTTTTGGACAACTTTCTTTCTCTTCTTGCAAAACACTCGGCAGACCTCCGTGCAGCCTCTAGAAGACGATGGGAGATGTTTTCTGTGCTGGCACAGTTTCTCCTTGCCAGACAGAGTGGAAAAGCTTTTTGCTAAGATGTAGACGAGAAGAGAGGTTAAAGACGAAGGTACGGTGCTCTGCAGAGCTAAGCACCGCTCCCGGACCTCTTTCGGCAGAAGCCGCACACCACAGAGCACTGTGAGCGGCAGAATCGTCTTAGCGCGAAGAAGCAGCTTCTTCGTCCCCCGGAGCCGGAGAGAGCGGCAACTTCGCAAAGGTGATGAAACAAGCTGTACAACACTGCGATTGTGTGCGCAGCTTGCCAAGTGAGAGAAAACAGTACCTGACCACTCTACTGCCTTTTCTATTCACATGAATATTCGATTGCCAGCTGTTTTGGACAACTTTCTTTCTCTTCTTGCAAAACATTCGGCAGACCTCCGTGCAGCCTCTAGAACACGATGGGAGATGTGTTTTGTGCTGGCACATTTTCTCCTTGCCAGACAGAGTGGAAAAGCTTTTTGCTAAGATGTAGACGAGAAGAGAGGCTAAAGAGGAAGGTACGGTGCTCTGTAGAGCTAAGCACCGCTCCCGGGCCTCTTTCGGCAGAAGGCGCACACCGCAGAGCACTATGAGCGGCAGAATCGTCTTTGCGCGAAGAAGCAGCTTCTTCGTCTCCGGGAGCCGGAGAGAGCGGCAACTTCGCAAAGGTGATGAAACAAGCTGTACAACACTGCGATTGTGTGCGCAGCTTGCCAACTGAGAGAAAACAGTACCTGACCACTCTACTGCCTTTTCTATTCACATGAACATTCGATTGCCAGCTGTTTTGGACAACTTTCTTTCTCTTCTTGCAAAACACTCGGCAGACCTCTGTGCAGCCTCTAGAAGACGATGGGAAATGTTTTTGGTGCTGGCACAGTTTCTCCTTGCCAGACAGAGTGGAAATGCTTTTTGCTAAGATGTAGACGAGAAGAGAGGCTAAAGACGAAGGTACGGTGCTCTGCAGAGCTAAGCACAGCTCCCGGGCCTCTTTCGGCAGAAGACACACACTGCAGAGCACTGTGAGCGGCAGAATCGTCTTTGCGCGAAGAAGCAGCTTCTTCGTCTCCGGGAGCCGGAGAGAGCGGCAACTTCGCAAAGGTGATGAAACAAGCTGTACAACACTGCGATTGTGTGCGCAGCTTGCCAAGTGAGAGAAAACAGTACCTGACCACTCTCCTGCCTTTTCTAATCACATGAACATTCGATTGGAAGCTGTTTTGGACAACTTTCTTTCTCTTCTTGCAAAACACTCGGCAGACCTCCGTGCAGCTTCTAGAAGACGATGGGAGATGTTTTCTGTGCTGGCACAGTTTCTCCTTGCCAGACAGAGTGGAAAAGCTTTTTGCTAAGATGTAGACGAGAAGAGAGGCTAAAGACGAAGGTACGGTGCTCTGCAGAGCTGAGCACCGCTCCCGGGCGTCTTTCGGCAGAATCCGCACACCGCAGAGCACTGTGAGCGGCAGAATTGTCTTTGCGCGAAGAAGCAGCTTCTTCGTCTCCGGGAGCCGGAGAGAGCGGCAACTTCGCAAAGGTGATGAAACAAGCTTTACAACACTGCGATTGTGTGCGCAGCTTGCCAACTGAGAGAAAACAGTACCTGACCACTCTCCTGCCTTTTGTAATCACATGAACATTCGATTGCAAGCAGTTTTGGACAACTTTCTTTCTCTTCTTGCAAAACACTCGGCAGACCTCCGTGCAGCTTCTAAAACACGATGGGAGATGTTTTCTGTGCTGGCACAGTTTCTCCTTGCCAGACAGAGTGGAAAAGCTTTTTGCTAAGATGTAGACGAGAAGAGAGGCTAAAGACGAAGGTACGGTGCTTTGCAGAGCTGAGCACCGCTCCCGGACCTCTTTCGGCAGAAGGCGCACACCGCAGAGCACTGTGAGCGGCAGAATCGTCTTTGCGCGAAGAAGCAGCTTCTTCGTCTCCGGGAGCCGGAGAGAGCGGCAACTTCGCAAAGGTGATGAAACAAGCTGTACAGCACTGCGATTGTGTGCGCAGCTTGCCAACTGAGAGAAAACAGTACCTGACCACTCTCCTGCCTTTTCTATTCACATGAACATTCGATTGCAAGCTGTTTTGGACAACTTTCTTTCTCTTCTTGCAAAACACTCGGCAGACCTCCGTGCAGACTCTAGAACACGATGGGAGATGTTTTCTGTGCTGGAACAGTTTCTCCTTGCCAGACAGAGTGGAAAAGCTTTTTGCTAAGATGTAGACGAGAAGAGAGTCTAAAGACGAAGGTACGGTGCTCTGCAGAGCTAAGAACAGCTCCCGGGCCTCTTTCGGCAGAAGACACACACTGCAGAGCACTGTGAGCGGCAGAATCGTCTTTGCGCGAAGAAGCAGCTTCTTCGTCTCCGGGAGCCGGAGAGAGCGGCAACTTCGCAAAGGTGATGAAACAAGCTATACAACACTGCGATTGTGTGCGCAGCTTGCCAACTGAGAGAAAACAGTACCTGACCACTCTCCTGCCTTTTGTAATCACATGAACATTCGATTGCAAGCTGTTTTGGACAACTTTCTTTCTCTTCTTGCAAAACACTCGGCAGACCTCCGTGCAGCTTCTAGAACACGATGGGAGATGTTTTCTGTGCTGGCACAGTTTCTCCTTGCCAGACAGAGTGGAAAAGCTTTTTGCTAAGATGTAGACGAGAAGAGAGGCTAAAGACGAAGGTACGGTGCTTTGCAGAGCTGAGCACCGCTCCCGGACCTCTTTCGGCAGAAGGCGCACACCGCAGAGCACTGTGAGCGGCAGAATCGTCTTTGCGCGAAGAAGCAGCTTCTTCGTCTCCGGGAGCCGGAGAGAGCGGCAACTTCGCAAAGGTGATGAAACAAGCTGTACAACACTGCGATTGTGTGCGCAGCTTGCCAAGTGAGAGAAAACAGTACCTGACCACTCTCCTGCCTTTTCTAATCACATGAACATTCGATTGCAAGCTGTTTTGGACAACTTTCTTTCTCTTCTTGCAAAACACTCGGCAGACCTCCGTGCAGCCTCTAGAAGACGATGGGAGATATTTTTGGTGCTGGCACAGTTTCTCCTTGCCAGACAGAGTGGAAATGCTTTTTGCTAAGATGTAGACGAGAAGAGAGGCTAAAGACGAAGGTACGGTGCTCTGCAGAGCTAAGCACAGCTCCCGGGCCTCTTTCGGCAGAAGACACACACTGCAGAGCACTGTGAGCGGCAGAATGGTCTTTGCGCGAAGAAGCAGCTTCTTCGTCTCCAGGAGCCGGAGAGAGCGGCAACTTCGCAAAGGTGATGAAACAAGCTGTACAACACTGCGATTGTGTGCGCAGCTTGCCAAGTGAGAGAAAACAGTACCTGACCACTCTCCTGCCTTTTGTAATCACATGAACATTCGATTGCAAGCTGTTTTGGACAACTTTCTTTCTCTTCTTGCAAAACACTCGGCAGACCTCCGTGCAGCTTCTAGAACACGATGGGAGATGTTTTCTGTGCTGGCACAGTTTCTCCTTGCCAGACAGAGTGGAAAAGCTTTTTGCTAAGATGTAGACGAGAAGAGAGGCTAAAGACGAAGGTACGGTGCTTTGCAGAGCTGAGCACCGCTCCCGGACCTCTTTCGGCAGAAGGCGCACTCCGCAGAGCACTGTGAGCGGCAGAATCGTCTTTGCGCGAAGAAGCAGCTTCTTCGTCTCCGGGAGCCGGAGAGAGCGGCAACTTCGCAAAGGTGATGAAACAAGCTGTACAACACTGCGATTGTGTGCGCAGCTTGCCAACTGAGAGAAAACAGTACCTGGCACTCACCTGCCTTTTCTATTCACATGAACATTCGATTGCCAGCTGTTTTGGACAACTTTCTTTCTCTTCTTGCAAAACACTCGGCAGACCTCCGTGCAGCTTCTAGAACACGATGGGAGATGTTTTCTGTGCTGGCACAGTTTCTCCTTGCCAGACAGAGTGGAAAAGCTTTTTGCTAAGATGTAGACGAGAAGAGAGGCTAAAGACGAAGGTACGGTGCTCTGCAGAGCTAAGCACCGCTCCCGGACCTCTTTCGGCAGAAAGCGCACACCGCAGAGCACTATGAGCGGCAGAATCGTCTTTGCGCGAAGAAGCAGCTTCTTCGTCTCCGGGAGCCGGAGAGAGCGGCACCTTCGCAAAGGTGATGAAACAAGCTGTACAACACTGCGATTGTGTGCGCAGCTTGCCAACTGAGAGAAAACAGTACCTGACCACTCTCCTGCCTTTTCTATTCACATGAACATTCGATTGCAAGCTGTTTTGGACAACTTTCTTTCTCTTCTTGCAAAACACTCGGCAGACCTCCGTGCAGCCTCTAGAAGACGATGGGAGATGTTTTCTGTGCTGGCACAGTTTCTCCTTGCCAGACAGAGTGGAAAAGCTTTTTGCTAAGATGTAGACGAGAAGAGAGGCTAAAGACGAAGGTACGGTGCTCTGTAGAGCTAAGCACCGCTCCCGGGCCTCTTTCGGCAGAAGGCGCACACCGCAGAGCACTACGAGCGGCAGAATCGTCTTTGCGCGAAGAAGCAGCTTCTTCGTCTCCGGGAGCCGGAGAGAGCGGCAACTTCGCAAAGGTGATGAAACAAGCTGTACAACACTGCGATTGTGTGCGCAGCTTGCCAACTGAGAGAAAACAGTACCTAACCACTCTACTGCCTTTTCTATTCACATCAACATTCGATTGCCAGCTGTTTTGGACAACTTTCTTTCTCTTCTTGCAAAACACTCGGCAGACCTCCGTGCAGCCTCTAGAACACGATGGGAGATGATTTCTGTGCTGGCACAGTTTCTCCTTGCCAGACAGAGTGGAAAAGCTTTTTGCTAAGATGTAGACGAGAAGAGAGGCTAAAGAGGAAGGTACGGTGCTCTGTAGAGCTAAGCACCGCTCCCGGGCCTCTTTCGGCAGAAGGCGCACACTGCAGAGCACTATGAGCGGCAGAATCGTCTTTGCGCGAAGAAGCAGCTTCTTCGTCTCCGGGAGCCGGAGAGAGCGGCAACTTCGCAAAGGTGATGAAACAAGCTGTACAGCACTGCGATTGTGTGCGCAGCTTGCCAAGTGAGAGAAAACAGTACCTGACCGCTCTCCTGCCTTTTCTAATCACATGAATATTCGATTGCAAGCTGTTTTGGACAACTTTCTTTCTCTTCTTGCAAAACACTCGGCAGACCTCCGTGCAGCCTCTAGAAGACGATGGGAGATGTTTTTGGTGCTGGCACAGTTTCTCCTTGCCAGACAGAGTGGAAATGCTTTTTGCTAAGATGTAGACGAGAAGAGAGGCTAAAGACGAAGGTACGGTGCTCTGCAGAGCTAAGCACCGCTCCCGGGCCTCTTTCGGCAGAAGACACACACTGCAGAGCACTGTGAGCGGCAGAATTGTCTTTGCGCGAAGAAGCAGCTTCTTCGTCTCCGGGAGCCGGAGAGAGCGACAACTTCGCAAAGGTGATGAAACAAGCTATACAACACTGCGATTGTGTGCGCAGCTTGCCAACTGAGCGAAAACAGTACCTGACCACTCTCCTGCCTTTTGTAATCATATGAACATTCGATTGCCAGCTGTTTTGGACAACTTTCTTTCTCTTCTTGCAAAACACTCGGCAGACCTCCGTGCAGCCTCTAGAAGACGATGGGAAATGTTTTTGGTGCTGGCACGGTTTGTCCTTGCCAGACAGAGTGGAAATGCTTTTTGCTAAGATGTAGACGAGAAGAGAGGCTAAAGACGAAGGTACGGTGCTCTGCAGAGCTAAGCACAGCTCCCGGGCCTCTTTCGGCAGAAGACACACACTGCAGAGCACTGTGAGCGGCAGAATCGTCTTTGCGCGAAGAAGCAGCTTCTTCGTCTCCGGGAGCCGGAGAGAGCGGCAACTTCGCAAAGGTGATGAAACAAGCTTTACAACACTGCGATTGTGTGCGCAGCTTGCCAACTGAGAGAAAACAGTACCTGACCACTCTCCTGCCTTTTGTAATCACATGAACATTCGATTGCAAGCAGTTTTGGACAACTTTCTTTCTCTTCTTGCAAAACACTCGGCAGACCTCCGTGCAGCTTCTAGAACACGATGGGAGATGTTTTCTGTGCTGGCACAGTTTCTCCTTGCCAGACAGAGTGGAAAAGCTTTTTGCTAAGATGTAGACGAGAAGAGAGGCTAAAGACGAAGGTACGGTGCTTTGCAGAGCTAAGCACCGCTCCCGGACCTCTTTCGGCAGAAGCCGCACACCACAGAGCACTGTGAGCGGCAGAATCGTCTTAGCGCGAAGAAGCAGCTTCTTCGTCCCCCGGAGCCGGAGAGAGCGGCAACTTCGCAAAGGTGATGAAACAAGCTGTACAACACTGCGATTGTGTGCGCAGCTTGCCAAGTGAGAGAAAACAGTACCTGACCACTCTACTGCCTTTTCTATTCACATGAACTTTCGATTGCCAGCTGTTTTGGACAACTTTCTTTCTCTTCTTGCAAAACATTCGGCAGACCTCCGTGCAGCCTCTAGAACACGATGGGAGATGTTTTTTGTGCTGGCACAGTTTCTCCTTGCCAGACAGAGTGGAAAAGCTTTTCGCTAAGATGTAGACGGGAAGAGAGGCTAAAGACGAAGGTACGGTGCTCTGTAGAGCTAAGCACCGCTCCCGGGCCTCTTTCGGCAGAAGGCGCACACCGCAGAGCACTATGAGCGGCAGAATCGTCTGTACGCGAAGAAGCAGCTTCTTCGTCTCCGGGAGCCGGAGAGAGCGGCAACTTCGCAAAGGTGATGAAACAAGCTGTACAACACTGCGATTGTGTGCGCAGCTTGCCAACTGAGAGAAAACAGTACCTGACCACTCTCCTGCCTTTTCTAATCACATGAATATTCGATTGCAAGCTGTTTTGGACAACTTTCTTTCTCTTCTTGCAAAACACTCGGCAGACCTCCGTGCAGCCTCTAGAAGACGATGGGAGATATTTTTGGTGCTGGCACAGTTTCTCCTTGCCAGACAGAGTGGAAATGCTTTTTGCTAAGATGTAGACGAGAAGTGAGGCTAAAGACGAAGGTATGGTGCTCTGCAGAGCTAAGCACAGCTCCCGGGCCTCTTTCGGCAGAAGACACACACTACAGAGCACTGTGAGCAGCAGAATGGTCTTTGCGCGAAGAAGCAGCTTCTTCGTCTCCAGGAGCCGGAGAGAGCGGCAACTTCGCAAAGGTGATGAAACAAGCTATACAACACTGCGATTGTGTGCGCAGCTTGCCAACTGAGAGAAAACAGTACCTGACCACTCTCCTGCCTTTTGTAATCACATGAGCATTCGATTGCAAGCTGTTTTGGACAACTTTCTTTCTCTTCTTGCAAAACACTCGGCAGACCTCCGTGCAGCTTCTAGAACACGATGGGAGATGTTTTCTGTGCTGGCACAGTTTCTCCTTGCCAGACAGAGTGGAAAAGCTTTTTGCTAAGATGTAGACGAGAAGAGAGGCTAAAGACGAAGGTACGGTGCTTTGCAGAGCTGAGCACCGCTCCCGGACCTCTTTCGGCAGAAGGCGCACTCCGCAGAGCACTGTGAGCGGCAGAATCGTCTTTGCGCGAAGAAGCAGCTTCTTCGTCTCCGGGAGCCGGAGAGAGCGGCAACTTCGCAAAGGTGATGAAACAAGCTGTACAACACTGCGATTGTGTGCGCAGCTTGCCAACTGAGAGAAAACAGTACCTGACCACTCACCTGCCTTTTCTATTCACATGAACATTCGATTGCCAGCTGTTTTGGACAACTTTCTTTCTCTTCTTGCAAAACACTCGGCAGACCTCCGTGCAGCTTCTAGAACACGATGGGAGATGTTTTCTGTGCTGGCACAGTTTCTCCTTGCCAGACAGAGTGGAAAAGCTTTTTGCTAAGATGTAGACGAGAAGAGAGGCTAAAGACGAAGGTACGGTGCTCTGCAGAGCTAAGCACCGCTCCCGGACCTCTTTCGGCAGAAAGCGCACACCGCAGAGCACTATGAGCGGCAGAATCGTCTTTGCGCGAAGAAGCAGCTTCTTCGTCTCCGGGAGCCGGAGAGAGCGGCAACTTCGCAAAGGTGATGAAACAAGCTGTACAATACTGCGATTGTGTGCGCAGCTTGCCAACTGAGAGAAAACAGTACCTGACCACTCTCCTGCCTTTTCTATTCACATGAACATTCGATTGCAAGCTGTTTTGGACAACTTTCTTTCTCTTCTTGCAAAACACTCGGCAGACCTCCGTGCAGCCTCTAGAACACGATGGGAGATGATTTCTGTGCTGGCACAGTTTCTCCTTGCCAGACAGAGTGGAAAAGCTTTTTGCTAAGATGTAGACGAGAAGAGAGGCTAAAGAGGAAGGTACGGTGCTCTGTAGAGCTAAGCACCGCTCCCGGGCCTCTTTAGGCAGAAGGCGCACACCGCAGAGCACTATGAGCGGCAGAATCGTCTTTGCGCGAAGAAGCAGCTTCTTCGTCTCCGGGAGCCGGAGAGAGCGGCAACTTCGCAAAGGTGATGAAACAAGCTGTACAGCACTGCGATTGTGTGCGCAGCTTGCCAAGTGAGAGAAAACAGTACCTGACCACTCTCCTGCCTTTTCTAATCACATGAATATTCGATTGCAAGCTGTTTTGGACAACTTTCTTTCTCTTCTTGCAAAACACTCGGCAGACCTCCGTGCAGCCTCTAGAAGACGATGGGAGATGTTTTTGGTGCTGGCACAGTTTCTCCTTGCCAGACAGAGTGGAAAAGCTTTTTGCTAAGATGTAGACGAGAAGAGAGGCTAAAGACGAAGGTACGGTGCTCTGCAGAGCTAAGCACCGCTCCCGGGCCTCTTTCGGCAGAAGACACACACTGCAGAGCACTGTGAGCGGCAGAATTGTCTTTGCGCGAAGAAGCAGCTTCTTCGTCTCCGGGAGCCGGAGAGAGCGACAACTTCGCAAAGGTGATGAAACAAGCTATACAACACTGCGATTGTGTGCGCAGCTTGCCAACTGAGCGAAAACAGTACCTGACCACTCTCCTGCCTTTTGTAATCATATGAACATTCGATTGCCAGCTGTTTTGGACAACTTTCTTTCTCTTCTTGCAAAACACTCGGCAGACCTCCGTGCAGCCTCTAGAAGACGATAGGAAATGTTTTTGGTGCTGGCACAGTTTGTCCTTGCCAGACAGAGTGGAAATGCTTTTTGCTAAGATGTAGACGAGAAGAGAGGCTAAAGACGAAGGTACGGTGCTCTGCAGAGCTAAGCACAGCTCCCGGGCCTCTTTCGGCAGAAGACACACACTGCAGAGCACTGTGAGCGGCAGAATCGTCTTTGCGCGAAGAAGCAGCTTCTTCGTCTCCGGGAGCCGGAGAGAGCGGCAACTTCGCAAAGGTGATGAAACAAGCTTTACAACACTGCGATTGTGTGCGCAGCTTGCCAACTGAGAGAAAACAGTACCTGACCACTCTCCTGCCTTTTGTAATCACATGAACATTCGATTGCAAGCTGTTTTGGACAACTTTCTTTCTCTTCTTGCAAAACACTCGGCAGACCTCCGTGCAGCTTCTAGAACACGATGGGAGATGTTTTCTGTGCTGGCACAGTTTCTCCTTGCCAGACAGAGTGGAAAAGCTTTTTGCTAAGATGTAGACGAGAAGAGAGGCTAAAGACGAAGGTACGGTGCTTTGCAGAGCTAAGCACCGCTCCCGGACCTCTTTCGGCAGAAGCCGCACACCACAGAGCACTGTGAGCGGCAGAATCGTCTTAGCGCGAAGAAGCAGCTTCTTCGTCCCCCGGAGCCGGAGAGAGCGGCAACTTCGCAAAGGTGATGAAACAAGCTGTACAACACTGCGATTGTGTGCGCAGCTTGCCAAGTGAGAGAAAACAGTACCTGACCACTCTACTGCCTTTTCTATTCACATGAACTTTCGATTGCCAGCTGTTTTGGACAACTTTCTTTCTCTTCTTGCAAAACATTCGGCAGACCTCCGTGCAGCCTCTAGAACACGATGGGAGATGTTTTTTGTGCTGGCACAGTTTCTCCTTGCCAGACAGAGTGGAAAAGCTTTTCGCTAAGATGTAGACGGGAAGAGAGGCTAAAGACGAAGGTACGGTGCTCTGTAGAGCTAAGCACCGCTCCCGGGCCTCTTTCGGCAGAAGGCGCACACCGCAGAGCACTATGAGCGGCAGAATCGTCTGTACGCGAAGAAGCAGCTTCTTCGTCTCCGGGAGCCGGAGAGAGCGGCAACTTCGCAAAGGTGATGAAACAAGCTGTACAACACTGCGATTGTGTGCGCAGCTTGCCAACTGAGAGAAAACAGTACCTGACCACTCTCCTGCCTTTTCTAATCACATGAATATTCGATTGCAAGCTGTTTTGGACAACTTTCTTTCTCTTCTTGCAAAACACTCGGCAGACCTCCGTGCAGCCTCTAGAAGACGATGGGAGATATTTTTGGTGCTGGCACAGTTTCTCCTTGCCAGACAGAGTGGAAAAGCTTTTTGCTAAGATGTAGACGAGAAGAGAGGCTAAAGACGAAGGTACGGTGCTTTGCAGAGCTGAGCACCGCTCCCGGACCTCTTTCGGCAGAAGGCGCACACCGCAGAGCACTGTGAGCGGCAGAATCGTCTTTGCGCGAAGAAGCAGCTTCTTCGTCTCCGGGAGCCGGAGAGAGCGGCAACTTCGCAAAGGTGATGAAACAAGCTGTACAACACTGCGATTGTGTGCGCAGCTTGCCAACTGAGAGAAAACAGTACCTGACCACTCTCCTGCCTTTTCTATTCACATGAACATTCGATTGCAAGCTGTTTTGGACAACTTTCTTTCTCTTCTTGCAAAACACTCGGCAGACCTCCGTGCAGGCTCTAGAACACGATGGGAGATGTTTTCTGTGCTGGAACAGTTTCTCCTTGCCAGACAGAGTGGAAAAGCTTTTTGCTAAGATGTAGACGAGAAGAGAGTCTAAAGACGAAGGTACGGTGCTCTGCAGAGCTAAGAACAGCTCCCGGGCCTCTTTCGGCAGAAGACACACACTGCAGAGCACTGTGAGCGGCAGAATCGTCTTTGCGCGAAGAAGCAGCTTCTTCGTCTCCGGGAGCCGGAGAGAGCGGCAACTTCGCAAAGGTGATGAAACAAGCTTTACAACACTGCGATTGTGTGCGCAGCTTGCCAACTGAGAGAAAACAGTACCTGACCACTCTCCTGCCTTTTGTAATCACATGAACATTCGATTGCAAGCAGTTTTGGACAACTTTCTTTCTCTTCTTGCAAAACACTCGGCAGACCTCCGTGCAGCTTCTAGAACACGATGGGAGATGTTTTCTGTGCTGGCACAGTTTCTCCTTGCCAGACAGAGTGGAAAAGCTTTTTGCTAAGATGTAGACGAGAAGAGAGGCTAAAGACGAAGGTACGGTGCTTTGCAGAGCTGAGCACCGCTCCCGGACCTCTTTCGGCAGAAGGCGCACACCGCAGAGCACTGTGAGCGGCAGAATCGTCTTTGCGCGAAGAAGCAGCTTCTTCGTCTCCAGGAGCCGGAGAGAGCGGCAACTTCGCAAAGGTGATGAAACAAGCTGTACAACACTGCGATTGTGTGCGCAGCTTGCCAAGTGAGAGAAAACAGTACCTGACCACTCTCCTGCCTTTTCTAATCACATGAACATTCGATTGCAAGCTGTTTTGGACAACTTTCTTTCTCTTCTTGCAAAACACTCGGCAGACCTCCGTGCAGCCTCTAGAAGACGATGGGAGATATTTTTGGTGCTGGCACAGTTTCTCCTTGCCAGACAGAGTGGAAATGCTTTTTGCTAAGATGTAGACGAGAAGAGAGGCTAAAGACGAAGGTACGGTGCTCTGCAGAGCTAAGCACAGCTCCCGGGCCTCTTTCGGCAGAAGACACACACTGCAGAGCACTGTGAGCGGCAGAATGGTCTTTGCGCGAAGAAGCAGCTTCTTCGTCTCCAGGAGCCGGAGAGAGCGGCAACTTCGCAAAGGTGATGAAACAAGCTATACAACACTGCGATTGTGTGCGCAGCTTGCCAAGTGAGAGAAAACAGTACCTGACCACTCTCCTGCCTTTTGTAATCACATGAACATTCGATTGCAAGCTGTTTTGGACAACTTTCTTTCTCTTCTTGCAAAACACTCGGCAGAACCCCGTGCAGCTTCTAGAACACGATGGGAGATGTTTTCTGTGCTGGCACAGTTTCTCCTTGCCAGACAGAGTGGAAAAGCTTTTTGCTAAGATGTAGACGAGAAGAGAGGCTAAAGACGAAGGTACGGTGCTTTGCAGAGCTGAGCACCGCTCCCGGACCTCTTTCGGCAGAAGGCGCACTCCGCAGAGCACTGTGAGCGGCAGAATCGTCTTTGCGCGAAGAAGCAGCTTCTTCGTCTCCGGGAGCCGGAGAGAGCGGCAACTTCGCAAAGGTGATGAAACAAGCTGTACAACACTGCGATTGTGTGCGCAGCTTGCCAACTGAGAGAAAACAGTACCTGACCACTCACCTGCCTTTTCTATTCACATGAACATTCGATTGCCAGCTGTTTTGGACAACTTTCTTTCTCTTCTTGCAAAACACTCGGCAGACCTCCGTGCAGCCTCTAGAACACGATGGGAGATGTTTTCTGTGCTGGCACAGTTTCTCCTTGCCAGACAGAGTGGAAAAGCTTTTTGCTAAGATGTAGACGAGAAGAGAGGCTAAAGACGAAGGTACGGTGCTCTGCAGAGCTAAGCACCGCTCCCGGACCTCTTTCGGCAGAAAGCGCACACCGCAGAGCACTATGAGCGGCAGAATCGTCTTTGCGCGAAGAAGCAGCTACTTCGTCTCCGGGAGCCGGAGAGAGCGGCACCTTCGCAAAGGTGATGAAACAAGCTGTACAATACTGCGATTGTGTGCGCAGCTTGCCAACTGAGAGAAAACAGTACCTGACCACTCTCCTGCCTTTTCTATTCACATGAACATTCGATTGCAAGCTGTTTTGGACAACTTTCTTTCTCTTCTTGCAAAACACTCGGCAGACCTCCGTGCAGCCTCTAGAAGACGATGGGAGATGTTTTCTGTGCTGGCACAGTTTCTCCTTGCCAGACAGAGTGGAAAAGCTTTTTGCTAAGATGTAGACGAGAAGAGAGGCTAAAGACGAAGGTACGGTGCTCTGTAGAGCTAAGCACCGCTCCCGGGCCTCTTTCGGCAGAAGGCGCACACCGCAGAGCACTATGAGCGGCAGAATCGTCTTTGCGCGAAGAAGCAGCTTCTTCGTCTCCGGGAGCCGGAGAGAGCGGCAACTTCGCAAAGGTGATGAAACAAGCTGTACAACACTGCGATTGTGTGCGCAGCTTGCCAACTGAGAGAAAACAGTACCTAACCACTCTACTGCCTTTTCTATTCACATGAACATTCGATTGCCAGCTGTTTTGGACAACTTTCTTTCTCTTCTTGCAAAACACTCGGCAGACCTCCGTGCAGCCTCTAGAACACGATGGGAGATGTTTTCTGTGCTGGCACAGTTTCTCCTTGCCAGACAGAGTGGAAAAGCTTTTTGCTAAGATGTAGACGAGAAGAGAGGCTAAAGACGAAGGTACGGTGCTCTGCAGAGCTAAGCACCGCTCCCGGACCTCTTTCTGCAGATGGCGCACACCGCAGAGCACTATGAGCGGCAGAATCGTCTTTGCGCGAAGAAGGAGCTTCTTCGTCTCCGGGAGCCGGAGAGAGCGGCACCTTCGCAAAGGTGATGAAACAAGCTGTACAACACTGCGATTGTGTGCGCAGCTTGCCAACTGAGAGAAAACAGTACCTGACCACTCTCCTGCCTTTTTTATTCACATGAACATTCGATTGCAAGCTGTTTTGGACAACTTTCTTTCTCTTCTTGCAAAACACTCGGCAGACCTCCGTGCAGCCTCTAGAACACGATGGGAGATGTTTTCTGTGCTGGCACAGTTTCTCCTTGCCAGACAGAGTGGAAAAGCTTTTTGCTAAGATGTAGACGAGAAGAGAGGCTGAAGACGAAGGTACGGTGCTCTGCAGAGCTAAGCACAGCTCCCGGGCCTCTTTCGGCAGAAGACACACACTGCAGTGCACTGTGAGCGGCAGAATCGTCTTTGCGCGAAGAAGCAGCTTCTTCGTCTCCGGGAGCCGGAGAGAGCGGCAACTTCGCAAAGGTGATGAAACAAGCTGTACAACACTGCGATTGTGTGCGCAGCTTGCCAACTGAGAGAAAACAGTACCTGACCACTCTCCTGCCTTTTGTAATCACATGAACATTCGATTGCAAGCTGTTTTGGACAACTTTCTTTCTCTTCTTGCAAAACACTCGGCAGAACTCCGTGCAGCTTCTAGAACACGATGGGAGATGTTTTCTGTGCTGGCACAGTTTCTCCTTGCCAGACAGAGTGGAAAAGCTTTTTGCTAAGATGTAGACGAGAAGAGAGGCTAAAGACGAAGGTACGGTGCTTTGCAGAGCTGAGCACCGCTCCCGGACCTCTTTCGGCAGAAGGCGCACACCGCAGAGCACTGTGAGCGGCAGAATCGTCTTTGCGCGAAGAAGCAGCTTCTTCGTCTCCGGGAGCCGGAGAGAGCGGCAACTTCGCAAAGGTGATGAAACAAGCTGTACAACACTGCGATTGTGTGCGCAGCTTGCCAACTGAGAGAAAACAGTACCTGACCACTCTCCTGCCTTTTCTATTCACATGAACATTCGATTGCAAGCTGTTTTGGACAACTTTCTTTCTCTTCTTGCAAAACACTCGGCAGACCTCCGTGCAGCCTCTAGAAGACGATGGGAGATGTTTTCTGTGCTGGAACAGTTTCTCCTTGCCAGACAGAGTGGAAAAGCTTTTTGCTAAGATGTAGACGAGAAGAGAGGTTAAAGACGAAGGTACGGTGCTCTGCAGAGCTAAGCACAGCTCCCGGGCCTCTTTCGGCAGAAGACACACACTGCAGAGCACTGTGAGCGGCAGAATCGTCTTTGCGCGAAGAAGCAGCTTCTTCGTCTCCGGGAGCCGGAGAGAGCGGCAACTTCGCAAAGGTGATGAAACAAGCTATACAACACTGCGATTGTGTGCGCAGCTTGCCAACTGAGAGAAAACAGTACCTGACCACTCTCCTGCCTTTTGTAATCACATGAACATTCGATTGCAAGCTGTTTTGGACAACTTTCTTTCTCTTCTTGCAAAACACTCGGCAGACCTCCGTGCAGCCTCTAGAACACGATGGGAGATGTTTTCTGTGCTGGCACAGTTTCTCCTTGCCAGACAGAGTGGAAAAGCTTTTTGCTAAGATGTAGACGAGAAGAGAGGCTAAAGACGAAGGTACGGTGCTCTGCAGAGCTAAGCACAGCTCCCGGACCTCTTTCGGCAGAAGGCGCACACCGCAGAGCACTATGAGCGGCAGAATCGTCTTTGCACGAAGAAGCAGCTTCTTCGTCTCCGGGAGCCGGAGAGAGCGGCAACTTCGCAAAGGTGATGAAACAAGCTGTACAACACTGCGATTGTGTGCGCAGCTTGCCAACTGAGAGAAAACAGTACCTGACCACTCTCCTGCCTTTTCTATTCACATGAACATTCGATTGGAAGCTGTTTTGGACAACTTTTTTCTCTTCTTGCAAAACACTCGGCAGACCTGCGTGCAGCCTCTAGAACACGATGGGAGATGTTTTCTGTGCTGGCACAGTTTCTCCATGCCAGACAGAGTGGAAAAGCTTTTTGCTAAGATGTAGACGAGAAGAGAGGCTAAAGACGAAGGTACGGTGCTCTGCAGAGCTAAGCACAGCTCCCGGGCCTCTTTCGGCAGAAGACGCACACTGCAGAGCACTGTGAGCGGCAGAATCGTCTTTGCGCGAAGAAGCAGCTTCTTCATCTCCGGGAGCCGGAGAGAGCGGCAACTTCGCAAAGGTGATGAAACAAGCTGTACAACACTGCGATTGTGTGCGCAGCTTGCCAACTGAGAGGAAACAGTACCTGACCACTCTCCTGCCTTTTCTATTCACATGAACATTCGATTGCAAGCTGTTTTGGACAACTTTCTTTCTCTTCTTGCAAAACTCTCGGCAGACCTCCATGCAGCTTCTAGAACACGATGGGAGATTTTTTCTGTGCTGGCACAGTTTCTCCTTGCCAGACAGATTGGAAAAGCTTTTTGCTAAGATGTAGACGAGAAGAGAGGCTAAAGACGAAGGTACGGTGCTCTGCAGAGCTAAGCACCGCTCCCGGGCCTCTTTCGGCAGAAGCCGCACACCACAGAGCACTGTGAGCGGCAGAATCGTCTTAGCGCGAAGAAGCAGCTTCTTCACCTCCGGGAGCCGGAGAGAGCGGCAACTTCGCAAAGGTGATGAAACAAGCTGTACAACACTGCGATTGTGTGCGCAGCTTGCCAAGTGAGAGAAAACAGTACCTGACCACTCTCCTGCCTTTTCTATTCACATGAACATTCGATTGCAAGCTGTTTTGGACAACTTTCTTTCTCTTCTTGCAAAACACTCGGCAGACCTCCGTGCAGCCTCTAGAAGACGATGGGAGATGTTTTCTGTGCTGGCACAGTTTCTCCTTGCCAGACAGAGTGGAAAAGCTTTTTGCTAAGATGTAGACGAGAAGAGAGGCTAAAGACGAAGGTACGGTGCTCTGCAGAGCTAAGCACAGCTCCCGGGCGTCTTTCGGCAGAAGGCGCACACTGCAGAGCACTGTGAGCGGCAGAATCGTCTTTGCGCGAAGAAGCAGCTTCTTCGTCTCCGGGAGCCGGAGAGAGCGGCAACTTTGCAAAGGTGATGAAACAAGCTGTACAACACTGCGATTGTGTGCGCAGCTTGCCAACTGAGAGAAAACAGTACCTGACCACTCTCCTGCCTTTTCTATTCACATGAACATTCGATTGCAAGCTGTTTTGGACAACTTTCTTGCTCTTCTTGCAAAACACTCGGCAGACCTCCGTGCAGCCTCTAGAAGACGATGGGAGATGTTTTCTGTGCTGGCACAGTTTCTCCTTGCCAGACAGAGTGGAAAAGGTTTTTGCTAAGATGTAGACGAGAAGAGAGGCTAAAGACGAAGGTACGGTGCTCTGCAGAGCTAAGCACAGCTCCCGGGCCTCTTTCGGCAGAAGACACACACTGCAGAGCACTGTGAGCGGCAGAATCGTCTTTGCGCGAAGAAGCAGCTTCTTCGTCTCCGGGAGCCGGAGAGAGCGGCAACTTCGCAAAGGTGATGAAACAAGCTATACAACACTGCGATTGTGTGCGCAGCTTGCCAACTGAGAGAAAACAGTACCTGACCACTCTCCTGCCTTTTGTAATCACATGAACATTCGATTGCAAGCTGTTTTGGACAACTTTCTTTCTCTTCTTGCAAAACACTCGGCAGACCTCCGTGCAGCTTCTAGAAGACGATGGGAGATGTTTTCTGTGCTGGCACAGTTTCTCCTTGCCAGACAGAGTGGAAAAGCTTTTTGCTAAGATGTAGACGAGAAGAGAGGCTAAAGACGAAGGTACGGTGCTTTGCAGAGCTGAGCACCGCTCCCGGACCTCTTTCGGCAGAAGGCGCACATCGCAGAGCACTGTGAGCGGCAGAATCGTCTTTGCGCGAAGAAGCAGCTTCTTCGTCTCCGGGAGCCGGAGAGAGCGGCAACTTCGCAAAGGTGATGAAACAAGCTGTACAACACTGCGATTGTGTGCGCAGCTTGCCAAGTGAGAGAATACAGTACCTGACCACTCTCCTGCCTTTTCTAATCACATGAATATTCGATTGCAAGCTGTTCTGGACAACTTTCTTTCTCTTCTTGCAAAACACTCGGCAGACCTCCGTGCAGCCTCTAGAAGACGATGGGAGATATTTTTGGTGCTGGCACAGTTTCTCCTTGCCAGACAGAGTGGAAATGCTTTTTGCTAAGATGTAGACGAGAAGAGAGGCTAAAGACAAAGGTACGGTGCTCTGCAGAGCTAAGCACAGCTCCCGGGCCTCTTTCGGCAGAAGACACACACTGCAGAGCACTGTGAGCGGCAGAATTGTCTTTGCGCGAAGAAGCAGCTTCTTCGTCTCCGGGAGCCGGAGAGAGCGGCAACTTCACAAAGGTGATGAAACAAGCTGTACAACACTGCGATTGTGTGCGCAGCTTGCCAACTGAGAGAAAACAGTACCTGACCACTCTCCTGCCTTTTGTAATCACATGAACATTCGATTGCAAGCTGTGTTGGACAACTTTCTTTCTCTTCTTGCAAAACACTCGGCAGACCTCCGTGCAGCTTCTAGAACACGATGGGAGATGTTTTCTGTGCTGGCACAGTTTCTCCTTGCCAGACAGAGTGGAAAAGCTTTTTGCTAAGATGTAGACGAGAAGAGAGGCTAAAGACGAAGGTACGGTGCTCTGCAGAGCTGAGCACCGCTCCCGGACCTCTTTCGGCAGAAGGCGCACACCGCAGAGCACTGTGAGCGGCAGAATCATCTTTGCGCGAAGAAGCAGCTTCTTCGTCTCCGGGAGTCGGAGAGAGCGGCAACTTCGCAAAGGTGATGAAACAAGCTGTACAACACTGCGATTGTGTGCGCAGCTTGCCAACTGAGAGAAAACAGGACCTGACCACTCTCCTGCCTTTTCTAATCACATGAATATTCGATTGCAAGCTGTTTTGGACAACTTTCTTTCTCTTCTTGCAAAATACTCGGCAGACCTCCGTGCAGCCTCTAGAAGACGATGGGAGATGTTTTCTGTGCTGGCACAGTTTCTCCTTGCCAGACAGAGTGGAAAAGCTTTTTGCTAAGATGTAGACGAGAAGAGAGGCTAAAGACGAAGGTACGGTGCTCTGTAGAGCTAAGCACCGCTCCCGGGCCTCTTTCGGCAGAAGGCGCACACCGCAGAGCACTATGAGCGGCAGAATCGTCTTTGCGCGAAGAAGCAGCTTCTTCGTCTCCGGGAGCCGGAGAGAGCGGCAACTTGGCAAAGGGGATGAAAGAAGCTGTACAACACTGCGATGGTGTGCGCAGCTTGCCAAGTGAGAGAAAACAGTACCTAACCACTCTACTGCCTTTTCTATTCACATGAACATTCGATTGCCAGCTGTTTTGGACAACTTTCTTTCTCTTCTTGCAAAACACTCGGCAGACCTCCGTGCAGCCTCTAGAACACGATGGGAGATGTTTTCTGTGCTGGCACAGTTTCTCCTTGCCAGACAGACTGGAAAAGCTTTTTGCTAAGATGTAGACGAGAAGAGAGGCTAAAGACGAAGGTACGGTGCTCTGCAGAGCTAAGCACCGCTCCCGGACCTCTTTCGGTAGAAGGCGCACACCGCAGAGCACTATGAGGGGCAGAATCGTCTTTGCGCGAAGAAGCAGCTTCTTCGTCTCCGGGAGCCGGAGAGAGCGGCACCTTCGCAAAGGTGATGAAACAAGCTGTACAACACTGCGATTGTGTGCGCAGCTTGCCAACTGAGAGAAAACAGTACCTGACCACTCTCCTGCCTTTTCTATTCACTTGAACATTCGATTGCAAGCTGTTTTGGACAACTTTCTTTCTCTTCTTGCAAAACACTCGGCAGACTTCCGTGCAGCTTCTAGAAGACGATGGGAGATGTTTTCTGTGCTGGCACAGTTTCTCCTTGCCAGACAGAGTGGAAAAGCTTTTTGCTAAGATGTAGACGAGAAGAGAGGCTAAAGACGAAGGTACGGTGCTCTGCAGAGCTAAGCACAGCTCCCGGACCTATTTCGGCAGAAGGCGCACACTGCAGAGCACTGTGAGCGGCAGAATCGTCTTTGCGCGAAGAAGCAGCTTCTTCACCTCCGGGAGCCGGAGAGAGCGGCAACTTCGCAAAGGTGATGAAACAAGCTGTACAACACTGCGATTGTGTGCGCAGCTTGCCAACTGAGAGAAAACAGTACCTGACCACTCTCCTGCCTTTTCTATTCACATGAACATTCGATTGCAAGCTGTTTTGGACAACTTTCTTTCTCTTCTTGCAAAACACTCGGCAGACCTCCGTGCAGCCTCTAGAAGACGATGGGAGATGTTTTCTGTGCTGGCACAGTTTCTCCTTGCCAGACAGAGTGGAAAAGCTTTTTGCTAAGATGTAGACGAGAAGAGAGGCTAAAGACGAAGGTACGGTGCTCTGCAGAGCTAAGCACAGCTCCCGGGCGTCTTTCGGCAGAAGACGCACACTGCAGAGCACTGTGAGCTGCAGAATCGTCTTTGCGCGAAGAAGCAGCTTCTTCGTCCCCGTGAGCCGGACACAGCGGCAACTTCGCAAAGGTGATGAAACAAGCTGTACAACACTGCGATTGTGTGCGCAGCTTGCCAACTGAGAGAAAACAGTACCTGACCACTCTCCTGCTTTTCTATTCACTTGAACATTCGATTGCAAGCTGTTTTGGACAACTTTCTTTCTCTTCTTGCAGAACACTCTGCAGACTTCCGTGCAGCTTCTAGAACACGATGGGAGATGTTTTCTGTGCTGGCAAAGTTTCTCCTTGCCAGACAGAGTGGAAAAGCTTTTTGCTAAGATGTAGACGAGAAGAGAGGCTAAAGACGAAGGTACGGTGCTCTGCAGAGCTAAGCACAGCTCCCGGGCGTCTTTCGGCAGAAGGCGCACACTGCAGAGCACTGTGAGCGGCAGAATCGTCTTTGCGCGAAGAAGCAGCTTCTTCGTCTCCGGGAGCCGGAGAGAGCGGCAACTTTGCAAAGGTGATGAAACAAGCTGTACAACACTGCGATTGTGTGCGCAGCTTGCCAACTGAGAGAAAACAGTACCTGACCACTCTCCTGCCTTTTCTATTCACATGAACATTCGATTGCAAGCTGTTTTGGACAACTTTCTTGCTCTTCTTGCAAAACACTCGGCAGACCTCCGTGCAGCCTCTAGAAGACGATGGGAGATGTTTTCTGTGCTGGCACAGTTTCTCCTTGCCAGACAGAGTGGAAAAGGGTTTTGCTAAGATGTAGACGAGAAGAGAGGCTAAAGACGAAGGTACGGTGCTCTGCAGAGCTAAGCACAGCTCCCGGGCCTCTTTCGGCAGAAGACACACACTGCAGAGCACTGTGAGCGGCAGAATCGTCTTTGCGCGAATAAGCAACTTCTTCGTCTCCGGGAGCCGGAAAGAGTGGCAACTTCGCAAAGGTGATGAAACAAGCTATACAACACTGCGATTGTGTGCGCAGCTTGCCAACTGAGAGAAAACAGTACCTGACCACTGTCCTGCCTTTTGTAATCACATGAACATTCGATTGCAAGCTGTTTTGGACAACTTTCTTTCTCTTCTTGCAAAACACTCGGCAGACCTCCGTGCAGCTTCTAGAACACGATGGGAGATGTTTTCTGTGCTGGCACAGTTTCTCCTTGCCAGACAGAGTGGAAAAGCTTTTTGCTAAGATGTAGACGAGAAGAGAGGCTAAAGACGAAGGTACGGTGCTTTGCAGAGCTGAGCACCGCTCCCGGACCTCTTTCGGCAGAAGGCGCACTCCGCAGAGCACTGTGAGCGGCAGAATCGTCTTTGCGCGAAAAAGCAGCTTCTTCGTCTCCGGGAGCCGGAGAGAGCGGCAACTTCGCAAAGGTGATGAAACAAGCTGTACAACACTGCGATTGTGTGCGCAGCTTGCCAACTGAGAGAAAACAGTTCCTGATCACTCTACTTCCTTTTCTATTCACATGAACATTCGATTGCCAGCTGTTTTGGACAACTTTCTTTCTCTTCTTGCAAAACACTCGGCAGACCTCCGTGCAGCCTCTACAAGACGATGGGAGATGTTTTCTGTGCTGGCACAGTTTCTCCTTGCCAGACAGACTGGAAAAGCTTTTTGCTAAGATGTAGACGAGAAGAGAGGCTAAAGACGAAGGTACGGTGCTCTGCAGAGCTAAGCACCGCTCCCGGACCTCTTTCGGCAGAAAGCGCACACCGCAGAGCACTATGAGCGGCAGAATCGTCTTTGCGCGAAGAAGCAGCTTCTTCGTCTCCGGGAGCCGGAGAGAGCGGCAGCTTCGCAAAGGTGATGAAACAAGCTGTACAACACTGCGATTGTGTGCGCAGCTTGCCAACTGAGAGAAAACAGTACCTGACCACTCTCCTGCCTTTTCTATTCACATGAACATTCGATTGCAAGCTGTTTTGGACAACTTTCTTTCTCTTCTTGCAAAACAATTGGCAGACCTCCGTGCAGCCTCTAGAAGACGATGGGAGATGTTTTCTGTGCTGGCACAGTTTCTCCTTGCCAGACAGAGTGGAAAAGCTTTTTGCTAAGATGTAGACGAGAAGAGAGGCTAAAGACGAAGGTACGGTGCTCTGTAGAGCTAAGCACCGCTCCCGGACCTATTTCGGCAGAAGGCGCACACCGCAGAGCACTATCAGCGGCAGAATCGTCTTTGCGCGAAGAAGCAGCTTCTTCGTCTCCGGGAGCCGCAGAGAGCGGCAACTTCGCAAAGGTGATGAAACAAGCTGTACAACACTGCGATTGTGTGCGCAGCTTGCCAACTGAGAGAAAACAGTACCTAACAACTCTACTGCCTTTTCTATTCACATGAACATTCGATTGCCAGCTGTTTTGGACAACTTTCTTTCTCTTCTTGCAAAACACTCGGCAGACCTCCGTGCAGCCTCTAGAACACGATGGGAGATGTTTTCTGTGCTGGCACAGTTTCTCCTTGCCAGACAGACTGGCAAAGCTTTTTGCTAAGATGTAGACGAGAAGAGAGGCTAAAGACGAAGGTACGGTGCTCTGCAGAGCTAAGCACCGCTCCCGGACCTCTTTCGGCAGAAGGCGCACACCGCAGAGCACTATGAGCGGCAGAATCGTCTTTGCGCGAAGAAGCAGCTTCTTCGTCTCCGGGAGCCGGAGAGAGCGGCACCTTCGCAAAGGTGATGAAACAAGCTGTACAACACTGCGATTGTGTGCGCAGCTTGCCAACTGAGAGAAAACAGTACCTGACCACTCTCCTGCCTTTTCTATTCACATGAACATTCGATTGCAAGCTGTTTTGGACAACTTTCTTTCTCTTCTTGCAAAACACTCGGCAGACCTCCGTGCAGCCTCTAGAACACGATGGGAGATGTTTTCTGTGCTGGCACAGTTTCTCCTTGCCAGACAGAGTGGAAAAGCTTTTTGCTAAGATGTAGACGAGAAGAGAGGCTAAAGACGAAGGTACGGTGCTCTGCAGAGCTAAGCACAGCTCCCGGGCCTCTTTTGGCAGAAGACACACACTGCAGTGCACTGTGAGCGGCAGAATCGTCTTTGCGCGAAGAAGCAGCTTCTTCGTCTCCGGGAGCCGGAGAGAGCGGCAACTTCGCAAAGGTGATGAAGCAAGCTGTACAACACTGCGATTGTGTGCGCAGCTTGCCAACTGAGAGAAAACAGTACCTGACCACTCTCCTGCCTTTTGTAATCACATGAACATTCGATTGCAAGCTGTTTTGGACAACTTTCTTTCTCTTCTTGCAAAACACTCGGCAGACCACCGTGCAGCCTCTAGAACACGATGGGAGATGTTTTCTGTGCTGGCACAGTTTCTCCTTGCCAGACAGACTGGAAAAGCTTTTTGCTAAGATGTAGACGAGAAGAGAGGCTAAAGACGAAGGTACGGTGCTCTGCAGAGCTAAGCACAGCTCCCGGACCTCTTTCGGCAGAAGGCGCACACCGCAGAGCACTATGAGCGGCAGAATCGTCTTTGCACGAAGAAGCAGCTTCTTCGTCTCCGGGAGCCGGAGAGAGCGGCAACTTCGCAAAGGTGATGAAACAAGCTGTACAACACTGCGATTGTGTGCGCAGCTTGCCAACTGAGAGAAAACAGTACCTGACCACTCTCCTGCCTTTTGTAATCACATGAACATTCGATTGGAAGCTGTTTTGGACAACTTTCTTTCTCTTCTTGCAAAACACTCGGCAGACCTCCGTGCAGCCTCTAGAACACGATGGGAGATGTTTTCTGTGCTGGCACAGTTTCTCCTTGCCAGACAGAGTGGAAAAGCTTTTTGCTAAGATGTAGACGAGAAGAGAGGCTAAAGACGAAGGTACGGTGCTCTGCAGAGCTAAGCACAGCTCCCGGGCCTCTTTCGGCAGAAGACGCACACTGCAGAGCACTGTGAGCGGCAGAATCGTCTTTGCGCGAAGAAGCAGCTTCTTCGTCTCCGGGAGCCGCAGAGAGCGGCAACTTCGCAAAGGTGATGAAACAAGCTGTACAACACTGCGATTGTGTGCGCAGCTTGCCAACTGAGAGGAAACAGTACCTGACCACTCTCCTGCCTTTTCTATTCACATGAACATTCGATTGCAAGCTGTTTTGGACAACTTTCTTTCTCTTCTTGCAAAACACTCGGCAGACCTCCATGCAGCTTCTAGAACACGATGGGAGATTTTTTCTGTGCTGGCACAGTTTCTCCTTGCCAGACAGAGTGGAAAAGATTTTTGCTAAGATGTAGACGAGAAGAGAGGCTAAAGACGAAGGTACGGTGCTCTGCAGAGCTAAGCACCGCTCCCGGGCCTCTTTCGGCAGAAGCCGCACACCACAGAGCACTGTGAGCGGCAGAATCGTCTTAGCGCGAAGAAGCAGCTTCTTCGTCCCCCGGAGCCGGAGAGAGCGGCAACTTCGCAAAGGTGATGAAACAAGCTGTACAACACTGCGATTGTGTGCGCAGCTTGCCAACTGAGAGAAAACAGTACCTGACCACTCTCCTGCCTTTTCTATTCACATGAACATTCGATTGCAAGCTGTTTTGGACAACGTTCTTTCTCTTCTTGCAAAACACTCGGCAGACCTCCGTGCAGCCTCTAGAACACGATGGGAGATGTTTTTTGTGCTGGCACAGTTTCTCCTTGCCAGACAGAGTGGAAAAGCTTTTTGCTAAGATGTAGACGAGAAGAGAGGCTAAAGACGAAGGTACGGTGCTCTGCAGAGCTAAGCACAGCTCCCGGGCGTCTTTCGGCAGAAGGCGCACACCGCAGAGCACTGTGAGCGGCAGAATCGTCTTTGCGCGAAGAAGCAGCTTCTTCGTCTCCGGGAGCCGGAGAGAGCGGCAACTTCGCAAAGGTGATGAAACAAGCTGTACAACACTGCGATTGTGTGCGCAGCTTGCCAAGTGAGAGAAAACAGTACCTGACCACTCTCCTGCCTTTTCTATTCACATGAACATTCGATTGCAAGCTGTTTTGGACAACTTTCTTTCTCTTCTTGCAAAACACTCGGCAGACCTCCGTGCAGCCTCTAGAACACGATGGGAGATGTTTTGTGTGCTGGCACAGTTTCTCCGTGCCAGACAGAGTGGAAAAGCTTTTTGCTAAGATGTAGACGAGAAGAGAGACTAAAGACGAAGGTACGGTGCTCTGCAGAGCTAAGCGCAGCTCCCGGGCCTCTTTCGGCAGAAGACGCACACCGCAGAGCACTGTGAGCAGCAGAATCGTCTTTGCGCGAAGAAGCAGCTTCTTCATCTCCGGGAGCCGGAGAGAGCGGCAACTTCGCAAAGGTGATGAAACAAGCTGTACAACACTGCGATTGTGTGCGCAGCTTGCCAACTGAGAGAAAACAGTACCTGACCACTCTCCTGCCTTTTCTATTCACATGAACATTCGATTGCAAGCTGTTTTGGACAACTTTCTTTCTCTTCTTGCAAAACACTCGGCAGACCTCCGTGCAGCCTCTAGAACACGATGGGAGATGTTTTCTGTGCTGGCACAGTTTCTCCTTGCCAGACAGAGTGGAAAAGCTTTTTGCTAAGATGTAGACGAGAAGAGAGGCTAAAGACGAAGGCACAGTGCTCTGCAGAGCTAAGCACCGCTCCCGGGTGTCTTTCGGCAGCAGGCGCACACCGCAGAGCACTGTGAGCGGCAGAATCGTCTTTGCGCGAAGAAGCAGCTTCTTCGTCTCCGGGAGCCGGAGAGAGCGGCAACTTCGCAAAGGTGATGAAACAAGCTGTACAACACTGCGATTGTGTGCGCAGCTTGCCAACTGAGAGAAAACAGTACCTAACCACTCTACTGCCTTTTCTATTCACATGAACATTCGATTGACAGCTGTTTTGGACAACTTTCTTTCTCTTCTTGCAAAACACTCGGCAGACCTCCGTGCAGCCTCTAGAACACGATGGGAGATGTTTTCTGTGCTGGCACAGTTTCTCCTTGCCAGACAGACTGGCAAAGCTTTTTGCTAAGATGTAGACGAGAAGAGAGGCTAAAGACGAAGGTACGGTGCTCTGCAGAGCTAAGCACCGCTCCCGGGGCTCTTTCGGCAGAAGGCGCACACCGCAGAGCACTATGAGCGGCAGAATCGTCTTTGCGCGAAGAAGCAGCTTCTTCGTCTCCGGGAGCCGGAGAGAGCGGCACCTTCGCAAAGGTGATGAAACAAGCTGTACAACACTGCGATTGTGTGCGCAGCTTGCCAACTGAGAGAAAACAGTACCTGACCACTCTCCTGCCTTTTCTATTCACATGAACATTCGATTGCAAGCTGTTTTGGACAACTTTCTTTCTCTTCTTGCAAAACACTCGGCAGACCTCCGTGCAGCCTCTAGAACACGATGGGAGATGTTTTCTGTGCTGGCACAGTTTCTCCTTGCCAGACAGAGTGGAAAAGCTTTTTGCTAAGATGTAGACGAGAAGAGAGGCTAAAGACGAAGGTACGGTGCTCTGCAGAGCTAAGCACAGCTCCCGGGCCTCTTTTGGCAGAAGACACACACTGCAGTGCACTGTGAGCGGCAGAATCGTCTTTGCGCGAAGAAGCAGCTTCTTCGTCTCCGGGAGCCGGAGAGAGCGGCAACTTCGCAAAGGTGATGAAACAAGCTGTACAACACTGCGATTGTGTGCGCAGCTTGCCAACTGAGAGAAAACAGTACCTGACCACTCTCCTGCCTTTTGTAATCACATGAACATTCGATTGCAAGCTGTTTTGGACAACTTTCTTTCTCTTCTTGCAAAACACTCGGCAGACCTCCGTGCAGCCTCTAGAACACGATGGGAGATGTTTTCTGTGCTGGCACAGTTTCTCCTTGCCAGACAGACTGGAAAAGATTTTTGCTAAGATGTAGACGAGAAGAGAGGCTAAAGACGAAGGTACGGTGCTCTGCAGAGCTAAGCACAGCTCCCGGACCTCTTTCGGCAGAAGGCGCACACCGCAGAGCACTATGAGCGGCAGAATCGTCTTTGCACGAAGAAGCAGCTTCTTCGTCTCCGGGAGCCGGAGAGAGCGGCAACTTCGCAAAGGTGATGAAACAAGCTGTACAACACTGCGATTGTGTGCGCAGCTTGCCAACTGAGAGAAAACAGTACCTGACCACTCTCCTGCCTTTTGTAATCACATGAACATTCGATTGGAAGCTGTTTTGGACAACTTTCTTTCTCTTCTTGCAAAACACTCGGCAGACCTCCGTGCAGCCTCTAGAACACGATGGGAGATGTTTTCTGTGCTGGCACAGTTTCTCCTTGCCAGACAGAGTGGAAAAGCTTTTTGCTAAGATGTAGACGAGAAGAGAGGCTAAAGACGAAGGTACGGTGCTCTGCAGAGCTAAGCACAGCTCCCGGGCCTCTTTCGGCAGAAGACGCACACTGCAGAGCACTGTGAGCGGCAGAATCGTCTTTGCGCGAAGAAGCAGCTTCTTCGTCTCCGGGAGCCGCAGAGAGCGGCAACTTCGCAAAGGTGATGAAACAAGCTGTACAACACTGCGATTGTGTGCGCAGCTTGCCAACTGAGAGGAAACAGTACCTGACCACTCTCCTGCCTTTTCTATTCACATGAACATTCGATTGCAAGCTGTTTTGGACAACTTTCTTTCTCTTCTTGCAAAACACTCGGCAGACCTCCATGCAGCTTCTAGAACACGATGGGAGATTTTTTCTGTGCTGGCACAGTTTCTCCTTGCCAGACAGAGTGGAAAAGATTTTTGCTAAGATGTAGACGAGAAGAGAGGCTAAAGACGAAGGTACGGTGCTCTGCAGAGCTAAGCACCGCTCCCGGGCCTCTTTCGGCAGAAGCCGCACACCACAGAGCACTGTGAGCGGCAGAATCGTCTTAGCGCGAAGAAGCAGCTTCTTCGTCCCCCGGAGCCGGAGAGAGCGGCAACTTCGCAAAGGTGATGAAACAAGCTGTACAACACTGCGATTGTGTGCGCAGCTTGCCAACTGAGAGAAAACAGTACCTGACCACTCTCCTGCCTTTTCTATTCACATGAACATTCGATTGCAAGCTGTTTTGGACAACGTTCTTTCTCTTCTTGCAAAACACTCGGCAGACCTCCGTGCAGCCTCTAGAACACGATGGGAGATGTTTTTTGTGCTGGCACAGTTTCTCCTTGCCAGACAGAGTGGAAAAGCTTTTTGCTAAGATGTAGACGAGAAGAGAGGCTAAAGACGAAGGTACGGTGCTCTGCAGAGCTAAGCACAGCTCCCGGGCGTCTTTCGGCAGAAGGCGCACACCGCAGAGCACTGTGAGCGGCAGAATCGTCTTTGCGCGAAGAAGCAGCTTCTTCGTCTCCGGGAGCCGGAGAGAGCGGCAACTTCGCAAAGGTGATGAAACAAGCTGTACAACACTGCGATTGTGTGCGCAGCTTGCCAAGTGAGAGAAAACAGTACCTGACCACTCTCCTGCCTTTTCTATTCACATGAACATTCGATTGCAAGCTGTTTTGGACAACTTTCTTGCTCTTCTTGCAAAACACTCGGCAGACCTCCGTGCAGCCTCTAGAACACGATGGGAGATGTTTTCTGTGCTGGCACAGTTTCTCCTTGCCAGACAGAGTGGAAAAGCTTTTTGCTAAGATGTAGACGAGAAGAGAGACTAAAGACGAAGGTACGGTGCTCTGCAGAGCTAAGCGCAGCTCCCGGGCCTCTTTCGGCAGAAGCCGCACACCACAGAGCACTGTGAGCGGCAGAATCGTCTTAGCGCGAAGAAGCAGCTTCTTCACCTCCGGGAGCCGGAGAGAGCGGCAACTTCGCAAAGGTGATGAAACAAGCTGTACAACACTGCGATTGTGTGCGCAGCTTGCCAAGTGAGAGAAAACAGTACCTGACCACTCTCCTGCCTTTTCTATTCACATGAACATTCGATTGCAAGCTGTTTTGGACAACTTTCTTTCTCTTCTTGCAAAACACTCGGCAGACCTCCGTGCAGCCTCTAGAAGACGATGGGAGATGTTTTCTGTGCTGGCACAGTTTCTCCTTGCCAGACAGAGTGGAAAAGCTTTTTGCTAAGATGTAGACGAGAAGAGAGGCTAAAGACGAAGGTACGGTGCTCTGCAGAGCTAAGCACAGCTCCCGGGCGTCTTTCGGCAGAAGGCGCACACTGCAGAGCACTGTGAGCGGCAGAATCGTCTTTGCGCGAAGAAGCAGCTTCTTCGTCTCCGGGAGCCGGAGAGAGCGGCAACTTTGCAAAGGTGATGAAACAAGCTGTACAACACTGCGATTGTGTGCGCAGCTTGCCAACTGAGAGAAAACAGTACCTGACCACTCTCCTGCCTTTTCTATTCACATGAACATTCGATTGCAAGCTGTTTTGGACAACTTTCTTGCTCTTCTTGCAAAACACTCGGCAGACCTCCGTGCAGCCTCTAGAAGACGATGGGAGATGTTTTCTGTGCTGGCACAGTTTCTCCTTGCCAGACAGAGTGGAAAAGGTTTTTGCTAAGATGTAGACGAGAAGAGAGGCTAAAGACGAAGGTACGGTGCTCTGCAGAGCTAAGCACAGCTCCCGGGCCTCTTTCGGCAGAAGACACACACTGCAGAGCACTGTGAGCGGCAGAATCGTCTTTGCGCGAAGAAGCAGCTTCTTCGTCTCCGGGAGCCGGAGAGAGCGGCAACTTCGCAAAGGTGATGAAACAAGCTATACAACACTGCGATTGTGTGCGCAGCTTGCCAACTGAGAGAAAACAGTACCTGACCACTCTCCTGCCTTTTGTAATCACATGAACATTCGATTGCAAGCTGTTTTGGACAACTTTCTTTCTCTTCTTGCAAAACACTCGGCAGACCTCCGTGCAGCTTCTAGAAGACGATGGGAGATGTTTTCTGTGCTGGCACAGTTTCTCCTTGCCAGACAGAGTGGAAAAGCTTTTTGCTAAGATGTAGACGAGAAGAGAGGCTAAAGACGAAGGTACGGTGCTTTGCAGAGCTGAGCACCGCTCCCGGACCTCTTTCGGCAGAAGGCGCACACCGCAGAGCACTGTGAGCGGCAGAATCGTCTTTGCGCGAAGAAGCAGCTTCTTCGTCTCCGGGAGCCGGAGAGAGCGGCAACTTCGCAAAGGTGATGAAACAAGCTGTACAACACTGCGATTGTGTGCGCAGCTTGCCAAGTGAGAGAATACAGTACCTGACCACTCTCCTGCCTTTTCTAATCACATGAATATTCGATTGCAAGCTGTTCTGGACAACTTTCTTTCTCTTCTTGCAAAACACTCGGCAGACCTCCGTGCAGCCTCTAGAAGACGATGGGAGATATTTTTGGTGCTGGCACAGTTTCTCCTTGCCAGACAGAGTGGAAATGCTTTTTGCTAAGATGTAGACGAGAAGAGAGGCTAAAGACAAAGGTACGGTGCTCTGCAGAGCTAAGCACAGCTCCCGGGCCTCTTTCGGCAGAAGACACACACTGCAGATCACTGTGAGCGGCAGAATTGTCTTTGCGCGAAGAAGCAGCTTCTTCGTCTCCGGGAGCCGGAGAGAGCGGCAACTTCACAAAGGTGATGAAACAAGCTGTACAACACTGCGATTGTGTGCGCAGCTTGCCAACTGAGAGAAAACAGTACCTGACCACTCTCCTGCCTTTTGTAATCACATGAACATTCGATTGCAAGCTGTGTTGGACAACTTTCTTTCTCTTCTTGCAAAACACTCGGCAGACCTCCGTGCAGCTTCTAGAACACGATGGGAGATGTTTTCTGTGCTGGCACAGTTTCTCCTTGCCAGACAGAGTGGAAAAGCTTTTTGCTAAGATGTAGACGAGAAGAGAGGCTAAAGACGAAGGTACGGTGCTCTGCAGAGCTGAGCACCGCTCCCGGACCTCTTTCGGCAGAAGGCGCACACCGCAGAGCACTGTGAGCGGCAGAATCATCTTTGCGCGAAGAAGCAGCTTCTTCGTCTCCGGGAGTCGGAGAGAGCGGCAACTTCGCAAAGGTGATGAAACAAGCTGTACAACACTGCGATTGTGTGCGCAGCTTGCCAACTGAGAGAAAACAGGACCTGACCACTCTCCTGCCTTTTCTAATCACATGAATATTCGATTGCAAGCTGTTTTGGACAACTTTCTTTCTCTTCTTGCAAAATACTCGGCAGACCTCCGTGCAGCCTCTAGAAGACGATGGGAGATGTTTTCTGTGCTGGCACAGTTTCTCCTTGCCAGACAGAGTGGAAAAGCTTTTTGCTAAGATGTAGACGAGAAGAGAGGCTAAAGACGAAGGTACGGTGCTCTGTAGAGCTAAGCACCGCTCCCGGGCCTCTTTCGGCAGAAGGCGCACACCGCAGAGCACTATGAGCGGCAGAATCGTCTTTGCGCGAAGAAGCAGCTTCTTCGTCTCCGGGAGCCGGAGAGAGCGGCAACTTGGCAAAGGTGATGAAAGAAGCTGTACAACACTGCGATGGTGTGCGCAGCTTGCCAAGTGAGAGAAAACAGTACCTAACCACTCTACTGCCTTTTCTATTCACATGAACATTCGATTGCCAGCTGTTTTGGACAACTTTCTTTCTCTTCTTGCAAAACACTCGGCAGACCTCCGTGCAGCCTCTAGAACACGATGGGAGATGTTTTCTGTGCTGGCACAGTTTCTCCTTGCAAGACAGACTGGAAAAGCTTTTTGCTAAGATGTAGACGAGAAGAGAGGCTAAAGACGAAGGTACGGTGCTCTGCAGAGCTAAGCACCGCTCCCGGACCTCTTTCGGTAGAAGGCGCACACCGCAGAGCACTATGAGGGGCAGAATCGTCTTTGCGCGAAGAAGCAGCTTCTTCGTCTCCGGGAGCCGGAGAGAGCGGCAACTTCGCAAAGGTGATGAAACAAGCTGTACAACACTGCGATTGTGTGCGCAGCTTGCCAACTGAGAGAAAACAGTACCTGATCACTCTCCTGCCTTTTCTATTCACTTGAACATTCGATTGCAAGCTGTTTTGGACAACTTTCTTTCTCTTCTTGCAGAACACTCTGCAGACTTCCGTGCAGCTTCTAGAACACGATGGGAGATGTTTTCTGTGCTGGCACAGTTTCTCCTTGCCAGACAGAGTGGAAAAGCTTTTTGCTAAGATGTAGACGAGAAGAGAGGCTAAAGACGAAGGTACGGTGCTCTGCAGAGCTAAGCACAGCTCCCGGACCTCTTTCGGCAGAAGGCGCACACTGCAGAGCACTGTGAGCGGCAGAATCGTCTTTGCGCGAAGAAGCAGCTTCTTCACCTCCGGGAGCCGGAGAGAGCGGCAACTTCGCAAAGGTGATGAAACAAGCTGTACAACACTGCGATTGTGTGCGCAGCTTGCCAACTGAGAGAAAACAGTACCTGACCACTCTCCTGCCTTTTCTATTCACATGAACATTCGATTGCAAGCTGTTTTGGACAACTTTCTTTCTCTTCTTGCAAAACACTCGGCAGACCTCCGTGCAGCCTCTAGAAGACGATGGGAGATGTTTTCTGTGCTGGCACAGTTTCTCCTTGCCAGACAGAGTGGAAAAGCTTTTTGCTAAGATGTAGACGAGAAGAGAGGCTAAAGACGAAGGTACGGTGCTCTGCAGAGCTAAGCACAGCTCCCGGGCGTCTTTCGGCAGAAGACGCACACTGCAGAGCACTGTGAGCGGCAGAATCGTCTTTGCGCGAAGAAGCAGCTTCTTCGTCCCCGTGAGCCGGACACAGCGGCAACTTCGCAAAGGTGATGAAACAAGCTGTACAACACTGCGATTGTGTGCGCAGCTTGCCAACTGAGAGAAAACAGTACCTGACCACTCTCCTGCTTTTCTATTCACTTGAACATTCGATTGCAAGCTGTTTTGGACAACTTTCTTTCTCTTCTTGCAGAACACTCTGCAGACTTCCGTGCAGCTTCTAGAACACGATGGGAGATGTTTTCTGTGCTGGCAAAGTTTCTCCTTGCCAGACAGAGTGGAAAAGCTTTTTGCTAAGATGTAGACGAGAAGAGAGGCTAAAGACGAAGGTACGGTGCTCTGCAGAGCTAAGCACAGCTCCCGGGCGTCTTTCGGCAGAAGGCGCACACTGCAGAGCACTGTGAGCGGCAGAATCGTCTTTGCGCGAAGAAGCAGCTTCTTCGTCTCCGGGAGCCGGAGAGAGCGGCAACTTTGCAAAGGTGATGAAACAAGCTGTACAACACTGCGATTGTGTGCGCAGCTTGCCAACTGAGAGAAAACAGTACCTGACCACTCTCCTGCCTTTTCTATTCACATGAACATTCGATTGCAAGCTGTTTTGGACAACTTTCTTGCTCTTCTTGCAAAACACTCGGCAGACCTCCGTGCAGCCTCTAGAAGACGATGGGAGATGTTTTCTGTGCTGGCACAGTTTCTCCTTGCCAGACAGAGTGGAAAAGGGTTTTGCTAAGATGTAGACGAGAAGAGAGGCTAAAGACGAAGGTACGGTGCTCTGCAGAGCTAAGCACAGCTCCCGGGCCTCTTTCGGCAGAAGACACACACTGCAGAGCACTGTGAGCGGCAGAATCGTCTTTGCGCGAAGAAGCAACTTCTTCGTCTCCGGGAGCCGGAAAGAGTGGCAACTTCGCAAAGGTGATGAAACAAGCTATACAACACTGCGATTGTGTGCGCAGCTTGCCAACTGAGAGAAAACAGTACCTGACCACTGTCCTGCCTTTTGTAATCACATGAACATTCGATTGCAAGCTGTTTTGGACAACTTTCTTTCTCTTCTTGCAAAACACTCGGCAGACCTCCGTGCAGCTTCTAGAACACGATGGGAGATGTTTTCTGTGCTGGCACAGTTTCTCCTTGCCAGACAGAGTGGAAAAGCTTTTTGCTAAGATGTAGACGAGAAGAGAGGCTAAAGACGAAGGTACGGTGCTTTGCAGAGCTGAGCACCGCTCCCGGACCTCTTTCGGCAGAAGGCGCACTCCGCAGAGCACTGTGAGCGGCAGAATCGTCTTTGCGCGAAAAAGCAGCTTCTTCGTCTCCGGGAGCCGGAGAGAGCGGCAACTTCGCAAAGGTGATGAAACAAGCTGTACAACACTGCGATTGTGTGCGCAGCTTGCCAACTGAGAGAAAACAGTTCCTGATCACTCTACTTCCTTTTCTATTCACATGAACATTCGATTGCCAGCTGTTTTGGACAACTTTCTTTCTCTTCTTGCAAAACACTCGGCAGACCTCCGTGCAGCCTCTACAAGACGATGGGAGATGTTTTCTGTGCTGGCACAGTTTCTCCTTGCCAGACAGACTGGAAAAGCTTTTTGCTAAGATGTAGACGAGAAGAGAGGCTAAAGACGAAGGTACGGTGCTCTGCAGAGCTAAGCACCGCTCCCGGACCTCTTTCGGCAGAAAGCGCACACCGCAGAGCACTATGAGCGGCAGAATCGTCTTTGCGCGAAGAAGCAGCTTCTTCGTCTCCGGGAGCCGGAGAGAGCGGCAGCTTCGCAAAGGTGATGAAACAAGCTGTACAACACTGCGATTGTGTGCGCAGCTTGCCAACTGAGAGAAAACAGTACCTGACCACTCTCCTGCCTTTTCTATTCACATGAACATTCGATTGCAAGCTGTTTTGGACAACTTTCTTTCTCTTCTTGCAAAACAATTGGCAGACCTCCGTGCAGCCTCTAGAAGACGATGGGAGATGTTTTCTGTGCTGGCACAGTTTCTCCTTGCCAGACAGAGTGGAAAAGCTTTTTGCTAAGATGTAGACGAGAAGAGAGGCTAAAGACGAAGGTACGGTGCTCTGTAGAGCTAAGCACCGCTCCCGGACCTATTTCGGCAGAAGGCGCACACCGCAGAGCACTATCAGCGGCAGAATCGTCTTTGCGCGAAGAAGCAGCTTCTTCGTCTCCGGGAGCCGGAGAGAGCGGCAACTTCGCAAAGGTGATGAAACAAGCTGTACAACACTGCGATTGTGTGCGCAGCTTGCCAACTGAGAGAAAACAGTACCTAACCACTCTACTGCCTTTTCTATTCACATGAACATTCGATTGCCAGCTGTTTTGGACAACTTTCTTTCTCTTCTTGCAAAACACTCGGCAGACCTCCGTGCAGCCTCTAGAACACGATGGGAGATGTTTTCTGTGCTGGCACAGTTTCTCCTTGCCAGACAGACTGGCAAAGCTTTTTGCTAAGATGTAGACGAGAAGAGAGGCTAAAGACGAAGGTACGGTGCTCTGCAGAGCTAAGCACCGCTCCCGGACCTCTTTCGGCAGAAGGCGCACACCGCAGAGCACTATGAGCGGCAGAATCGTCTTTGCGCGAAGAAGCAGCTTCTTCGTCTCCGGGAGCCGGAGAGAGCGGCACCTTCGCAAAGGTGATGAAACAAGCTGTACAACACTGCGATTGTGTGCGCAGCTTGCCAACTGAGAGAAAACAGTACCTGACCACTCTCCTGCCTTTTCTATTCACATGAACATTCGATTGCAAGCTGTTTTGGA
This sequence comes from Melozone crissalis, assembly GCF_028551555.1. Taxonomy (NCBI): domain Eukaryota; kingdom Metazoa; phylum Chordata; class Aves; order Passeriformes; family Passerellidae; genus Melozone; species Melozone crissalis. Next base: position 65,572 of record NW_026535901.1, read on the forward strand.
CAACTTTCTTTCTCTTCTTGCAAAACACTCGGCAGACCTCCGTGCAGCCTCTAGAACACGATGGGAGATGTTTTCTGTGCTGGCACAGTTTCTCCTTGCCAGACAGAGTGGAAAAGCTTTTTGCTAAGATGTAGACGAGAAGAGAGGCTAAAGACGAAGGTACGGTGCTCTGCAGAGCTAAGCACAGCTCCCGGGCCTCTTTTGGCAGAAGACACACACTGCAGTGCACTGTGAGCGGCAGAATCGTCTTTGCGCGAAGAAGCAGCTTCTTCGTCTCCGGGAGCCGGAGAGAGCGGCAACTTCGCAAAGGTGATGAAGCAAGCTGTACAACACTGCGATTGTGTGCGCAGCTTGCCAACTGAGAGAAAACAGTACCTGACCACTCTCCTGCCTTTTGTAATCACATGAATATTCGATTGCAAGCTGTTTTGGACAACTTTCTTTCTCTTCTTGCAAAACACTCGGCAGACCACCGTGCAGCCTCTAGAACACGATGGGAGATGTTTTCTGTGCTGGCACAGTTTCTCCTTGCCAGACAGACTGGAAAAGCTTTTTGCTAAGATGTAGACGAGAAGAGAGGCTAAAGACGAAGGTACGGTGCTCTGCAGAGCTAAGCACAGCTCCCGGACCTCTTTCGGCAGAAGGCGCACACCGCAGAGCACTATGAGCGGCAGAATCGTCTTTGCACGAAGAAGCAGCTTCTTCGTCTCCGGGAGCCGGAGAGAGCGGCAACTTCGCAAAGGTGATGAAACAAGCTGTACAACACTGCGATTGTGTGCGCAGCTTGCCAACTGAGAGAAAACAGTACCTGACCACTCTCCTGCCTTTTGTAATCACATGAACATTCGATTGGAAGCTGTTTTGGACAACTTTCTTTCTCTTCTTGCAAAACACTCGGCAGACCTCCGTGCAGCCTCTAGAACACGATGGGAGATGTTTTCTGTGCTGGCACAGTTTCTCCTTGCCAGACAGAGTGGAAAAGCTTTTTGCTAAGATGTAGACGAGAAGAGAGGCTAAAGACGAAGGTACGGTGCTCTGCAGAGCTAAGCACAGCTCCCGGGCCTCTTTCGGCAGAAGACGCACACTGCAGAGCACTGTGAGCGGCAGAATCGTCTTTGCGCGAAGAAGCAGCTTCTTCGTCTCCGGGAGCCGCAGAGAGCGGCAACTTCGCAAAGGTGATGAAACAAGCTGTACAACACTGCGATTGTGTGCGCAGCTTGCCAACTGAGAGGAAACAGTACCTGACCACTCTCCTGCCTTTTCTATTCACATGAACATTCGATTGCAAGCTGTTTTGGACAACTTTCTTTCTCTTCTTGCAAAACACTCGGCAGACCTCCATGCAGCTTCTAGAACACGATGGGAGATTTTTTCTGTGCTGGCACAGTTTCTCCTTGCCAGACAGAGTGGAAAAGCTTTTTGCTAAGATGTAGACGAGAAGAGAGGCTAAAGACGAAGGTACGGTGCTCTGCAGAGCTAAGCACCGCTCCCGGGCCTCTTTCGGCAGAAGCCGCACACCACAGAGCACTGTGAGCGGCAGAATCGTCTTAGCGCGAAGAAGCAGCTTCTTCGTCCCCCGGAGCCGGAGAGAGCGGCAACTTCGCAAAGGTGATGAAACAAGCTGTACAACACTGCGATTGTGTGCGCAGCTTGCCAAGTGAGAGAAAACAGTACCTGACCACTCTCCTGCCTTTTCTATTCACATGAACATTCGATTGCAAGCTGTTTTGGACAACGTTCTTTCTCTTCTTGCAAAACACTCGGCAGACCTCCGTGCAGCCTCTAGAACACGATGGGAGATGTTTTTTGTGCTGGCACAGTTTCTCCTTGCCAGACAGAGTGGAAAAGCTTTTTGCTAAGATGTAGACGAGAAGAGAGGCTAAAGACGAAGGTACGGTGCTCTGCAGAGCTAAGCACAGCTCCCGGGCGTCTTTCGGCAGAAGGCGCACACCGCAGAGCACTGTGAGCGGCAGAATCGTCTTTGCGCGAAGAAGCAGCTTCTTCGTCTCCGGGAGCCGGAGAGAGCGGCAACTTCGCAAAGGTGATGAAACAAGCTGTACAACACTGCGATTGTGTGCGCAGCTTGCCAACTGAGAGAAAACAGTACCTGACCACTCTCCTGCCTTTTCTATTCACATGAACATTCGATTGCAAGCTGTTTTGGACAACTTTCTTTCTCTTCTTGCAAAACACTCGGCAGACCTCCGTGCAGCCTCTAGAACACGATGGGAGATGTTTTGTGTGCTGGCACAGTTTCTCCGTGCCAGACAGAGTGGAAAAGCTTTTTGCTAAGATGTAGACGAGAAGAGAGACTAAAGACGAAGGTACGGTGCTCTGCAGAGCTAAGCGCAGCTCCCGGGCCTCTTTCGGCAGAAGACGCACACCGCAGAGCACTGTGAGCAGCAGAATCGTCTTTGCGCGAAGAAGCAGCTTCTTCATCTCCGGGAGCCGGAGAGAGCGGCAACTTCGCAAAGGTGATGAAACAAGCTGTACAACACTGCGATTGTGTGCGCAGCTTGCCAACTGAGAGAAAACAGTACCTGACCACTCTCCTGCCTTTTCTATTCACATGAACATTCGATTGCAAGCTGTTTTGGACAACTTTCTTTCTCTTCTTGCAAAACACTCGGCAGACCTCCGTGCAGCCTCTAGAACACGATGGGAGATGTTTTCTGTGCTGGCACAGTTTCTCCTTGCCAGACAGAGTGGAAAAGCTTTTTGCTAAGATGTAGACGAGAAGAGAGGCTAAAGACGAAGGCACAGTGCTCTGCAGAGCTAAGCACCGCTCCCGGGTGTCTTTCGGCAGCAGGCGCACACCGCAGAGCACTGTGAGCGGCAGAATCGTCTTTGCGCGAAGAAGCAGCTTCTTCGTCTCCGGGAGCCGGAGAGAGCGGCAACTTCGCAAAGGTGATGAAACAAGCTGTACAACACTGCGATTGTGTGCGCAGCTTGCCAACTGAGAGAAAACAGTACCTAACCACTCTACTGCCTTTTCTATTCACATGAACATTCGATTGACAGCTGTTTTGGACAACTTTCTTTCTCTTCTTGCAAAACACTCGGCAGACCTCCGTGCAGCCTCTAGAACACGATGGGAGATGTTTTCTGTGCTGGCACAGTTTCTCCTTGCCAGACAGACTGGCAAAGCTTTTTGCTAAGATGTAGACGAGAAGAGAGGCTAAAGACGAAGGTACGGTGCTCTGCAGAGCTAAGCACCGCTCCCGGACCTCTTTCGGCAGAAGGCGCACACCGCAGAGCACTATGAGCGGCAGAATCGTCTTTGCGCGAAGAAGCAGCTTCTTCGTCTCCGGGAGCCGGAGAGAGCGGCACCTTCGCAAAGGTGATGAAACAAGCTGTACAACACTGCGATTGTGTGCGCAGCTTGCCAACTGAGAGAAAACAGTACCTGACCACTCTCCTGCCTTTTCTATTCACATGAACATTCGATTGCAAGCTGTTTTGGACAACTTTCTTTCTCTTCTTGCAAAACACTCGGCAGACCTCCGTGCAGCCTCTAGAACACGATGGGAGATGTTTTCTGTGCTGGCACAGTTTCTCCTTGCCAGACAGAGTGGAAAAGCTTTTTGCTAAGATGTAGACGAGAAGAGAGGCTAAAGACGAAGGTACGGTGCTCTGCAGAGCTAAGCACAGCTCCCGGGCCTCTTTTGGCAGAAGACACACACTGCAGTGCACTGTGAGCGGCAGAATCGTCTTTGCGCGAAGAAGCAGCTTCTTCGTCTCCGGGAGCCGGAGAGAGCGGCAACTTCGCAAAGGTGATGAAACAAGCTGTACAACACTGCGATTGTGTGCGCAGCTTGCCAACTGAGAGAAAACAGTACCTGACCACTCTCCTGCCTTTTGTAATCACATGAACATTCGATTGCAAGCTGTTTTGGACAACTTTCTTTCTCTTCTTGCAAAACACTCGGCAGACCTCCGTGCAGCCTCTAGAACACGATGGGAGATGTTTTCTGTGCTGGCACAGTTTCTCCTTGCCAGACAGACTGGAAAAGATTTTTGCTAAGATGTAGACGAGAAGAGAGGCTAAAGACGAAGGTACGGTGCTCTGCAGAGCTAAGCACAGCTCCCGGACCTCTTTCGGCAGAAGGCGCACACCGCAGAGCACTATGAGCGGCAGAATCGTCTTTGCACGAAGAAGCAGCTTCTTCGTCTCCGGGAGCCGGAGAGAGCGGCAACTTCGCAAAGGTGATGAAACAAGCTGTACAACACTGCGATTGTGTGCGCAGCTTGCCAACTGAGAGAAAACAGTACCTGACCACTCTCCTGCCTTTTGTAATCACATGAACATTCGATTGGAAGCTGTTTTGGACAACTTTCTTTCTCTTCTTGCAAAACACTCGGCAGACCTCCGTGCAGCCTCTAGAACACGATGGGAGATGTTTTCTGTGCTGGCACAGTTTCTCCTTGCCAGACAGAGTGGAAAAGCTTTTTGCTAAGATGTAGACGAGAAGAGAGGCTAAAGACGAAGGTACGGTGCTCTGCAGAGCTAAGCACAGCTCCCGGGCCTCTTTCGGCAGAAGACGCACACTGCAGAGCACTGTGAGCGGCAGAATCGTCTTTGCGCGAAGAAGCAGCTTCTTCGTCTCCGGGAGCCGCAGAGAGCGGCAACTTCGCAAAGGTGATGAAACAAGCTGTACAACACTGCGATTGTGTGCGCAGCTTGCCAACTGAGAGGAAACAGTACCTGACCACTCTCCTGCCTTTTCTATTCACATGAACATTCGATTGCAAGCTGTTTTGGACAACTTTCTTTCTCTTCTTGCAAAACACTCGGCAGACCTCCATGCAGCTTCTAGAACACGATGGGAGATTTTTTCTGTGCTGGCACAGTTTCTCCTTGCCAGACAGAGTGGAAAAGATTTTTGCTAAGATGTAGACGAGAAGAGAGGCTAAAGACGAAGGTACGGTGCTCTGCAGAGCTAAGCACCGCTCCCGGGCCTCTTTCGGCAGAAGCCGCACACCACAGAGCACTGTGAGCGGCAGAATCGTCTTAGCGCGAAGAAGCAGCTTCTTCGTCCCCCGGAGCCGGAGAGAGCGGCAACTTCGCAAAGGTGATGAAACAAGCTGTACAACACTGCGATTGTGTGCGCAGCTTGCCAACTGAGAGAAAACAGTACCTGACCACTCTCCTGCCTTTTCTATTCACATGAACATTCGATTGCAAGCTGTTTTGGACAACGTTCTTTCTCTTCTTGCAAAACACTCGGCAGACCTCCGTGCAGCCTCTAGAACACGATGGGAGATGTTTTTTGTGCTGGCACAGTTTCTCCTTGCCAGACAGAGTGGAAAAGCTTTTTGCTAAGATGTAGACGAGAAGAGAGGCTAAAGACGAAGGTACGGTGCTCTGCAGAGCTAAGCACAGCTCCCGGGCGTCTTTCGGCAGAAGGCGCACACCGCAGAGCACTGTGAGCGGCAGAATCGTCTTTGCGCGAAGAAGCAGCTTCTTCGTCTCCGGGAGCCGGAGAGAGCGGCAACTTCGCAAAGGTGATGAAACAAGCTGTACAACACTGCGATTGTGTGCGCAGCTTGCCAAGTGAGAGAAAACAGTACCTGACCACTCTCCTGCCTTTTCTATTCACATGAACATTCGATTGCAAGCTGTTTTGGACAACTTTCTTTCTCTTCTTGCAAAACACTCGGCAGACCTCCGTGCAGCCTCTAGAACACGATGGGAGATGTTTTGTGTGCTGGCACAGTTTCTCCTTGCCAGACAGAGTGGAAAAGCTTTTTGCTAAGATGTAGACGAGAAGAGAGACTAAAGACGAAGGTACGGTGCTCTGCAGAGCTAAGCGCAGCTCCCGGGCCTCTTTCGGCAGAAGACGCACACCGCAGAGCACTGTGAGCAGCAGAATCGTCTTTGCGCGAAGAAGCAGCTTCTTCATCTCCGGGAGCCGGAGAGAGCGGCAACTTCGCAAAGGTGATGAAACAAGCTGTACAACACTGCGATTGTGTGCGCAGCTTGCCAACTGAGAGAAAACAGTACCTGACCACTCTCCTGCCTTTTCTATTCACATGAACATTCGATTGCAAGCTGTTTTGGACAACTTTCTTTCTCTTCTTGCAAAACACTCGGCAGACCTCCGTGCAGCCTCTAGAACACGATGGGAGATGTTTTCTGTGCTGGCACAGTTTCTCCTTGCCAGACAGAGTGGAAAAGCTTTTTGCTAAGATGTAGACGAGAAGAGAGGCTAAAGACGAAGGCACAGTGCTCTGCAGAGCTAAGCACCGCTCCCGGGTGTCTTTCGGCAGCAGGCGCACACCGCAGAGCACTGTGAGCGGCAGAATCGTCTTTGCGCGAAGAAGCAGCTTCTTCGTCTCCGGGAGCCGGAGAGAGCGGCAACTTCGCAAAGGTGATGAAACAAGCTGTACAACACTGCGATTGTGTGCGCAGCTTGCCAACTGAGAGAAAACAGTACCTGACCACTCTCCTGCCTTTTCTATTCACTTGAACATTCGATTGCAAGCTGTTTTGGACAACTTTCTTTCTCTTCTTGCAAAACACTCGGCAGACCTCCGTGCAGCTTCTAGAACACGATGGGAGATGTTTTCTGTGCTGGCAAAGTTTCTCCTTGCCAGACAGAGTGGAAAAGCTTTTTGCTAAGATGTAGACGAGAATAGAGGCTAAAGACGAAGGTACGGTGCTCTGCAGAGCTAAGCACAGATCCCGGACCTCTTTCGGCAGAAGGCGCACACTGCAGAGCACTGTGAGCGGCAGAATCGTCTTTGCGCGAAGAAGCAGCTTCTTCACCTCCGGGAGCCGGAGAGAGCGGCAACTTCGCAAAGGTGATGAAACAAGCTGTACAACACTGCGATTGTGTGCGCAGCTTGCCAAGTGAGAGAAAACAGTACCTGACCACTCTCCTGCCTTTTCTATTCACATGAACATTCGATTGCAAGCTGTTTTGGACAACTTTCTTTCTCTTCTTGCAAAACACTCGGCAGACCTCCGTGCAGCCTCTAGAACACGATGGGAGATGTTTTGTGTGCTGGCACAGTTTCTCCTTGCCAGACAGAGTGGAAATGCTTTTTGCTAAGATGTAGACGAGAAGAGAGGCTAAAGACGAAGGTACGGTGCTCTGCAGAGCTAAGCACCGCTCCCGGGCGTCTTTCGGCAGAAGACGCACACTGCAGAGCACTGTGAGCGGCAGAATCGTCTTTGCGCGAAGAAGCAGCTTCTTCGTCTCCGTGAGCCGGACACAGCGGCAACTTCGCAAAGGTGATGAAACAAGCTGTACAACACTGCGATTGTGTGCGCAGCTTGCCAACTGAGAGAAAACAGTACCTGACCACTCTCCTGCCTTTTCTATTCACTTGAACATTCGATTGCAAGCTGTTTTGGACAACTTTCTTGCTCTTCTTGCAAAACACTCGGCAGACTTCCGTGCAGATTCTAGAACACGATGGGAGATGTTTTCTGTGCTGGCAAAGTTTCTCCTTGCCAGACAGAGTGGAAAAGCTTTTTGCTAAGATGTAGACGAGAAGAGAGGCTAAAGACGAAGGTACGGTGCTCTGCAGAGCTAAGCACAGCTCCCGGGCGTCTTTCGGCAGAAGGCGCACAGTGCAGAGCACTGTGAGCGGCAGAATCGTCTTTGCGCGAAGAAGCAGCTTCTTCGTCTCCGGGAGCCGGAGAGAGCGGCAACTTTGCAAAGGTGATGAAACAATGTGTACAACACTGCGATTGTGTGCGCAGCTTGCCAAGTGAGAGAAAACAGTACCTGACCACTCTCCTGCCTTTTCTATTCACATGAACATTCGATTGCAAGCTGTTTTGGACAACTTTCTTGCTCTTCTTGCAAAACACTCGGCAGACCTCCGTGCAGCCTCTAGAACACGATGGGAGATGTTTTCTGTGCTGGCACAGTTTCTCCTTGCCAGACAGAGTGGAAAAGCTTTTTGCTAAGATGTAGACGAGAAGAGAGGCTAAAGACGAAGGTACGGTGCTCTGCAGAGCTAAGCACAGCTCCCGGGCCTCTTTCGGCAGAAGACGCACACTGCAGAGCACTGTGAGCGGCAGAATCGTCTTTGCGCGAAGAAGCAGCTTCTTCGTCTCCGGGAGCCGGAGAGAGCGGCAACTTTGCAAAGGTGATGAAACAAGCTGTACAACACTGCGATTGTGTGCGCAGCTTGCCAACTGAGAGGAAACAGTACCTGACCACTCTCCTGCCTTTTCTATTCACATGAACATTCGATTGCAAGCTGTTTTGGACAACTTTCTTTCTCTTCTTGCAAAACACTCGGCAGACTTCCGTGCAGATTCTAGAACACGATGGGAGATGTTTTCTGTGCTGGCACAGTTTCTCCTTGCCAGACAGAGTGGAAAAGCTTTTTGCTAAGATGTAGACGAGAAGAGAGGCTAAAGACGAAGGTACGGTGCTCTGCAGAGCTAAGCACAGCTCCCGGGCGTCTTTCGGCAGAAGGCGCACAGTGCAGAGCACTGTGAGCGGCAGAATCGTCTTTGCGCGAAGAAGCAGCTTCTTCGTCTCCGGGAGCCGGAGAGAGCGGCAACTTTGCAAAGGTGATGAAACAATGTGTACAACACTGCGATTGTGTGCGCAGCTTGCCAAGTGAGAGAAAACAGTACCTGACCACTCTCCTGCCTTTTCTATTCACATGAACATTCGATTGCAAGCTGTTTTGGACAACTTTCTTGCTCTTCTTGCAAAACACTCGGCAGACCTCCGTGCAGCCTCTAGAATACGATGGGAGATGTTTTCTGTGCTGGCACAGTTTCTCCTTGCCAGACAGAGTGGAAAAGCTTTTTGCTAAGATGTAGACGAGAAGAGAGGCTAAAGACGAAGGTACGGTGCTCTGCAGAGCTAAGCACAGCTCCCGGGCCTATTTCGGCAGAAGACACACACTGCAGAGCACTGTGAGCGGCAGAATCGTCTTTGCGCGAAGAAGCAGCTTCTTCGTCTCCGGGAGCCGGAGAGAGCGGCAACTTCGCAAAGGTGATGAAACAAGCTGTACAACACTGCGATTGTGTGCGCAGCTTGCCAACTGAGAGAAAACAGTACCTGACCACTCTCCTGCCTTTTGTAATCACATGAACATTCGATTGCAAGCTGTTTTGGACAACTTTCTTTCTCTTCTTGCAAAACACTCGGCAGACCTCCGTGCAGCCTCTAGAACACGATGGGAGATGTTTTCTGTGCTGGCACAGTTTCTCCTTGCCAGACAGACTGGAAAAGCTTTTTGCTAAGATGTAGACGAGAAGAGAGGCTAAAGACGAAGGTACGGTGCTCTGCAGAGCTAAGCACAGCTCCCGGACCTCTTTCGGCAGAAGGCGCACACCGCAGAGCACTATGAGCGGCAGAATCGTCTTTGCACGAAGAAGCAGCTTCTTCGTCTCCGGGAGCCGGAGAGAGCGGCAACTTCGCAAAGGTGATGAAACAAGCTGTACAACACTGCGATTGTGTGCGCAGCTTGCCAAGTGAGAGAAAACAGTACCTGACCACTCTCCTGCCTTTTGTAATCACATGAACATTCGATTGGAAGCTGTTTTGGACAACTTTCTTTCTCTTCTTGCAAAACACTCGGCAGACCTCCGTGCAGCCTCTAGAACACGATGGGAGATGTTTTCTGTGCTGGCACAGTTTCTCCTTGCCAGACAGAGTGGAAAAGCTTTTTGCTAAGATGTAGACGAGAAGAGAGGCTAAAGACGAAGGTACGGTGCTCTGCAGAGCTAAGCACAGCTCCCGGGCCTCTTTCGGCAGAAGACGCACACTGCAGAGCACTGTGAGCGGCAGAATCGTCTTTGCGCGAAGAAGCAGCTTCTTCGTCTCCGGGAGCCGCAGAGAGCGGCAACTTCGCAAAGGTGATGAAACAAGCTGTACAACACTGCGATTGTGTGCGCAGCTTGCCAACTGAGAGGAAACAGTACCTGACCACTCTCCTGCCTTTTCTATTCACATGAACATTCGATTGCAAGCTGTTTTGGACAACTTTCTTTCTCTTCTTGCAAAACACTCGGCAGACCTCCATGCAGCTTCTAGAACACGATGGGAGATTTTTTCTGTGCTGGCACAGTTTCTCCTTGCCAGACAGAGTGGAAAAGATTTTTGCTAAGATGTAGACGAGAAGAGAGGCTAAAGACGAAGGTACGGTGCTCTGCAGAGCTAAGCACCGCTCCCGGGCCTCTTTCGGCAGAAGCCGCACACCACAGAGCACTGTGAGCGGCAGAATCGTCTTAGCGCGAAGAAGCAGCTTCTTCGTCCCCCGGAGCCGGAGAGAGCGGCAACTTCGCAAAGGTGATGAAACAAGCTGTACAACACTGCGATTGTGTGCGCAGCTTGCCAACTGAGAGAAAACAGTACCTGACCACTCTCCTGCCTTTTCTATTCACATGAACATTCGATTGCAAGCTGTTTTGGACAACGTTCTTTCTCTTCTTGCAAAACACTCGGCAGACCTCCGTGCAGCCTCTAGAACACGATGGGAGATGTTTTTTGTGCTGGCACAGTTTCTCCTTGCCAGACAGAGTGGAAAAGCTTTTTGCTAAGATGTAGACGAGAAGAGAGGCTAAAGACGAAGGTACGGTGCTCTGCAGAGCTAAGCACAGCTCCCGGGCGTCTTTCGGCAGAAGGCGCACACCGCAGAGCACTGTGAGCGGCAGAATCGTCTTTGCGCGAAGAAGCAGCTTCTTCGTCTCCGGGAGCCGGAGAGAGCGGCAACTTCGCAAAGGTGATGAAACAAGCTGTACAACACTGCGATTGTGTGCGCAGCTTGCCAAGTGAGAGAAAACAGTACCTGACCACTCTCCTGCCTTTTCTATTCACATGAACATTCGATTGCAAGCTGTTTTGGACAACTTTCTTTCTCTTCTTGCAAAACACTCGGCAGACCTCCGTGCAGCCTCTAGAACACGATGGGAGATGTTTTGTGTGCTGGCACAGTTTCTCCTTGCCAGACAGAGTGGAAAAGCTTTTTGCTAAGATGTAGACGAGAAGAGAGACTAAAGACGAAGGTACGGTGCTCTGCAGAGCTAAGCGCAGCTCCCGGGCCTCTTTCGGCAGAAGACGCACACCGCAGAGCACTGTGAGCAGCAGAATCGTCTTTGCGCGAAGAAGCAGCTTCTTCATCTCCGGGAGCCGGAGAGAGCGGCAACTTCGCAAAGGTGATGAAACAAGCTGTACAACACTGCGATTGTGTGCGCAGCTTGCCAACTGAGAGAAAACAGTACCTGACCACTCTCCTGCCTTTTCTATTCACATGAACATTCGATTGCAAGCTGTTTTGGACAACTTTCTTTCTCTTCTTGCAAAACACTCGGCAGACCTCCGTGCAGCCTCTAGAACACGATGGGAGATGTTTTCTGTGCTGGCACAGTTTCTCCTTGCCAGACAGAGTGGAAAAGCTTTTTGCTAAGATGTAGACGAGAAGAGAGGCTAAAGACGAAGGCACAGTGCTCTGCAGAGCTAAGCACCGCTCCCGGGTGTCTTTCGGCAGCAGGCGCACACCGCAGAGCACTGTGAGCGGCAGAATCGTCTTTGCGCGAAGAAGCAGCTTCTTCGTCTCCGGGAGCCGGAGAGAGCGGCAACTTCGCAAAGGTGATGAAACAAGCTGTACAACACTGCGATTGTGTGCGCAGCTTGCCAACTGAGAGAAAACAGTACCTGACCACTCTCCTGCCTTTTCTATTCACTTGAACATTCGATTGCAAGCTGTTTTGGACAACTTTCTTTCTCTTCTTGCAAAACACTCGGCAGACCTCCGTGCAGCTTCTAGAACACGATGGGAGATGTTTTCTGTGCTGGCAAAGTTTCTCCTTGCCAGACAGAGTGGAAAAGCTTTTTGCTAAGATGTAGACGAGAATAGAGGCTAAAGACGAAGGTACGGTGCTCTGCAGAGCTAAGCACAGATCCCGGACCTCTTTCGGCAGAAGGCGCACACTGCAGAGCACTGTGAGCGGCAGAATCGTCTTTGCGCGAAGAAGCAGCTTCTTCACCTCCGGGAGCCGGAGAGAGCGGCAACTTCGCAAAGGTGATGAAACAAGCTGTACAACACTGCGATTGTGTGCGCAGCTTGCCAAGTGAGAGAAAACAGTACCTGACCACTCTCCTGCCTTTTCTATTCACATGAACATTCGATTGCAAGCTGTTTTGGACAACTTTCTTTCTCTTCTTGCAAAACACTCGGCAGACCTCCGTGCAGCCTCTAGAACACGATGGGAGATGTTTTGTGTGCTGGCACAGTTTCTCCTTGCCAGACAGAGTGGAAATGCTTTTTGCTAAGATGTAGACGAGAAGAGAGGCTAAAGACGAAGGTACGGTGCTCTGCAGAGCTAAGCACCGCTCCCGGGCGTCTTTCGGCAGAAGACGCACACTGCAGAGCACTGTGAGCGGCAGAATCGTCTTTGCGCGAAGAAGCAGCTTCTTCGTCTCCGGGAGCCGGAGAGAGCGGCAACTTTGCAAAGGTGATGAAACAATGTGTACAACACTGCGATTGTGTGCGCAGCTTGCCAAGTGAGAGAAAACAGTACCTGACCACTCTCCTGCCTTTTCTATTCACATGAACATTCGATTGCAAGCTGTTTTGGACAACTTTCTTGCTCTTCTTGCAAAACACTCGGCAGACCTCCGTGCAGCCTCTAGAACACGATGGGAGATGTTTTCTGTGCTGGCACAGTTTCTCCTTGCCAGACAGAGTGGAAAAGCTTTTTGCTAAGATGTAGACGAGAAGAGAGGCTAAAGACGAAGGTACGGTGCTCTGCAGAGCTAAGCACAGCTCCCGGGCCTCTTTCGGCAGAAGACGCACACTGCAGAGCACTGTGAGCGGCAGAATCGTCTTTGCGCGAAGAAGCAGCTTCTTCGTCTCCGGGAGCCGGAGAGAGCGGCAACTTTGCAAAGGTGATGAAACAAGCTGTACAACACTGCGATTGTGTGCGCAGCTTGCCAACTGAGAGGAAACAGTACCTGACCACTCTCCTGCCTTTTCTATTCACATGAACATTCGATTGCAAGCTGTTTTGGACAACTTTCTTTCTCTTCTTGCAAAACACTCGGCAGACCTCCATGCAGCTTCTAGAACACGATGGGAGATTTTTTCTGTGCTGGCACAGTTTCTCCTTGCCAGACAGAGTGGAAAAGATTTTTGCTAAGATGTAGACGAGAAGAGAGGCTAAAGACGAAGGTACGGTGCTCTGCAGAGCTAAGCACCGCTCCCGGGCCTCTTTCGGCAGAAGCCGCACACCACAGAGCACTGTGAGCGGCAGAATCGTCTTAGCGCGAAGAAGCAGCTTCTTCGTCCCCCGGAGCCGGAGAGAGCGGCAACTTCGCAAAGGTGATGAAACAAGCTGTACAACACTGCGATTGTGTGCGCAGCTTGCCAACTGAGAGAAAACAGTACCTGACCACTCTCCTGCCTTTTCTATTCACATGAACATTCGATTGCAAGCTGTTTTGGACAACGTTCTTTCTCTTCTTGCAAAACACTCGGCAGACCTCCGTGCAGCCTCTAGAACACGATGGGAGATGTTTTTTGTGCTGGCACAGTTTCTCCTTGCCAGACAGAGTGGAAAAGCTTTTTGCTAAGATGTAGACGAGAAGAGAGGCTAAAGACGAAGGTACGGTGCTCTGCAGAGCTAAGCACAGCTCCCGGGCGTCTTTCGGCAGAAGGCGCACACCGCAGAGCACTGTGAGCGGCAGAATCGTCTTTGCGCGAAGAAGCAGCTTCTTCGTCTCCGGGAGCCGGAGAGAGCGGCAACTTCGCAAAGGTGATGAAACAAGCTGTACAACACTGCGATTGTGTGCGCAGCTTGCCAAGTGAGAGAAAACAGTACCTGACCACTCTCCTGCCTTTTCTATTCACATGAACATTCGATTGCAAGCTGTTTTGGACAACTTTCTTTCTCTTCTTGCAAAACACTCGGCAGACCTCCGTGCAGCCTCTAGAACACGATGGGAGATGTTTTGTGTGCTGGCACAGTTTCTCCTTGCCAGACAGAGTGGAAAATCTTTTTGCTAAGATGTAGACGAGAAGAGAGACTAAAGACGAAGGTACGGTGCTCTGCAGAGCTAAGCGCAGCTCCCGGGCCTCTTTCGGCAGAAGACGCACACCGCAGAGCACTGTGAGCGGCAGAATCGTCTTTGCGCGAAGAAGCAGCTTCTTCGTCTCCGGGAGCCGGAGAGAGCGGCAACTTCGCAAAGGTGATGAAACAAGCTGTACAACACTGCGATTGTGTGCGCAGCTTGCCAACTGAGAGAAAACAGTACCTGACCACTCTCCTGCCTTTTCTATTCACATGAACATTCGATTGCAAGCTGTTTTGGACAACTTTCTTTCTCTTCTTGCAAAACACTCGGCAGACCTCCGTGCAGCTTCTAGAACACGATGGGAGATGTTTTCTGTGCTGGCAAAGTTTCTCCTTGCCAGACAGAGTGGAAAAGCTTTTTGCTAAGATGTAGACGAGAATAGAGGCTAAAGACGAAGGTACGGTGCTCTGCAGAGCTAAGCACAGATCCCGGACCTCTTTCGGCAGAAGGCGCACAGTGCAGAGCACTGTGAGCGGCAGAATCGTCTTTGCGCGAAGAAGCAGCTTCTTCACCTCCGGGAGCCGGAGAGAGCGGCAACTTCGCAAAGGTGATGAAACAAGCTGTACAACACTGCGATTGTGTGCGCAGCTTGCCAAGTGAGAGAAAACAGTACCTGACCACTCTCCTGCCTTTTCTATTCACATGAACATTCGATTGCAAGCTGTTTTGGACAACTTTCTTTCTCTTCTTGCAAAACACTCGGCAGACCTCCGTGCAGCCTCTAGAACACGATGGGAGATGTTTTGTGTGCTGGCACAGTTTCTCCTTGCCAGACAGAGTGGAAATGCTTTTTGCTAAGATGTAGACGAGAAGAGAGGCTAAAGACGAAGGTACGGTGCTCTGCAGAGCTAAGCACAGCTCCCGGGCGTCTTTCGGCAGAAGGCGCACAGTGCAGAGCACTGTGAGCGGCAGAATCGTCTTTGCGCGAAGAAGCAGCTTCTTCGTCTCCGGGAGCCGGAGAGAGCGGCAACTTTGCAAAGGTGATGAAACAATGTGTACAACACTGCGATTGTGTGCGCAGCTTGCCAAGTGAGAGAAAACAGTACCTGACCACTCTCCTGCCTTTTCTATTCACATGAACATTCGATTGCAAGCTGTTTTGGACAACTTTCTTGCTCTTCTTGCAAAACACTCGGCAGACCTCCGTGCAGCCTCTAGAATACGATGGGAGATGTTTTCTGTGCTGGCACAGTTTCTCCTTGCCAGACAGAGTGGAAAAGGTTTTTGCTAAGATGTAGACGAGAAGAGAGGCTAAAGACGAAGGTACGGTGCTCTGCAGAGCTAAGCACAGCTCCCGGGCCTATTTCGGCAGAAGACACACACTGCAGAGCACTGTGAGCGGCAGAATGGTCTTTGCGCGAAGAAGCAGCTTCTTCGTCTCCGGGAGCCGGAGAGAGCGGCAACTTCGCAAAGGTGATGAAACAAGCTGTACAACACTGCGATTGTGTGCGCAGCTTGCCAACTGAGAGAAAACAGTACCTGACCACTCTCCTGCCTTTTCTATTCACATGAACATTCGATTGCAAGCTGTTTTGGACAACTTTCTTTCTCTTCTTGCAAAACACTCGGCAGACCTGCGTGCAGCCTCTAGAACACGATGGGAGATGTTTTTTGTGCTGGCACAGTTTCTCCTTGCCAGACAGAGTGGAAAAGCTTTTTGCTAAGATGTAGACGAGAAGAGAGGCTAAAGACGAAGGTACGGTGCTCTGCAGAGCTAAGCACCGCTCCCGGGCGTCTTTCGGCAGAAGGCGCACACCGCAGAGCACTGTGAGCGGCAGAATCGTCTTTGCGCGAAGAAGCAGCTTCTTCGTCTCCGGGAGCCGGAGAGAGCGGCAACTTCGCAAAGGTGATGAAACAAGCTGTACAACACTGCGATTGTGTGCGCAGCTTGCCAAGTGAGAGAAAACAGTACCTGACCACTCTCCTGCCTTTTCTATTCACATGAACATTCGATTGCAAGCTGTTTTGGACAACTTTCTTTCTCTTCTTGCAAAACACTCGGCAGACCTCCGTGCAGCCTCTAGAACACGATGGGAGATATTTTCTGTGCTGGCACAGTTTCTCCTTGCCAGACAGAGTGGAAAAGCTTTTTGCTAAGATGTAGACGAGAAGAGAGGCTAAAGACGAAGGTACGGTGCTCTGCAGAGCTAAGCACCGCTCCCGGGCGTCTTTCGGCAGAAGACGCACACTGCAGAGCACTGTGAGCGGCAGAATCGTCTTTGCGCGAAGAAGCAGCTTCTTCGTCTCCGGGAGCCGGAGACAGCGGCAACTTCGCAAAGGTGATGAAACAAGCTATACAACACTGCGATTGTGTGCGCAGCTTGCCAACAGAGAGAAAACAGTACCTGACCACTCTCCTGCCTTTTCTATTCACATGAACATTCGATTGCAAGCTGTTTTGGACAACTTTCTTTCTCTTCTTGCAAAACACTCGGCAGACCTCCGTGCAGCCTCTAGAACACGATGGGAGATGTTTTGTGTGCTGGCACAGTTTCTCCTTGCCAGACAGAGTGGAAAAGCTTTTTGCTAAGATGTAGACGAGAAGAGAGACTAAAGACGAAGGTACGGTGCTCTGCAGAGCTAAGCACAGCTCCCGGGCCTCTTTCGGCAGAAGACGCACACCGCAGAGCACTGTGAGCGGCAGAATCGTCTTTGCGCGAAGAAGCAGCTTCTTCATCTCCGGGAGCCGGAGAGAGCGGCAACTTCGCAAAGGTGATGAAACAAGCTGTACAACACTGCGATTGTGTGCGCAGCTTGCCAACTGAGAGAAAACAGTACCTGACCACTCTCCTGCCTTTTCTATTCACATGAACATTCGATTGCAAGCTGTTTTGGACAACTTTCTTTCTCTTCTTGCAAAACACTCGGCAGACCTCCGTGCAGCCTCTAGAACACGATGGGAGATGTTTTCTGTGCTGGCACAGTTTCTCCTTGCCAGACAGAGTGGAAAAGCTTTTTGCTAAGATGTAGACGAGAAGAGAGGCTAAAGACGAAGGCACAGTGCTCTGCAGAGCTAAGCACCGCTCCCGGGTGTCTTTCGGCAGCAGGCGCACACCGCAGAGCACTGTGAGCGGCAGAATCGTCTTTGCGCGAAGAAGCAGCTTCTTCGTCTCCGGGAGCCGGAGAGAGCGGCAACTTCGCAAAGGTGATGAAACAAGCTGTACAACACTGCGATTGTGTGCGCAGCTTGCCAACTGAGAGAAAACAGTACCTGACCACTCTCCTGCCTTTTCTATTCACTTGAACATTCGATTGCAAGCTGTTTTGGACAACTTTCTTTCTCTTCTTGCAAAACACTCGGCAGACCTCCGTGCAGCTTCTAGAACACGATGGGAGATGTTTTCTGTGCTGGCAAAGTTTCTCCTTGCCAGACAGAGTGGAAAAGCTTTTTGCTAAGATGTAGACGAGAATAGAGGCTAAAGACGAAGGTACGGTGCTCTGCAGAGCTAAGCACAGATCCCGGACCTCTTTCGGCAGAAGGCGCACAGTGCAGAGCACTGTGAGCGGCAGAATCGTCTTTGCGCGAAGAAGCAGCTTCTTCACCTCCGGGAGCCGGAGAGAGCGGCAACTTCGCAAAGGTGATGAAACAAGCTGTACAACACTGCGATTGTGTGCGCAGCTTGCCAACTGAGAGAAAACAGTACCTGACCACTCTCCTGCCTTTTCTATTCACATGAACATTCGATTGCAAGCTGTTTTGGACAACTTTCTTTCTCTTCTTGCAAAACACTCGGCAGACCTCCGTGCAGCCTCTAGAACACGATGGGAGATGTTTTGTGTGCTGGCACAGTTTCTCCTTGCCAGACAGAGTGGAAATGCTTTTTGCTAAGATGTAGACGAGAAGAGAGGCTAAAGACGAAGGTACGGTGCTCTGCAGAGCTAAGCACCGCTCCCGGGCGTCTTTCGGCAGAAGACGCACACCGCAGAGCACTGTGAGCGGCAGAATCGTCTTTGCGCGAAGAAGCAGCTTCTTCGTCTCCGTGAGCCGGACACAGCGGCAACTTCGCAAAGGTGATGAAACAAGCTGTACAACACTGCGATTGTGTGCGCAGCTTGCCAACTGAGAGAAAACAGTACCTGACCACTCTCCTGCCTTTTCTATTCACATGAACATTCGATTGCAAGCTGTTTTGGACAACTTTCTTGCTCTTCTTGCAAAACACTCGGCAGACTTCCGTGCAGATTCTAGAACACGATGGGAGATGTTTTCTGTGCTGGCAAAGT
The DNA here is from genome assembly GCF_028551555.1 of Melozone crissalis. Classification (NCBI taxonomy): domain Eukaryota; kingdom Metazoa; phylum Chordata; class Aves; order Passeriformes; family Passerellidae; genus Melozone; species Melozone crissalis. The sequence continues at coordinate 83,847 of NW_026535901.1, forward strand.
TTCTCCTTGCCAGACAGAGTGGAAAAGCTTTTTGCTAAGATGTAGACGAGAAGAGAGGCTAAAGACGAAGGTACGGTGCTCTGCAGAGCTAAGCACAGCTCCCGGGCGTCTTTCGGCAGAAGGCGCACAGTGCAGAGCACTGTGAGCGGCAGAATCGTCTTTGCGCGAAGAAGCAGCTTCTTCGTCTCCGGGAGCCGGAGAGAGCGGCAACTTTGCAAAGGTGATGAAACAATGTGTACAACACTGCGATTGTGTGCGCAGCTTGCCAAGTGAGAGAAAACAGTACCTGACCACTCTCCTGCCTTTTCTATTCACATGAACATTCGATTGCAAGCTGTTTTGGACAACTTTCTTGCTCTTCTTGCAAAACACTCGGCAGACCTCCGTGCAGCCTCTAGAATACGATGGGAGATGTTTTCTGTGCTGGCACAGTTTCTCCTTGCCAGACAGAGTGGAAAAGGTTTTTGCTAAGATGTAGACGAGAAGAGAGGCTAAAGACGAAGGTACGGTGCTCTGCAGAGCTAAGCACAGCTCCCGGGCCTATTTCGGCAGAAGACACACACTGCAGAGCACTGTGAGCGGCAGAATGGTCTTTGCGCGAAGAAGCAGCTTCTTCGTCTCCGGGAGCCGGAGAGAGCGGCAACTTCGCAAAGGTGATGAAACAAGCTGTACAACACTGCGATTGTGTGCGCAGCTTGCCAACTGAGAGAAAACAGTACCTGACCACTCTCCTGCCTTTTCTATTCACATGAACATTCGATTGCAAGCTGTTTTGGACAACTTTCTTTCTCTTCTTGCAAAACACTCGGCAGACCTGCGTGCAGCCTCTAGAACACGATGGGAGATGTTTTTTGTGCTGGCACAGTTTCTCCTTGCCAGACAGAGTGGAAAAGCTTTTTGCTAAGATGTAGACGAGAAGAGAGGCTAAAGACGAAGGTACGGTGCTCTGCAGAGCTAAGCACCGCTCCCGGGCGTCTTTCGGCAGAAGGCGCACACCGCAGAGCACTGTGAGCGGCAGAATCGTCTTTGCGCGAAGAAGCAGCTTCTTCGTCTCCGGGAGCCGGAGAGAGCGGCAACTTCGCAAAGGTGATGAAACAAGCTGTACAACACTGCGATTGTGTGCGCAGCTTGCCAAGTGAGAGAAAACAGTACCTGACCACTCTCCTGCCTTTTCTATTCACATGAACATTCGATTGCAAGCTGTTTTGGACAACTTTCTTTCTCTTCTTGCAAAACACTCGGCAGACCTCCGTGCAGCCTCTAGAACACGATGGGAGATATTTTCTGTGCTGGCACAGTTTCTCCTTGCCAGACAGAGTGGAAAAGCTTTTTGCTAAGATGTAGACGAGAAGAGAGGCTAAAGACGAAGGTACGGTGCTCTGCAGAGCTAAGCACCGCTCCCGGGCGTCTTTCGGCAGAAGACGCACACTGCAGAGCACTGTGAGCGGCAGAATCGTCTTTGCGCGAAGAAGCAGCTTCTTCGTCTCCGGGAGCCGGAGACAGCGGCAACTTCGCAAAGGTGATGAAACAAGCTATACCACACTGCGATTGTGTGCGCAGCTTGCCAACAGAGAGAAAACAGTACCTGACCACTCTCCTGCCTTTTCTATTCACATGAACATTCGATTGCAAGCTGTTTTGGACAACTTTCTTTCTCTTCTTGCAAAACACTCGGCAGACCTCCGTGCAGCCTCTAGAACACGATGGGAGATGTTTTGTGTGCTGGCACAGTTTCTCCTTGCCAGACAGAGTGGAAAAGCTTTTTGCTAAGATGTAGACGAGAAGAGAGACTAAAGACGAAGGTACGGTGCTCTGCAGAGCTAAGCACAGCTCCCGGGCCTCTTTCGGCAGAAGGCGCACAGTGCAGAGCACTGTGAGCGGCAGAATCGTCTTTGCGCGAAGAAGCAGCTTCTTCACCTCCGGGAGCCGGAGAGAGCGGCAACTTCGCAAAGGTGATGAAACAAGCTGTACAACACTGCGATTGTGTGCGCAGCTTGCCAAGTGAGAGAAAACAGTACCTGACCACTCTCCTGCCTTTTCTATTCACATGAACATTCGATTGCAAGCTGTTTTGGACAACTTTCTTTCTCTTCTTGCAAAACACTCGGCAGACCTCCGTGCAGCCTCTAGAACACGATGGGAGATATTTTGTGTGCTGGCACAGTTTCTCCTTGCCAGACAGAGTGGAAATGCTTTTTGCTAAGATGTAGACGAGAAGAGAGGCTAAAGAGGAAGGTACGGTGCTCTGCAGAGCTAAGCACCGCTCCCGGGCCTCTTTCGGCAGAAGACGCACACTGCAGAGCACTGTGAGCGGCAGAATCGTCTTTGCGCGAAGAAGCAGCTTCTTCGTCTCCGTGAGCCGGACACAGCGGAAACTTCGCAAAGGTGATGAAACAAGCTGTACAACACTGCGATTGTGTGCGCAGCTTGCCAACTGAGAGAAAACAGTACCTGACCACTCTCCTGCCTTTTCTATTCACTTGAACATTCGATTGCAAGCTGTTTTGGACAACGTTCTTTCTCTTCTTGCAAAACACTCGGCAGACTTCCGTGCAGCTTCTAGAACACGATGGGAGATGTTTTCTGTGCTGGCACAGTTTCTCCTTGCCAGACAGAGTGGAAAAGCTTTTTGCTAAGATGTAGACGAGAAGAGAGGCTAAAGACGAAGGTACGGTGCTCTGCAGAGCTAAGCACAGCTCCCGGGCGTCTTTCGGCAGAAGGCGCACAGTGCAGAGCACTGTGAGCGGCAGAATCGTCTTTGCGCGAAGAAGCAGCTTCTTCGTCTCCGGGAGCCGGAGAGAGCGGCAACTTTGCAAAGGTGATGAAACAAGGTGTACAACACTGCGATTGTGTGCGCAGCTTGCCAACTGAGAGAAAACAGTACCTGACCACTCTCCTGCCTTTTCTATTCACATGAACATTCGATTGGAAGCTGTTTTGGACAACTTTCTTTCTCTTCTTCCAAAACACTCGGCAGACCTGCGTGCAGCCTCTAGAACACGATGGGAGATGTTTTTTGTGCTGGCACAGTTTCTCCATGCCAGACAGAGTGGAAAAGCTTTTTGCTAAGATGTAGACGAGAAGAGAGGCTAAAGACGAAGGTACGGTGCTCTGCAGAGCTAAGCACCGCTCCCGGGCGTCATTCGGCAGAAGGCGCACACCGCAGAGCACTGTGAGCGGCAGAATCGTCTTTGCGCGAAGAAGCAGCTTCTTCGTCTCCGGGAGCCGGAGAGAGCGGCAACTTCGCAAAGGTGATGAAACAAGCTATACAACACTGCGATTGTGTGCGCAGCTTGCCAACTGAGAGAAAACAGTACCTGACCACTCTCCTGCCTTTTCTATTCACTTGAACATTCGATTGCAAGCTGTTTTGGACAACTTTCTTGCTCTTCTTGCAAAACACTCGGCAGACTTCCGTGCAGCTTCTAGAACACGATGGGAGATGTTTTCTGTGCTGGCAAAGTTTCTCCTTGCCAGACAGAGTGGAAAAGCTTTTTGCTAAGATGTAGACGAGAAGAGAGGCTAAAGACGAAGGTACGGTGCTCTGCAGAGCTAAGCACAGCTCCCGGGCCTCTTTCGGCAGAAGGCGCACACTGCAGAGCACTGTGAGCGGCAGAATCGTCTTTGCGCGAAGAAGCAGCTTCTTCGTCTCCGGGAGCCGGAGAGAGCGGCAACTTTGCAAAGGTGATGAAACAAGCTGTACAACACTGCGATTGTGTGCGCAGCTTGCCAACTGAGAGAAAACAGTACCTGACCACTCTCCTGCCTTTTCTATTCACATGAACATTCGATTGCCAGCTGTTTTGGACAACTTTCTTTCTCTTCTTGCAAAACACTCGGCAGACCTCCGTGCAGCCTCTAGAACACGATGGGAGATGTTTTCTGTGCTGGCACAGTTTCTCCTTGCCAGACAGAGTGGAAAAGCTTTTTGCTAAGATGTAGACGAGAAGAGAGGCTAAAGACGAAGGTACGGTGCTCTGCAGAGCTAAGCACAGCTCCCGGGCCTCTTTCGGCAGAAGACACACACTGCAGAGCACTGTGAGCGGCAGAATCGTCTTTGCGCGAAGAAGCAGCTTCTTCGTCTCCGGGAGCCGGAGAGAGCGGCAACTTCGGAAAGGTGATGAAACAAGCTGTACAACACTGCGATTGTGTGCGCAGCTTGCCAACTGAGAGAAAACAGTACCTGACCACTCTCCTGCCTTTTCTATTCACATGAACATTCGATTGGAAGCTGTTTTGGACAACTTTCTTTCTCTTCTTGCAAAACACTCGGCAGACCTCCGTGCAGCTTCTAGAAGACGATGGGAGATGTTTTCTGTGCTGGCACAGTTTCTCCTTGCCAGACAGAGTGGAAAAGCTTTTTGCTAAGATGTAGACGAGAAGAGAGGCTAAAGACGAAGGTACGGTGCTTTGCAGAGCTGAGCACCGCTCCCGGACCTCTTTCGGCAGAAGGCGCACTCCGCAGAGCACTGTGAGCGGCAGAATCGTCTTTGCGCGAAGAAGCAGCTTCTTCGTCTCCGGGAGCCGGAGAGAGCGGCAACTTCGCAAAGGTGATGAAACAAGCTGTACAACACTGCGATTGTGTGCGCAGCTTGCCAACTGAGAGAAAACAGTACCTGACCACTCTACTGCCTTTTCTATTCACATGAACATTCGATTGCCAGCTCTTTTGGACAACTTTCTTTCTCTTCTTGCAAAACACTCGGCAGACCTCCGTGCAGCCTCTACAAGACGATGGGAGATGTTTTCTGTGCTGGCACAGTTTCTCCTTGCCAGACAGAGTGGAAAAGCTTTTTGCTAAGATGTAGACGAGAAGAGAGGCTAAAGACGAAGGTACGGTGCTCTACAGAGCTAAGCACCGCTCCCGGACCTATTTCGGCAGAAAGCGCACACCGCAGAGCACTATGAGCGGCAGAATCGTCTTTGCGCGAAGAAGCAGCTTCTTCGTCTCCGGGAGCCGGAGAGAGCGGCACCTTCGCAAAGGTGATGAAACAAGCTGTACAACACTGCGATTGTGTGCGCAGCTTGCCAACTGAGAGAAAACAGTACCTGACCACTCTCCTGCCTTTTGTAATCACATGAACATTCGATTGCAAGCTGTTTTGGACAACTTTCTTTCTCTTCTTGCAAAACACTCGGCAGACCACCGTGCAGCTTCTAGAACACGATGGGAGATGTTTTCTGTGCTGGCACAGTTTCTCCTTGCCAGACAGAGTGGAAAAGCTTTTTGCTAAGATGTAGACGAGAAGAGAGGCTAAAGACGAAGTTACGGTGCTTTGCAGAGCTAAGCACCGCTCCCGGACCTCTTTCGGCAGAAGGCGCACCACGCAGAGCACTGTGAGCGGCAGAATCGTCTTTGCGCGAAGAAGCAGCTTCTTCGTCTCCGGGAGCCGGAGAGAGCGGCAACTTCGCAAAGGTGATGAAACAAGCTGTACAACACTGCGATTGTGTGCGCAGCTTGCCAAGTGAGAGAAAACAGTACCTGACCACTCTACTGCCTTTTCTATTCACATGAACATTCGATTGCCAGCTGTTTTGGACAATTTTCTTTCTCTTCTTGCAAAACACTCGGCAGACCTCCGTGCAGCCTCTACAAGACGATGGGAGATGTTTTCTGTGCTGGCACAGTTTCTCCTTGCCAGACAGACTGGAAAAGCTTTTTGCTAAGATGTAGACGAGAAGAGAGGCTAAAGACGAAAGTACGGTGCTCTGCAGAGCTAAGCACAGCTCCCGGACCTCTTTCGGCAGAAAGCGCACACCGCAGACCAGTATGAGCGGCAGAATCGTCTTTGCGCGAAGAAGCAGCTTCTTCGTCTCCGGGAGCCGGAGAGAGCGGCACCTTCGCAAAGGTGATGAAACAAGCTGTACAACACTGCGATTGTGTGCGCAGCTTGCCAACTGAGAGAAAACAGTACCTGACCACTCTCCTGCCTTTTCTATTCACATGAACATTCGATTGCAAGCTGTTTTGGACAACTTTCTTTCTCTTCTTGCAAAACACTCGGCAGACCTCCGTGCAGCCTCTAGAACACGATGGGAGATGTTTTCTGTGCTGGCACAGTTTCTCCTTGCCAGACAGAGTGGAAAAGCTTTTTGCTAAGATGTAGACGAGAAGAGAGGCTAAAGACGAAGGTACGGTGCTCTGTAGAGCTAAGCACCGCTCCCGGGCCTCTTTCGGCAGAAGGCGCACACCGCAGAGCACTATGAGCGGCAGAATTGTCTTTGCGCGAAGAAGCAGCTTCTTCGTCTCCGGGAGCCGGAGAGAGCGGCAACTTCGCAAAGGTGATGAAACAAGCTGTACAACACTGCGATTGTGTGCGCAGCTTGCCAACTGAGAGAAAACAGTACCTGACCACTCTCCTGCCTTTTCTATTCACATGAACATTCGATTGGAAGCTGTTTTGGACAACTTTCTTTCTCTTCTTGCAAAACACTCGGCAGACCTCTGTGCAGCTTCTAGAACACGATGGGAGATGTTTTCTGTGCTGGCACAGTTTCTCCTTGCCAGACAGAGTGGAAAAGCTTTTTGCTAAGATGTAGACGAGAAGAGAGGCTAAAGACGAAGGTACGGTGCTTTGCAGAGCTGAGCACCGCTCCCGGACCTCTTTCGGCAGAAGGCGCACTCCGCAGAGCACTGTGAGCGGCAGAATCGTCTTTGCGCGAAGAAGCAGCTTCTTCGTCTCCGGGAGCCGGAGAGAGCGGCAACTTCGCAAAGGTGATGAAACAAGCTGTACAACACTGCGATTGTGTGCGCAGCTTGCCAAGTGAGAGAAAACAGTACCTGACCACTCCACTGCCTTTTCTATTCACATGAACATTCGATTGCCAGCTGTTTTTGACAACTTTCTTTCTCTTCTTGCAAAACACTCGGCAGACCTCCGTGCAGCCTCTACAAGACGATGGGAGATGTTTTCTGTGCTGGCACAGTTTCTCCTTGCCAGACAGACTGGAAAAGCTTTTTGCTAAGATGTAGACGAGAAGAGAGGCTAAAGACGAAAGTACGGTGCTCTGCAGAGCTAAGCACAGCTCCCGGACCTCTTTCGGCAGAAAGCGCACACCGCAGAGCACTATGAGCGGCAGAATCGTCTTTGCGCGAAGAAGCAGCTTCTTCGTCTCCGGGAGCCGGAGAGAGCGGCACCTTCGCAAAGGTGATGAAACAAGCTGTACAACACTGCGATTGTGTGCGCAGCTTGCCAACTGAGAGAAAACAGTACCTGACCACTCTCCTGCCTTTTCTATTCACATGAACATTCGATTGCAAGCTGTTTTGGACAACTTTCTTTCTCTTCTTGCAAAACACTCGGCAGACCTCCGTGCAGCCTCTAGAACACGATGGGAGATGTTTTCTGTGCTGGCACAGTTTCTCCTTGCCAGACAGAGTGGAAAAGCTTTTTGCTAAGATGTAGACGAGAAGAGAGGCTAAAGACGAAGGTACGGTGCTCTGTAGAGCTAAGCACCGCTCCCGGGCCTCTTTCGGCAGAAGGCGCACACCGCAGAGCACTATGAGCGGCAGAATTGTCTTTGCGCGAAGAAGCAGCTTCTTCGTCTCCGGGAGCCGGAGAGAGCGGCAACTTCGCAAAGGTGATGAAACAAGCTGTACAACACTGCGATTGTGTGCGCAGCTTGCCAACTGAGAGAAAACAGTACCTAACCACTCTACTGCCTTTTCTATTCACATGAACATTCGATTGCCAGCTGTTTTGGACAACTTTCTTTCTCTTCTTGCAAAACACTCGGCAGACCTGCGTGCAGCCTCTAGAACACGATGGGAGATGTTTTCTGTGCTGGCACAGTTTCTCCTTGCCAGACAGAGTGGAAAAGCTTTTTGCTAAGATGTAGACGAGAAGAGAGGCTAAAGACGAAGGTACGGTGCTCTGCAGAGCTAAGCACCGCTCCCGGACCTCTTTCGGCAGAAGGCGCACACCGCAGAGCACTGTGAGCTGCAGAATCGTCTTTGCGCGAAGAAGCAGCTTCTTCGTCTCCGGGAGACGGAGAGAGCGGCACCTTCGCAAAGGTGATGAAACAAGCTGTACAACACTGCGATTGTGTGCGCAGCTTGCCAACTGAGAGAAAACAGTACCTGACCACTCTCCTGCCTTTTCTATTCACATGAACATTCGATTGGAAGCTGTTTTGGACAACTTTCTTTCTCTTCTTGCAAAACACTCGGCAGACCTCCGTGCAGCCTCTAGAACACGATGGGAGATGTTTTCTGTGCTGGCACAGTTTCTCCTTGCCAGACAGAGTGGAAAAGCTTTTTGCTAAGATGTAGACGAGAAGAGAGGCTAAAGACGAAGGTACGGTGCTCTGTAGAGCTAAGCACAGCTCCCGGGCCTCTTTCGGCAGAAGACACACACTGCAGTGCACTGTGAGCGGCAGAATCGTCTTTGCGCGAAGAAGCAGCTTCTTCGTCTCCGGGAGCCGGAGAGAGCGGCAACTTCGCAAAGGTGATGAAACAAGCTGTACAACACTGCGATTGTGTGCGCAGCTTGCCAACTGAGAGAAAACAGTACCTGACCACTCTCCTGCCTTTTGTAATCACATGAACATTCGATTGCAAGCTGTTTTTGACAACTTTCTTTCTCTTCTTGCAAAACACTCGGCAGACCTCCGTGCAGCCTCTAGAACACGATGGGAGATATTTTCTGTGCTGGCACAGTTTCTCCTTGCCAGACAGAGTGGAAAAGCTTTTTGCTAAGATGTAGACGAGAAGAGAGGCTAAAGACGAAGGTACGGTGCTCTGCAGAGCTAAGCACAGCTCCCGGACCGCTTTCGGCAGAAGGCGCACACCGCAGAGCACTATGAGCGGCAGAATCGTCTTTGCACGAAGAAGCAGCTTCTTCGTCTCTGGGGGCCGGAGAGAGCGGCACCTTCGCAAAGGTGATGAAACAAGCTGTACAACACTGCGATTGTGTGCGCAGCTTGCCAACTGAGAGAAAACAGTACCTGACCACTCTCCTGCCTTTTCTATTCACATGAACATTCGATTGCAAGCTGTTTTGGACAACTTTCTTGCTCTTCTTGCAAAACACTCGGCAGACCTCCGTGCAGCCTCTAGAATACGATGGGAGATGTTTTCTGTGCTGGCACAGTTTCTCCTTGCCAGACAGAGTGGAAAAGCTTTTTGCTAAGATGTAGACGAGAAGAGAGGCTAAAGACGAAGGTACAGTGCTCTGTAGAGCTAAGCACCGCTCCCGGGCCTCTTTCGGCAGAAGGCGCACACCGCAGAGCACTATGAGCGGCAGAATTGTCTTTGCGCGAAGAAGCAGCTTCTTCGTCTCCGGGAGCCGGACACAGCGGCAACTTCGCAAAGGTGATGAAACAAGCTGTACAACACTGCGATTGTGTGCGCAGCTTGCCAACTGAGAGAAAACAGTACCTAACCACTCTACTGCCTTTTCTATTCACATGAACATTCGATTGCCAGCTGTTTTGGACAACTTTCTTTCTCTTCTTGCAAAACACTCGGCAGACCTGCGTGCAGCCTCTAGAACACGATGGGAGATGTTTTCTGTGCTGGCACAGTTTCTCCTTGCCAGACAGAGTGGAAAAGCTTTTTGCTAAGATGTAGACGAGAAGAGAGGCTAAAGACGAAGGTACGGTGCTCTGCAGAGCTAAGCACCGCTCCCGGACCTCTTTCGGCAGAAGGCGCACACCGCAGAGCACTGTGAGCGGCAGAATCGTCTTTGCGCGAAGAAGCAGCTTCTTCGTCTCCGGGAGACGGAGAGAGCGGCACCTTCGCAAAGGTGATGAAACAAGCTGTACAACACTGCGATTGTGTGCGCAGCTTGCCAACTGAGAGAAAACAGTACCTGACCACTCTCCTGCCTTCTCTATTCACATGAACATTCGATTGGAAGCTGTTTTGGACAACTTTCTTTCTCTTCTTGCAAAACACTCGGCAGACCTCCGTGCAGCCTCTAGAAGACGATGGGAGATGTTTTCTGTGCTGGCACAGTTTCTCCATGCCAGACAGAGTGGAAAAGCTTTTTGCTAAGATGTAGACGAGAAGAGAGGCTAAAGACGAAGGTACGGTGCTCTGTAGAGCTAAGCACAGCTCCCGGGCCTCTTTCGGCAGAAGACACACACTGCAGTGCACTGTGAGCGGCAGAATCGTCTTTGCGCGAAGAAGCAGCTTCTTCGTCTCCGGGAGCCGCAGAGAGCGGCAACTTGGCAAAGGTGATGAAACAAGCTGTACAACACTGCGATTGTGTGCGCAGCTTGCCAACTGAGAGAAAACAGTACCTGACCACTCTCCTGCCTTTTGTAATCGCATGAACATTCGATTGCAAGCTGTTTTGGACAACTTTCTTTCTCTTCTTGCAAAACACTCGGCAGACCTGCGTGCAGACTCTAGAACACGATGGGAGATGTTTTCTGTGCTGGCACAGTTTCTCCATGCCAGACAGAGTGGAAAAGCTTTTTGCTAAGATGTAGACGAGAAGAGAGGCTAAAGACGAAGGTACGGTGCTCTGCAGAGCTAAGCACCGCTCCAGGGCGTCTTTCGGCAGAAGGCGCACACCGCAGAGCACTGTGAGCGGCAGAATCGTCTTTGCGCGAAGAAGCAGCTTCTTCGTCTCCGGGAGCCGGAGAGAGCGGCAACTTCGCAAAGGTGATGAAACAAGCTGTACAACACTGCGATTGTGTGCGCAGCTTGCCAACTGAGAGGAAACAGTACCTGACCACTCTCCTGCCTTTTCTATTCACATGAACATTCGATTGCAAGCTGTTTTGGACAACTTTCTTTCTCTTCTTCCAAAACACTCGGCAGACCTCCGTGCAGCCTCTAGAACACGATGGGAGATGTTTTCTGTGCTGGCACAGTTTCTCCTTGCCAGACAGAGTGGAAAAGCTTTTTGCTAAGATGTAGACGAGAAGAGAGGCTAAAGACGAAGGTACGGTGCTCTGCAGAGCTAAGCACCGCTCCCGGGCCTCTTTCGGCAGAAGGCGCACACCGCACAGCACTGTGAGCGGCAGAATCGTCTTTGCGCGAAGAAGCAGCTTCTTCGTCTCCGGGAGCCGGAGAGAGCGGCAACTTCGCAAAGGTGATGAAACAAGCTGTACAACACTGCGATTGTGTGCGCAGCTTGCCAACTGAGAGAAAACAGTACCTGACCACTCTCCTGCCTTTTCTATTCACATGAACATTCGATTGGAAGCTGTTTTGGACAACTTTCTTTCTCTTCTTGCAAAACACTCGGCAGACCTCCGTGCAGCCTCTAGAACACGATGGGAGATGTTCTCTGTGCTGGCACAATTTCTCCTTGCCAGACAGAGTGGAAAAGCTTTTTGCTAAGATGTAGACGAGAAGAGAGGCTAAAGACGAAGGTACGGTGCTCTGCAGAGCTAAGCACAGCTCCCGGACCTCTTTCGGCAGAAGGCGCACACCGCAGAGCACTATGAGCGGCAGAATCGTCTTTGCACGAAGAAGCAGCTTCTTCGTCTCTGGGAGCCGGAGAGAGCGGCAACTTCGCAAAGGTGATGAAACAAGCTGTACAACACTGCGATTGTGTGCGCAGCTTGCCAACTGAGAGAAAACAGTACCTGACCACTCTCCTGCCTTTTGTAATCACATGAACATTCGATTGCAAGCTGTTTTGGACAACTTTCTTTCTCTTCTTGCAAAACACTCGGCAGACCTGCGTGCAGCCTCTAGAACACGATGGGAGATGTTTTCTGTGCTGGCACAGTTTCTCCATGCCAGACAGAGTGGAAAAGCTTTTTGCTAAGATGTAGACGAGAAGAGAGGCTAAAGACGAAGGTACGGTGCTCTGCAGAGCTAAGCACCGCTCCAGGGCGTCTTTCGGCAGAAGGCGCACACCGCAGAGCACTGTGAGCGGCAGAATCGTCTTTGCGCGAAGAAGCAGCTTCTTCGTCTCCGGGAGCCGGAGAAAGCGGCAACTTCGCAAAGGTGATGAAACAAGCTGTACAACACTGCGATTGTGTGCGCAGCTTGCCAAGTGAGAGAAAACAGTACCTGACCACTCTCCTGCCTTTTCTATTCACATGAACATTCGATTGCCAGCTGTTTTGGACAACTTTTTTCTCTTCTTCCAAAACACTCGGCAGACCTCCGTGCAGCCTCTAGAACACGATGGGAGATGTTTTCTGTGCTGGCACAGTTTCTCCTTGCCAGACAGAGTGGAAAAGCTTTTTGCTAAGATGTAGACGAGAAGAGAGGCTAAAGACGAAGGTACGGTGCTCTGCAGAGCTAAGCACCGCTCCCGGGCCTCTTTCGGCAGAAGGCGCACACCGCAGAGCACTGTGAGCGGCAGAATCGTCTTTGCGCGAAGAAGCAGCTTCTTCGTCTCCGGGAGCCGGAGAGAGCGGCAACTTCGCAAAGGTGATGAAACAAGCTGTACAACACTGCGATTGTGTGCGCAGCTTGCCAACTGAGAGAAAACAGTACCTGACCACTCTCCTGCCTTTTCTATTCACATGAACATTCGATTGGAAGCTGTTTTGGACAACTTTCTTTCTCTTCTTGCAAAACACTCGGCAGACCTCCGTGCAGCCTCTAGAACACGATGGGAGATGTTTTCTGTGCTGGCACAATTTCTCCTTGCCAGACAGAGTGGAAAAGCTTTTTGCTAAGATGTAGACGAGAAGAGAGGCTAAAGACGAAGGTACGGTGCTCTGCAGAGCTAAGCACCGCTCCCGGGCGTCTTTCGGCAGAAGACACACACCGCAGAGCACTGTGAGCGGCAGAATCGTCTTTGCGCGAAGAAGCAGCTTCTTCGTCTCCGGGAGCCGGACACAGCGGCAACTTCGCAAAGGTGATGAAACAAGCTGTACAACACTGCGATTGTGTGCGCAGCTTGCCAAGTGAGAGAAAACAGTACCTGACCACTCTCCTGCCTTTTCTATTCACATGAACATTCGATTGCAAGCTGTTTTGGACAACTTTCTTTCTCTTCTTGCAAAACACTCGGCAGACCTCCGTGCAGCCTCTACAACTCAATGGGAGATGTTTTCTGTGCTGGCAGAGTTTCTCCTTGCCAGACAGAGTGGAAAACTTTTTGCTAAGATGTAGACGAGAAGAGAGGCTAAGGACGAAAGTACGGTGCTCTGCAGAGCTAAGCACCGCTCCCGGGCCTCTTTCGGCAGAAGGCGCACACCGCAGAGCACTGTGAGAGGCAGAATCGTCTTTGCGCGAAGAAGCAGCTTCTTCGTCTCCGGGAGCCGGAGAGAGCGGCACCTTTGCAAAGGTGATGAAACAAGCTGTACAACACTGCGATTGTGTGCGCAGCTTGCCAACTGAGAGAAAACAGTACCTGACCACTCTCCTGCCTTTTCTATTCACATGAACATTTGATTGCAAGCCGTTTTGGACAACTTTCTTTCTCTTCTTGCAAAACACTCGGCAGACCTCCGTGCAGCTTCTAGAACACGATGGGAGATGTTTTCTGTGCTGGCACAGTTTCTCCTTGCCAGACAGAGTGGAAAAGCTTTTTGCTAAGATGTAGACGAGAAGAGAGGCTAAAGACGAAGGTACGGTGCTCTGCAGAGCTGAGCACAGCTCCCAGACCTCTTTCGGCAGAAGGCGCACACCGCAGAGCACTGTGAGCGGCAGAATCGTCTTTGCGCGAAGAAGCAGCTTCTTCGTCTCCGGGAGCCGGAGAGAGCGGCAACTTCGCAAAGGTGATGAAACAAGCTGTACAACACTGCGATTGTGTGCGCAGCTTGCCAACTGAGAGAAAACAGTACCTGACCACTCTCCTGCCTTTTCTATTCACATGAACATTCGATTGGAAGCTGTTTTGGACAACTTTCTTTCTCTTCTTGCAAAACACTCGGCAGACCTCCGTGCAGCCTCTAGAACACGATAGGAGATGTTTTTTGTGCTGGCACAGTTTCTCCTTGCCAGACAGAGTGGAAAAGCTTTTTGCTAAGATGTAGACGAGAAGAGAGGCTAACGACGAAGGTACGGTGCTCTGCAGAGCTAAGCACCGCTCCCGGGCCTCTTTCGGCAGAAGACACACACTGCAGAGCACTGTGAGCGGCAGAATCGTCTTTGCGCGAAGAAGCAGCTTCTTCGTCTCCGGGAGCCGGACACAGCGGCAACTTCGCAAAGGTGATGAAACAAGCTGTACAACACTGCGATTGTGTGCGCAGCTTGCCAACTGAGAGAAAACAGTACCTGACCACTCTCCTGCCTTTTCTATTCACTTGAACATTCGATTGCAAGCTGTTTTGGACAACTTTCTTTCTCTTCTTGCAAAACACTCGGCAGACTTCCGTGCAGCCTCTAGAACACGATGGGAGATGTTTTCTGTGCTGGCACAGTTTCTCCTTGCCAGACAGAGTGGAAAAGCTTTTTGCTAAGATGTAGACGAGAAGAGAGGATAAGACGAAGGTACGGTGCTCTGCAGAGCTAAGCACAGCTCCCGGGCCTCTTTCGGCAGAAGGCGCACACCGCAGAGCACTGTGAGCGGCAGAATCGTCTTTGCGCGAAGAAGCAGCTTCTTCGTCTCCGGGAGCCGGAGAGAGCGGCACCTTCGCAAAGGTGATGAAACAAGCTGTACAACACTGCGATTGTGTGCGCAGCTTGCCAACTGAGAGAAAACAGTACCTGACCACTCTCCTGCCTTTTCTATTCACATGAACATTTGATTGCATGCTGTTTTGGACAACTTTCTTTCTCTTCTTGCAAAACACTCGGCAGACCTCCGTGCAGCTTCTAGAACACGATGGGAGATGTTTTCTGTGCTGGCACAGTTTCTCCTTGCCAGACAGAGTGGAAAAGCTTTTTGCTAAGATGTAGACGAGAAGAGAGGCTAAAGACGAAGGTACGGTGCTCTGCAGAGGTAAGCACAGCTCCCGGACCTCTTTCGGCAGAAGGCGCACACAGCAGAGCACTGTGAGCGGCAGAATCGTCTTTGCGCGAAGAAGCAGCTTCTTCACCTCCGGGAGCCGGAGAGAGCGGCAACTTCGCAAAGGTGATGAAACAAGCTGTACAACACTGCGATTGTGTGCGCAGCTTGCCAACTGAGAGAAAACAGTACCTGACCACTCTCCTGCCTTTTCTATACACATGAACATTCGATTGCAAGCTGTTTTGGACAACTTTCTTTCTCTTCTTGCAAAACACTCGGCAGACCTCCGTGCAGCCTCTAGAACACGAAGGGAGATGTTTTCTGTGCTGGCACAGTTTCTCCTTGCCAGACAGAGTGGAAAAGCTTTTTGCTAAGATATAGACGAGAAGAGAGGCTAAAGACGAAGGTACGGTGCTCTGCAGAGCTAAGCACCGCTCCCGGGCGTCTTTCGGCAGAAGACGCACACTGCAGATCACTGTGAGCGGCAGAATCCTCGTTGCGCGAAGAAGCAGCTTCTTCGTCTCCGGGAGCCGGAGAGAGCGGCAACTTCGCAAAGGTGATGAAACAAGCTGTACAACACTGCGATTGTGTGCGCAGCTTGCCAACTGAGAGAAAACAGTACCTGACCACTCTCCTGCCTTTTCTATACACATGAACATTCGATTGCAAGCTGTTTTGGACAACTTTCTTTCTCTTCTTGCAAAACACTCGGCAGACCTCCGTGCAGCCTCTAGAACACGATGGGAGATGTTTTCTGTGCTGGCACAGTTTCTCCTTGCCAGACAGAGTGGAAAAGCTTTTTGCTAAGATATAGACGAGAAGAGAGGCTAAAGACGAAGGTACGGTGCTCTGCAGAGCTAAGCACCGCTCCCGGGCGTCTTTCGGCAGAAGACGCACACTGCAGATCACTGTGAGCGGCAGAATCCTCGTTGCGCGAAGAAGCAGCTTCTTCGTCTCCGGGAGCCGGAGAGAGCGGCAACTTCGCAAAGGTGATGAAACAAGCTGTACAACACTGCGATTGTGTGCGCAGCTTGCCAACTGAGAGAAAACAGTACCTGACCACTCTCCTGCCTTTTCTATTCACATGAACATTCGATTGCTAGCTGTTTTGGACAACTTTCTTTCTCTTCTTGCAAAACACTCGGCAGACCTCCGTGCAGCCTCTAGAACACGATGGGAGATGTTTTCTGTGCTGGCACAGTTTCTCCTTGCCAGACAGAGTGGAAAAGCTTTTTGCTAAGATGTAGACGAGAAGAGAGGCTAAAGACGAAGGTACGGTGCTCTGCAGAGCTAAGCACAGCTCCCGGGCGTCTTTCAGCAGAAGGCGCACACCTCAGAGCACTGTGAGCGGCAGAATCATCTTTGCGCGAAGAAGCAGCTTCTTCGTCTCCGGGAGCCGGACACAGCGGCAACTTCGCAAAGGTGATGAAACAAGCTGTACAACACTGCGATTGTGTGCGCAGCTTGCCAACTGAGAGAAAACAGTACCTGACCACTCTCCTGCCTTTTCTATTCACATGAACATTCGATTGCAAGCTGTTTTGGACAACTTTCTTTCTCTTCTTGCAAAATACTCGGCAGACCTCCGTGCAGCCTCTAGAAGACGATGGGAGATGTTTTCTGTGCTGGCACAGTTTCTCCTTGCCAGACAGAGCGGAAAAGCTTTTTGCTAAGATGTAGACGAGAAGAGAGGCTAACGACGAAAGTACGGTGCTCTGCAGAGCTAAGAACAGCTCCCGGGCCTCTTTCGGCAGAAGGCGCACACCGCAGAGCACTGTGAGCGGCAGAATCGTCTTTGCGCGAAGAAGCAGCTTCTTCGTCTCCGGGAGCCGGAGAGAGCGGCAGCTTCGCAAAGGTGATGAAACAAGCTGTACAACACTGCGATTGTGTGCGCAGCTTGCCAACTGAGAGAAAACAGTACCTGACCACTCTCCTGCCTTTTCTATACACATGAACATTCGATTGCAAGCTGTTTTGGACAACTTTCTTTCTCTTCTTGCAAAACACTCGGCAGACCTCCGTGCAGCCTCTAGAAAACGATGGGAGATGTTTTTTGTGCTGGCACAGTTTCTCCTTGAAAGACAGAGTGGAAAAGCTTTTTGCTAAGATGTAGACGAGAAGAGAGGCTAACGACGAAGGTACGGTGCTCTGAAGAGCTAAGCACCGCTTCCGGGCCTCTTTCGGCAGAAGACGCACACTGCAGAGCACTGTGAGCGGCAGAATCGTCTTTGCGCGAAGAAGCAGCTTCTTCGTCTCCGGGAGCCGGAGAGAGCGGCACCTTCGCAAAGGTGATGAAACAAGCTGTACAACACTGCGATTGTGTGCGCAGCTTGCCAACTGAGGGAAGAAAGTACTTGACCACTCTCCTGCCTTTTCTATTCACATGAACATTTGATTGCAAGCTGTTTTGGACAACTTTCCTTCTCTTCTTGCAAAACACTCGGCAGACCTCCGTGCAGCTTCTAGAACAGGATGGGAGATGTTTTCTGTGCTGGCACAGTTTCTCCTTGCCAGACAGAGTGGAAAAGCTTTTTGCTAAGATGTAGACGAGAAGAGAGGCTAAAGACGAAGGTACGGTGCTCTGCAGAGCTGAGCACCGCTCCCTGACCTCTTTCGGCAGAAGGCGCACACCGCAGAGCACTGTGAGCGGCAGAATCGTCTTTGCGCGAAGAAGCAGCTTCTTCGTCTCCGGGAGCCGGAGAGAGCGGCAACTTCGCAAAGGTGATGAAACAAGCTGTACAACACTGCGATTGTGTGCGCAGCTTGCCAACTGAGAGAAAACAGTACCTGACCACTCTCCTGCCTTTTCTATTCACATGAACATTCGATTGCAAGCTGTTTTGGACAACTTTCTTTCTCTTCTTGCAAAACACTCGGCAGACCTGCGTGCAGCCTCTAGAACACGATGGGAGATGTTTTCTGTGCTGGCACAGTTTCTCCTTGCCAGACAGAGTGGAAAATCTTTTTGCTAAGATGTAGACGGGAACAGACGCTAAAGACGAAGGTACGGTGCTCTGCAGAGCTAAGCACCGCTCCCGGGCCTCTTTCGGCAGAAGGCGCACACCGCAGAGCACTGTGAGCGGCAGAATCGTCTTTGCGCGAAGAAGCAGCTTCTTCGTCTCCGGGAGCCGGAGAGAGCGGCAACTTCGCAAAGGTGATGAAACAAGCTGTACAACACTGCGATTGTGTGCGCAGCTTGCCAAGTGAGAGAAAACAGTACCTGACCACTCTCCTGCCTTTTCTATTCACATGAATATTCGATTGGAAGCTGTTTTGGACAACTTTCTTTCTCTTCTTGCAAAACACTCGGCAGACCTCTGTGCAGCCTCTAGAACACGATGGGAGATGTTTTTTGTGCTGGCACAGTTTCTCCTTGCCAGACAGAGTGGTAAAGCTTTTTGCTAAGATGTAGACGAGAAGAGAGGCTGAAGACGAAGTTACGGTGCTCTGCAGAGCTAAGCACCGCTCCCGGGCCTCTTTCGGCAGAAGACGCACACCGCAGAGCACTGTGAGCGGCAGAATCGTCTTTGCGCGAAGAAGCAGCTTCTTCGTCTCCGGGAGCCGGAGAGAGCGGCAACTTCGCAAAGGTGATGAAACAAGCTGTACAACACTGCGATTGTGTGCGCAGCTTGCCAAGTGAGAGAAAACAGTACCTGACCACTCTCCTGCCTTTTCTATTCACATGAACATTCGATTGCAAGCTGTTTTGGACAGCTTTCTTTCTCTTCTTGCAAAACACACCGCAGACATCCGTGCAGCCTCTAGAACACGATGGGAGATTTTTTTTGTGCTGGCACAGTTTCTCCTTGCCAGACAGAGTGGAAAAGCTTTTTGCTAAGATGTAGACGAGAAGAGAGGCTAACGACGAAGGTACGGTGCTCTGCAGAGCTAAGCACAGCTCCCGGGCCTCTTTCGGCAGAAGGCGCACACCGCAGAGCACTGTGAGCGGCTGAATCGTCTTTGCGCGAAGAAGCAGCTTCTTCGTCTCCGGGAGCCGGACACAGCGGCAACTTCGCAAAGGTGATGAAACAAGCTGTACAACACTGCGATTGTGTGCGCAGCTTGCCAAGTGAGAGAAAACAGTACCTGACCACTCTCCTGCCTTTTCTATTCACATGAACATTCGATTGCAAGCTGTTTTGGACAACTTTCTTTCTCTTCTTGCAAAACACTCGGCAGACCTCCGTGCAGCCTCTAGAACACGATGGGAGATGTTTTTTGTGCTGGCACAGTTTCTCCTTGCCAGACAGATTGGAAAAGCTTTTTGCTAAGATGTAGACGAGAAGAGAGGCTGAAGACGAAGGTACGGTGCTCTGCAGAGCTAAGCACCGCTCCCGGGCCTCTTTCGGCAGAAGACGCACACCGCAGAGCACTGTGAGCGGCAGAATCGTCTTTGCGCGAAGAAGCTGCTTCTTCGTCTCCGGGAGACGGAGAGAGCGGCACCTTCGCAAAGGTGATGAAACAAGCTGTACAGCACTGCGATTGTGTGCGCAGCTTGCCAACTGAGAGAAAACAGTACCTGACCACTCTCCTGCCTTTTCTATTCACATGAACATTCGATTGCAAGCTGTTTTGGACAACTTTCTTTCTCTTCTTGCAAAACACTCGGCAGACCTCCCTGCAGCCTCTAGAACACGATGGGAGATGTTTTCTGTGCTGGCACAGTTTCTCCTTGCCAGACAGAGTGGAAAAGCTTTTTCCTAAGATGTAGACGAGAAGAGAGGCTAACGACGAAGGTACGGTGCTCTGCAGAGCTAAGCACAGCTCCCGGGCCTCTTTCGGCAGAAGGCGCACACCGCAGAGCACTGTGAGCGGCAGAATCGTCTTTGCGCGAAGAAGCAGCTTCTTCGTCTCCGGGAGCCGGAGAGAGCGGCAACTTCGCAAAGGTGATGAAACAAGCTGTACAACACTGCGATTGTGTGCGCAGCTTGCCAACTGAGAGAAAACAGTACCTGACCACTCTCCTGCCTTTTCTATTCACATGAACATTCGATTGCAAGCTGTTTTGGACAACTTTCTTTCTCTTCTTGCAAAACACTCGGCAGACCTCCGTGCAGCTTCTAGAACATGATGGGAGATGTTTTCTGTGCTGGCACAGTTTCTCCTTGCCAGACAGAGTGGAAAAGCTTTTTGCTAAGATGTAGACGAGAAGAGAGGCTAAAGACGAAGGTACGGTGCTCTGCAGAGCTGAGCACCGCTCCAGGACCACTTTCGGCAGAAGCCGCACGCCGCAGAGCACTGTGAGCGGCAGAATCGTCTTTGCGCGAAGAAGCAGCTTCTTCGTCTCCGGGAGCCGGAGAGAGCGGCAACTTCGCAAAGGTGATGAAACAAGCTGTACAACACTGCGATTGTGTGCGCAGCTTGCCAACTGAGAGAAAACAGTACCTGACCACTCTCCTGCCTTTTCTATTCACATGAACATTCGATTGGAAGCTGTTTTGGACAACTTTCTTTCTCTTCTTGCAAAACACTCGGCAGACCTCCGTGCAGCCTCTAGAACACGATGGGAGATGGTTTTTGTGCTGGCACAGTTTCTCCTTGCCAGACAGAGTGGAAAAGCTTTTTGCTAAGATGTAGACGGGAACAGAAGCTAAAGACGAAGGTACGGTGCTCTGCAGAGCTAAGCACCGCTCCCGGGCCTCTTTCGGCAGAAGGCGCACACCGCAGAGCACTGTGAGAGGCAGAATCGTCTTTGCGCGAAGAAGCAGCTTCTTCGTCTCCGGGAGCCGGAGAGAGCGGCAACTTCGCAAAGGTGATGAAACAAGCTGTACAACACTGCGATTGTGTGCGCAGCTTGCCAACTGAGAGAAAACAGTACCTGACCACTCTCCTGCCTTTTCTATTCACATGAACATTCGATTGGAAGCTGTTTTGGACAACTTTCTTTCTCTTCTTGCAAAACACTCGGCAGACCTCCGTGCAGCCTCTAGAACACGATGGGAGATGTTTTTTGTGCTGGCACAGTTTCTCCTTGCCAGACAGTGTGGAAAAGCTTTTTGCTAAGATGTAGACGAGAAGAGAGGCTAACGACGAAGGTACGGTGCTCTGCAGAGCTAAGCACAGCTCCCGGGCCTCTTTCGGCAGAAGGCGCACACCGCAGAGCACTGTGAGCGGCAGAATCGTCTTTGCGCGAAGAAGCAGCTTCTTCGTCTCCGGGAGCCGGAGAGAGCGGCACCTTCGCAAAGGTGATGAAACAAGCTGTACAACACTGCGATTGTGTGCGCAGCTTGCCAAGTGAGAGAAAACAGTACCTGACCACTCTCCTGCCTTTTCTATTCACATGAACATTCGATTGCAAGCTGTTTTGGACAACTTTCTTTCTCTTCTTGCAAAACACTCGGCAGACCTCTGTGCAGCCTCTAGAACACGATGGGAGATGTTTTTTGTGCTGGCACCGTTTCTCCTTGCCAGACAGAGTGGAAAAGCTTTTTGCTAAGATGTAGACGAGAAGAGAGGCTGAAGACGAAGGTACGGTGCTCTGCAGAGCTAAGCACCGCTCCCGGGCCTCTTTCGGCAGAAGACGCACACCGCAGAGCACTGTGAGCGGCAGAATCGTCTTTGCGCGAAGAAGCAGCTTCTTCGTCTCCGGGAGACGGAGAGAGCGGCAGCTTCGCAAAGGTGATGAAACAAGCTGTACAACACTGCGATTGTGTGCGCAGCTTGCCAACTGAGAGAAAACAGTACCTGACCACTCTCCTGCCTTTTCTATTCACATGAACATTCGATTGCAAGCTGTTTTGGACAACTTTCTTTCTCTTCTTGCAAAACACTCGGCAGACCTCCGTGCAGCCTCTAGAACACGATGGGAGATGTTTTTTGTGCTGGCACAGTTTCTCCTTGCCAGACAGAGTGGAAAAGCTTTTTGCTAAGATGTAGACGGGAACAGACGCTAAAGACGAAAGTACGGTGCTCTGCAGAGCTAAGCACCGCTCCCGGGTGTCTTTCGGCACAAGGCGCACACCGCAGAACACTGTGAGCGGCCGAATCGTCTTTGCGCGAAGAAGCAGCTTCTTCGTCTCCGGGAGCCGGAGAGAGCGGCAACTTCGCAAAGGTGATGAAACAAGCTGTACAACACTGCGATTGTGTGCGCAGCTTGCCAACTGAGAGAAAACAGTACCTGACCACTCTCCTGCCTTTTCTATTCTCATGAACATTCGATTGCAAGCTGTTTTGGACAACTTTCTTTCTCCTCTTGCAAAACACTCGGCAGACCTCCGTGCAGCCTCTAGAACACGATGGGAGATGTTTTCTGTGCTGGCACAGTTTCTCCTTGCCAGACAGAGTGGAAAAGCTTTTTGCTAAGATGTAGACGAGAAGAGAGGCTAACGACGAAGGTACGGTGCTCTGCAGAGCTAAGCACAGCTCCCGGGCCTCTTTCGGCAGAAGACACACACAGCAGAGCACTGTGAGCGGCAGAATCGTCTTTGCGCGAAGAAGCAGCTTCTTCACCTCCGGGAGCCGGAGAGAGCGGCACCTTCGCAAAGGTGATGAAACAAGCTGTACAACACTGCGATTGTGTGCGCAGCTTGCCAACTGAGAGAAAACAGTACCTGACCACTCTCCTGCCTTTTCTATTCACATGAACATTCGATTGCAAGCTGTTTTGGACAACTTTCTTTCTCTTCTTGCAAAACACTCGGCAGACCTCCGTGCAGCCTCTAGAACACGATGGGAGATGTTTTTTGTGCTGGCACAGTTTCTCCTTGCCAGACAGAGTGGAAAAGCTTTTTGCTAAGATGTAGACGAGAAGAGAGGCTGAAGACGAAGGTACGGTGCTCTGCAGAGCTAAGCACCGCTCCCGGGCCTCTTTCGGCAGAAGGCGCACACCGCAGAGCACTGTGAGCGGCAGAATCGTCTTTGCGCGAAGAAGCAGCTTCTTCGTCTCCGGGAGCCGGAGAGAGCGGCACCTTCGCAAAGGTGATGAAACAAGCTGTACAACACTGCGATTGTGTGCGCAGCTTGCCAACTGAGAGAAAACAGTACCTGACCACTCTCCTGCCTTTTCTATTCACATGAACATTCGATTGCAAGCTGTTTTGGACAACTTTCTTTCTCTTCTTGCAAAACACTCGGCAGACCTCCGTGCAGCTTCTAGAAGACGATGGGAGATGTTTTTTGTGCTGGCACAGTTTCTCCTTGCCAGACAGAGTGGAAAAGCTTTTCCCTAAGATGTAGACGAGAAGAGAGGCTAACGACGAAGGTACGGTGCTCTGCAGAGCTAAGCACAGCTCCCGGGCCTCTTTCGGCAGAAGGCGCACACCGCAGAGCACTGTGAGCGGCAGAATCGTCTTTGCGCGAAGAAGCAGCTTCTTCGTCTCCGGGAGCCGGAGAGAGCGGCAACTTCGTAAAGGTGATGAAACAAGCTGTACAACACTGCGATTGTGTGCGCAGCTTGCCAACTGAGAGAAAACAGTACCTGACCACTCTCCTGCCTTTTCTATTCACATGAACATTCGATTGCAAGCTGTTTTGGACAACTTTCTTTCTCTTCTTGCAAAACACTCGGCAGACCTCTGTGCAGCCTCTAGAAGACGATGGGAGATGTTTTTTGTGCTGGCACAGTTTCTCCTTGCCAGACAGAGTGGAAAAGCTTTTTGCTAAGATGTAGACGAGAAGAGAGGCTGAAGACGAAGGTACGGTGCTCTGCAGAGCTAAGCACCGCTCCCGGGCCTCTTTCGGCAGAAGACACACACTGCAGAGCACTGTGAGCGGCAGAATCGTCTTTGCGCGAAGAAGCAGCTTCTTCGTCTCCGGGAGCCGGAGAGAGCGGCAACTTCGCAAAGGTGATGAAACAAGCTGTACAACACTGCGATTGTGTGCGCAGCTTGCCAAGTGAGAGAAAACAGTACCTGACCACTCTCCTGCCTTTTCTATTCACATGAACATTCGATTGCAAGCTGTTTTGGACAACTTTCTTTCTCTTCTTGCAAAACACTCGGCAGACCTCCGTGCAGCATCTAGAAGACGATGGGAGATGTTTTTTGTGCAGGCACAGTTTCTCCTTGCCAGACAGAGTGGAAAAGCTTTTTGCTAAGATGTAGACGAGAAGAGAGGCTAAAGACGAAGGTACGGTGCTCTGCAGAGCTAAGCACAGCTCCCGGGCCTCTTTCGGCAGAAGACACACACAGCAGAGCACTGTGAGTGGCAGAATCGTCTTTGCGCGAAGAAGCAGCTTCTGCGTCTCCGGGAGCCGGAGAGAGCGGCAGCTTCGCAAAGGTGATGAAACAAGCTGTACAACACTGCGATTGTGTGCGCAGCTTGCCAACTGAGAGAAAACAGTACCTGACCACTCTCCTGCCTTTTCTATTCACATGAACATTCGATTGCAAGCTGTTTTGGACAACTTTCTTTCTCTTCTTGCAAAACACTCGGCAGACCTCCGTGCAGCCTCTAGAACATGATGGGAGATGTTTTTTGTGCTGGCACAGTTTCTCCTTGCCAGACAGAGTGGAAAAGCTTTTTGCAAAGGTGTAGACGGGAACAGACGCTAAAGACGAAGGTACGGTGCTCTGCAGAGCTGAGCACCGCTCCCGGACCTCTTTCGGCAGAAGGCGCACACCGCAGAGCACTGTGAGCGGCA
The DNA here is from genome assembly GCF_028551555.1 of Melozone crissalis. Taxonomy (NCBI): domain Eukaryota; kingdom Metazoa; phylum Chordata; class Aves; order Passeriformes; family Passerellidae; genus Melozone; species Melozone crissalis. The sequence goes on from NW_026535901.1 coordinate 108,243, forward strand.
GAATCGTCTTTGCGCGAAGAAGCAGCTTCTTCGTCTCCGGGAGCCGGAGAGAGCGGCAACTTGGCAAAGGTGATGAAACAAGCTGTACAACACTGCGATTGTGTGCGCAGCTTGCCAACTGAGAGAAAACAGTACCTGACCACTCTCCTGCCTTTTCTATTCACATGAACATTCGATTGCAAGCTGTTTTGGACAACTTTCTTTCTCTTCTTGCAAAACACTCGGCAGACCTCCGTGCAGCCTCTAGAACACGATGGGAGATGTTTTCTGTGCTGGCACAGTTTCTCCTTGCCAGACAGATTGGAAAAGCTTTTTGCTAAGATGTAGACGAGAAGAGAGGCTGAAGACGAAGGTACGGTGCTCTGCAGAGCTAAGCACCGCTCCCGGGCCTCTTTCGGCAGAAGGCGCACACCGCAGAGCACTGTGAGCGGCAGAATCTTCTTTGCGCGAAGAAGCAGCTTCTTCGTCTCCGGGAGCCGGAGAGAGCGGCACCTTCGCAAAGGTGATGAAACAAGCTGTACAACACTGCGATTGTGTGCGCAGCTTGCCAACTGAGAGAAAACAGTACCTGACCACTCTCCTGCCTTTCTATTCACATGAACGTTCGATTGCAAGCTGTTTTGGACAACTTCCTTTCTCTTCTTGCAAAACACTCGGCAGACCTCCGTGCAGCCTCTAGAACACGATGGGAGATGTTTTTTGTGCTGGCACAGTTTCTCCTTGCCAGACAGAGTGGAAAAGCTTTTTGCTAAGATGTAGACGAGAAGAGAGGCTGAAGACGAAGGTACGGTGCTCTGCAGAGCTAAGCACCGCTCCCGGGCTTCTTTCGGCAGAAAACACACACCGCAGAGCACTGTGAGCGGCAGAATCGTCTTTGCGCGAAGAAGCAGCTTCTTCGTCTCCGGGAGCCGGAGAGAGCGGCAACTTGGCAAAGGTGATGAAACAAGCTGTACAACATTGCGATTGTGTGCGCAGCTTGCCAACTGAGAGAAAACAGTACCTGACCACTCTCCTGCCTTTTCTATTCACATGAACATTCGATTGCAAGCTGTTTTGGACAACTTTCTTTCTCTTCTTGCAAAACACTCGGCAGACCTCCGTGCAGCCTCTAGAACATGATGGGAGATGTTTTTTGTGCTGGCACAGTTTCTCCTTGCCAGACAGAGTGGAAAAGCTTTTTGCTAAGATGTAGACGGGAACAGACGCTAAAGACGAAGGTACGGTGCTCTGCAGAGCTAAGCACCGCTCCCGGGCCTCTTTCGGCAGAAGGTGCACACCGCAGAGCACTGTGAGCGGCAGAATCGTCTTTGCGCGAAGAAGCCGCTTCTTCGTCTCCGGGAGCCGGAGAGAGCGGCACCTTCGCAAAGGTGATGAAACAAGCTGTACAACACTGCGATTGTGTGCGCAGCTTGCCAACTGAGAGAAAACAGTACCTGACCACTCTCCTGCCTTTTCTATTCACATGAACATTCGATTGCAAGCTGTTTTGGACAACTTTCTTTCTCTTCTTGCAAAACACTCGGCAGACCTCCGTGCAGCCTCTAGAACACGATGGGAGATGTTTTTTGTGCTGGCAGAGTTTCTCCTTGCCAGACAGAGTGGAAGAGCTTTTTCCTAGGATGTAGACGAGAAGAGAGGCTAAAGACGAAGGTACGGTGCTCTACAGAGCTAAGCACTGCTCCCGGGCCTCTTTCGGCAGAAGGCGCACACCGCAGAGCACTGTGAGCGGCAGAATCGTCTTTGCGCGAAGAAGCAGCTTCTTCGTCTCCGGGAGCCGGAGAGAGCGGCACCTTCGCAAAGGTGATGAAACAAGCTGTACAACACTGCGATTGTGTGCGCAGCTTGCCAACTGAGAGAAAACAGTACCTGACCACTCTCCTGCCTTTTCTATTCACATGAACATTCGATTGCAAGCTGTTTTGGACAACTTTCTTTCTCTTCTTGCAAAACACTCGGCAGACCTCCGTGCAGCCTCTAGAACACGATGGGAGATGTTTTTTGTGCTGGCACAGTTTCTCCTTGCCAGACAGAGTGGAAAAGCTTTTTGCTAAGATGTAGACGAGAAGAGAGGCTGAAGACGAAGGTACGGTGCTCTGCAGAGCTAAGCACCGCTCCCGGGCCTCTTTCGGCAGAAGACACACACCGCAGAGCACTGTGAGCGGCAGAATCGTCTTTGCGCGAAGAAGCCGCTTCTTCGTCTCCGGGAGCCGGAGAGAGCGGCACCTTCGCAAAGGTGATGAAACAAGCTGTACAACACTGCGATTGTGTGCGCAGCTTGCCAACTGAGAGAAAACAGTACCTGACCACTCTCCTGCCTTTTCTATTCACATGAACATTCGATTGCAAGCTGTTTTGGACAACTTTCTTTCTCTTCTTGCAAAACACTCGGCAGACCTCCGTGCAGCCTCTAGAACACGATGGGAGATGTTTTTTGTGCTGGCACAGTTTCTCCTTGCCAGACAGAGTGGAAGAGATTTTTCCTAGGATGTAGACGAGAAGAGAGGCTAAAGACGAAGGTACGGTGCTCTACAGAGCTAAGCACCGCTCCCGGGCCTCTTTCGGCAGAAGGCGCACACCGCAGAGCACTGTGAGCGGCAGAATCGTCTTTGCGCGAAGAAGCAGCTTCTTCGTCTCCGGGAGCCGGAGAGAGCGGCACCTTCGCAAAGGTGATGAAACAAGCTGTACAACACTGCGATTGTGTGCGCAGCTTGCCAACTGAGAGAAAACAGTACCTGACCACTCTCCTGCCTTTTCTATTCACATGAACATTCGATTGCAAGCTGTTTTGGACAACTTTCTTTCTCTTCTTGCAAAACACTCGGCAGACCTCTGTGCAGCCTCTAGAACACGATGGGAGATGTTTTTTGTGCTGGCACAGTTTCTCCTTGCCAGACAGAGTGGAAAAGCTTTTTGCTAAGATGTAGACGAGAAGAGAGGCTGAAGACGAAGGTACGGTGCTCTGCAGAGCTAAGCACCGCTCCCGGGCCTCTTTCGGCAGAAGACACACACCGCAGAGCACTGTGAGCGGCAGAATCGTCTTTGCGCGAAGAAGCAGCTTCTTCGTCTCCGGGAGCCGGAGAGAGCGGCAACTTCGCAAAGGTGATGAAACAAGCTGTACAACACTGCGATTGTGTGCGCAGCTTGCCAACTGAGAGAAAACAGTACCTGACCACTCTCCTGCCTTTTCTAATCACATGAATATTCGATTGCAAGCTGTTTTGGACAACTTCCTTTCTCCTCTTGCAAAACACTCGGCAGACCTCCGTGCAGCCTCTAGAACATGATGGGAGATGTTTTTTGTGCTGGCACAGTTTCTCCTTGCCAGACAGAGTGGAAAAGCTTTTTGCTAAGATGTAGACGGGAACAGACGCTAAAGACGAAGGTACGGTGCTCTGCAGAGCTAAGCACCGCTCCCGGGCCTCTTTCGGCAGAAGACGCACACCGCAGAGCACTGTGAGCGGCAGAATCGTCTTTGCGCGAAGAAGCAGCTTCTTCGTCTCCGGGAGCCGGAGAGAGCGGCACCTTCGCAAAGGTGATGAAACAAGCTGTACAACACTGCGATTGTGTGCGCAGCTTGCCAAGTGAGAGAAAACAGTACCTGACCACTCTCCTGCCTTTTCTATTCACATGAACATTCGATTGCAAGCTGTTTTGGACAACTTTCTTTCTCTTCTTGCAAAACACTCGGCAGACCTCCCTGCAGCCTCTAGAACACGATGGGAGATGTTTTTTGTGCTGGCACAGTTTCTCCTTGCCAGACAGAGTGGAAAAGCTTTTTCCTAAGATGTAGACGAGAAGAGAGGCTAACGACGAAGGTACGGTGCTCTGCAGAGCTAAGCACAGCTCCCGGGCCTCTTTCGGCAGAAGGCGCACACCGCAGAGCACTGTGAGCGGCAGAATCGTCTTTGCGCGAAGAAGCAGCTTCTTCGTCTCCGGGAGCCGCAGAGAGCGGCAACTTCGCAAAGGTGATGAAACAAGCTGTACAACACTGCGATTGTGTGCGCAGCTTGCCAACTGAGAGAAAACAGTACCTGACCACTCTCCTGCCTTTTCTATTCACATGAACATTCGATTGCAAGCTGTTTTGGACAACTTTCTTTCTCTTCTTGCAAAACACTCGGCAGACCTCCGTGCAGCCTCTAGAACACGATGGGACATGTTTTCTGTGCTGGCACAGTTTCTCCTTGCCAGACAGAGTGGAAAAGCTTTTTGCTAAGATGTAGACGAGAAGAGAGGCTAAAGACGAAGGTACGGTGCTCTGCAGAGCTGAGCACCGCTCCAGGACCACTTTCGGCAGAAGGCGCACACCGCAGAGCACTGTGAGCGGCAGAATCGTCTTTGCGCGAAGAAGCAGCTTCTTCGTCTCCGGGAGCCGGAGAGAGCGGCAACTTCGCAAAGGTGATGAAACAAGCTGTACAACACTGCGATTGTGTGCGCAGCTTGCCAACTGAGAGAAAACAGTACCTGACCACTCTCCTGCCTTTTCTATTCACATGAACATTCGATTGCAAGCTGTTTTGGACAACTTTCTTTCTCTTCTTCCAAAACACTCGGCAGACCTCCGTGCAGCCTCTAGAACACGATGGGAGATGGTTTTTGTGCTGGCACAGTTTCTCCTTGCCAGACAGAGTGGAAAAGCTTTTTGCTAAGATGTAGACGGGAACAGAAGCTAAAGACGAAGGTAGGGTGCTCTGCAGAGCTAAGCACCGCTCCCGGGCGTCTTTCGGCAGAAGGCGCACACCGCAGAGCACTGTGAGCGGCAGAATCGTCTTTGCGCGAAGAAGCAGCTTCTTCGTCTCCGGGAGCCGGAGAGAGCGGCAACTTCGCAAAGGTGATGAAACAAGCTGTACAACACTGCGATTGTGTGCGCAGCTTGCCAACTGAGAGAAAACAGTACCTGACCACTCTCCTGCCTTTTCTATTCACATGAACATTCGATTGGAAGCTGTTTTGGACAACTTTCCTTCTCTTCTTGCAAAACACTCGGCAGACCTCCGTGCAGCCTCTAGAACACGATGGGAGATGATTTTTGTGCTGGCACAGTTTCTCCTTGCCAGACAGTGTTTAAAAGCTTTTTGCTAAGATGTAGACGAGAAGAGAGGCTAACGACGAAGGTACGGTGCTCTGCAGAGCTAAGCACAGCTCCCGGGCCTCTTTCGGCAGAAGGCGCACACCGCAGAGCACTGTGAGCGGCAGAATCGTCTTTGCGCGAAGAAGCAGCTTCTTCGTCTCCGGGAGCCGGAGAGAGCGGCAACTTCGCAAAGGTGATGAAACAAGCTGTACAACACTGCGATTGTGTGCGCAGCTTGCCAAGTGAGAGAAAACAGTACCTGACCACTCTCCTGCCTTTTCTATTCACATGAACATTGGATTGCAAGCTGTTTTGGACAACTTTCTTTCTCTTCTTGCAAAACACTCGGCAGACCTCTGTGCAGCCTCTAGAACACGATGGGAGATATTTTTTGTGCTGGCACCGTTTCTCCTTGCCAGACAGAGTGGAAAAGCTTTTTGCTAAGATGTAGACGAGAAGAGAGGCTGAAGACGAAGGTACGGTGCTCTGCAGAGCTAAGCACCGCTCCCGGGCCTCTTTCGGCAGAAGACGCACACCGCAGAGCACTGTGAGCGGCAGAATCGTCTTTGCGCGAAGAAGCAGCTTCTTCGTCTCCGGGAGACGGAGAGAGCGGCAGCTTCGCAAAGGTGATGAAACAAGCTGTACAACACTGCGATTGTGTGCGCAGCTTGCCAACTGAGAGAAAACAGTACCTGACCACTCTCCTGCCTTTTCTATTCACATGAACATTCGATTGCAAGCTGTTTTGGACAACTTTCTTTCTCTTCTTGCAAAACACTCGGCAGACCTCCGTGCAGCCTCTAGAACACGATGGGAGATGTTTTTTGTGCTGGCACAGTTTCTCCTTGCCAGACAGAGTGGAAAAGCTTTTTGCTAAGATGTAGACGGGAACAGACGCTAAAGACGAAAGTACGGTGCTCTGCAGAGCTAAGCACCGCTCCCGGGTGTCTTTCGGCAGAAGGCGCACACCGCAGAACACTGTGAGCGGCCGAATCGTCTTTGCGCGAAGAAGCAGGTTCTTCGTCTCCGGGAGCCGGAGAGAGCGGCAACTTCGCAAAGGTGATGAAACAAGCTGTACAACACTGCGATTGTGTGCGCAGCTTGCCAACTGAGAGAAAACAGTACCTGACCACTCTCCTGCCTTTTCTATTCACATGAACATTCAATTGCAAGCTGTTTTGGACAACTTTCTTTCTCTTCTTGCAAAACACTCGGCAGACCTCCGTGCAGCCTCTAGAACACGATGGGAGATGTTTTCTGTGCCAACACAGTTTCTCCTTGCCAGACAGAGTGGAAAAGCTTTTTGCTAAGATGTAGACGAGAAGAGAGGCTAACGACGAAGGTACGGTGCTCTGCAGAGCTAAGCACAGCTCCCGGGCCTCTTTCGGCAGAAGACACACACAGCAGAGCACTGTGAGCGGCAGAATCGTCTTTGCGCGAAGAAGCAGCTTCTTCACCTCCGGGAGCCGGAGAGAGCGGCACCTTCGCAAAGGTGATGAAACAAGCTGTACAACACTGCGATTGTGTGCGCAGCTTGCCAACTGAGAGAAAACAGTACCTGACCACTCTCCTGCCTTTTCTATTCACATGAACATTCGATTGCAAGCTGTTTTGGACAACTTTCTTTCTCTTCTTGCAAAACACTCGGCAGACCTCTGTGCAGCCTCTAGAACACGATGGGAGATGTTTTTTGTGCTGGCACAGTTTCTCCTTGCCAGACAGAGTGGAAAAGCTTTTTGCTAAGATGTAGACGAGAAGAGAGGCTGAAGACGAAGGTACGGTGCTCTGCAGAGCTAAGCACCGCTCCCGGGCCTCTTTCGGCAGAAGACACACACTGCAGAGCACTGTGAGCGGCAGAATCGTCTTTGCGCGAAGAAGCAGCTTCTTCGTCTCCGGGAGCCGGAGAGAGCGGCAACTTCGCAAAGGTGATGAAACAAGCTGTACAACACTGCGATTGTGTGCGCAGCTTGCCAAGTGAGAGAAAACAGTACCTGACCACTCTCCTGCCTTTTCTATTCACATGAACATTCGATTGCAAGCTGTTTTGGACAACTTTCTTTCTCTTCTTGCAAAACACTCGGCAGACCTCCGTGCAGCCTCTAGAACACGATGGGAGATGTTTTTTGTGCAGGCACAGTTTCTCCTTGCCAGACAGAGTGGAAAAGCTTTTTGCTAAGATGTAGACGAGAAGAGAGGCTAAAGACGAAGGTACGGTGCTCTGCAGAGCTAAGCACAGCTCCCGGGCCTCTTTCGGCAGAAGACACACACAGCAGAGCACTGTGAGCGGCAGAATCTTCTTTGCGCGAAGAAGCAGCTTCTTCGTCTCCGGGAGCCGGAGAGAGCGGCACCTTCGCAAAGGTGATGAAACAAGCTGTACAACACTGCGATTGTGTGCGCAGCTTGCCAACTGAGAGAAAACAGTACCTGACCACTCTCCTGCCTTTTCTATTCACATGAACGTTCGATTGCAAGCTGTTTTGGACAACTTCCTTTCTCTTCTTGCAAAACACTCGGCAGACCTCCGTGCAGCCTCTAGAACACGATGGGAAATGTTTTTTGTGCTGGCACAGTTTCTCCTTGCCAGACAGAGTGGAAAAGCTTTTTGCTAAGATGTAGACGAGAAGAGAGGCTAAAGACGAAGGTACGGTGCTCTGCAGAGCTAAGCACAGCTCCCGGGCATCTTTCGGCAGAAGGCGCACACCGCAGAGCACTGTGAGCGGCAGAATCGTCTTTGCGCGAAGAAGCAGCTTCTTCGTCTCCGGGAGCCGGAGAGAGCGGCACCTTCGCAAAGGTGATGAAACAAGCTGTACAACACTGCGATTGTGTGCGCAGCTTGCCAACTGAGAGAAAACAGTACCTGACCACTCTCCTGCCTTTTCTATTCACATGAACATTCGATTGCAAGCTGTTTTGGACAACTTTCTTTCTCTTCTTGCAAAACACTCGGCAGACCTCCGTGCAGCCTCTAGAACACGATGGGAGATGTTTTTTGTGCTGGCACAGTTTCTCCTTGCCAGACAGAGTGGAAAAGCTTTTTGCTAAGATGTAGACGAGAAGAGAGGCTGAAGACGAAGGTACGGTGCTCTGCAGAGCTAAGCACCGCTCCCGGGCCTCTTTCGGCAGAAGACACACACCGCAGAGCACTGTGAGCGGCAGAATCGTCTTTGCGCGAAGAAGCAGCTTCTTCGTCTCCGGGAGCCGGAGAGAGCGGCAACTTCGCAAAGGTGATGAAACAAGCTGTACAACACTGCGATTGTGTGCGCAGCTTGCCAACTGAGAGAAAACAGTACCTGACCACTCTCCTGCCTTTTCTATTCACATGAACATTCGATTGCAAGCTGTTTTGGACAACTTTCTTTCTCCTCTTGCAAAACACTCGGCAGACCTCCGTGCAGCCTCTAGAACATGATGGGAGATGTTTTTTGTGCTGGCACAGTTTCTCCTTGCCAGACAGAGTGGAAAAGCTTTTTGCTAAGATGTAGACGGGAACAGACGCTAAAGACGAAGGTACGGTGCTCTGCAGAGCTAAGCACCGCTCCCGGGCCTCTTTCGGCAGAAGGCGCACACCGCAGAGCACTGTGAGCGGCAGAATCGTCTTTGCGCGAAGAAGCCGCTTCTTCGTCTCCGGGAGCCGGAGAGAGCGGCACCTTCGCAAAGGTGATGAAACAAGCTGTACAACACTGCGATTGTGTGCGCAGCTTGCCAACTGAGAGAAAACAGTACCTGACCACTCTCCTGCCTTTTCTATTCACATGAACATTCGATTGCAAGCTGTTTTGGACAACTTTCTTTCTCTTCTTGCAAAACACTCGGCAGACCTCCGTGCAGCCTCTAGAACACGATGGGAGATGTTTTTTGTGCTGGCACAGTTTCTCCTTGCCAGACAGAGTGGAAAAGCTTTTTGCTAAGATGTAGACGAGAGGAGAGGCTGAAGACCAAGGTACGGTGCTCTGCAGAGCTAAGCACCGCTCCCGGGCCTCTTTCGGCAGAAGACACACACTGCAGAGCACTGTGAGCGGCAGAATCGTCTTTGCGCGAAGAAGCAGCTTCTTCGTCTCCGGGAGCCGGAGAGAGCGGCAACTTCGCAAAGGTGATGAAACAAGCTGTACAACACTGCGATTGTGTGCGCAGCTTGCCAAGTGAGAGAAAACAGTACCTGACCACTCTCCTGCCTTTTCTATTCACATGAACATTCGATTGCAAGCTGTTTTGGACAACTTTCTTTCTCTTCTTGCAAAACACTCGGCAGACCTCCGTGCAGCCTCTAGAACACGATGGGAGATGTTTTTTGTGCTGGCACAGTTTCTCCTTGCCAGACAGAGTGGAAAAGCTTTTTGCTAAGATGTAGACGTGAAGAGAGGCTAACGACGAAGGTACGGTGCTCTGCAGAGCTAAGCACAGCTCCCGTGCCTCTTTCGGCAGAAGACACACACAGCAGAGCACTGTGAGTGGCAGAATCGTCTTTGTGCGAAGAAGCAGCTTCTTCGTCTCCGGGAGCCGGAGAGAGCGGCAGCTTCGCAAAGGTGATGAAACAAGCTGTACAACACTGCGATTGTGTGCGCAGCTTGCCAACTGAGAGAAAACAGTACCTGACCACTCTCCTGCCTTTTCTATTCACATGAACATTCGATTGCAAGCTGTTTTGGACAACTTTCTTTCTCTTCTTGCAAAACACACGGCAGACCTCCGTGCAGCCTCTAGAACATGATGGGAGATGTTTTTTGTGCTGGCACAGTTTCTCCTTGCCAGACAGAGTGGAAAAGCTTTTTGCTAAGATGTAGACGAGAAGAGAGGCTAAAGACGAAGGTACGGTGCTCTGCAGAGCTAAGCACAGCTCCCGGGCCTCTTTCGGCAGAAGACACACACAGCAGAGCACTGTGAGTGGCAGAATCGTCTTTGCGCGAAGAAGCAGCTTCTTCGTCTCCGGGAGCCGGAGAGAGCGGCACCTTCGCAAAGGTGATGAAACAAGCTGTACAACACTGCGATTGTGTGCGCAGCTTGCCAACTGAGAGAAAACAGTACCTGACCACTCTCCTGCCTTTTCTATTCACATGAACATTCGATTGCAAGCTGTTTTGGACAACTTTCTTTCTCTTCTTGCAAAACACTCGGCAGACCTCTGTGCAGCTTCTAGAAGACGATAGGAGATGTTTTCTGTGCTGGCACAGTTTCTCCTTGCCAGACAGAGTGGAAAAGCTTTTTGCTAAGATGTAGACGAGAAGAGAGGCTAACGACGAAGGTACGGTGCTCTGCAGAGCTAAGCACAGCTCCCGGGCCTCTTTCGGCAGAAGGCGCACACTCAGCAGAGCACTGTGAGCGGCAGAATCGTCTTTGCGCGAAGAAGCAGCTTCTTCGTCTCCGGGAGCCGGAGAGAGCGGCACCTTCGCAAAGGTGATGAAACAAGCTGTACAACACTGCGATTGTGTGCGCAGCTTGCCAACTGAGAGAAAACAGTACCTGACCACTCTCCTGCCTTTTCTATTCACATGAACATTCGATTGCAAGCTGTTTTGGACAACTTTCTTTCTCTTCTTGCAAAACACTCGGCAGACCTCTGTGCAGCCTCTAGAACACGATGGGAGATGTTTTTTGTGCTGGCACAGTTTCTCCTTGCCAGACAGAGTGGAAAAGCTTTTTGCTAAGATGTTGACAAGAAGAGAGGCTGAAGACGAAGGTACGGTGCTCTGCAGAGCTAAGCACCGCTCCCGGGCCTCTTTCGGCAGAAGACACACACAGCAGAGCACTGTGAGCTGCAGAATCGTCTTTGCGCGAAGAAGCAGCTTCTTCGTCTCCGGGAGCCGGAGAGAGCGGCAACTTCGCAAAGGTGATGAAACAAGCTGTACAACACTGCGATTGTGTGCGCAGCTTGCCAACTGAGAGAAAACAGTACCTGACCACTCTCCTGCCTTTTCTATTCACATGAACATTCGATTGCAAGCTGTTTTGGACAACTTTCTTTCTCTTCTTGCAAAACACTCGGCAGACCTCCGTGCAGCCTCTAGAACACGATGGGAGATGTTTTTTGTGCTGGCACAGTTTCTCCTTGCCAGACAGAGTGGAAAAGCTTTTTGCTAAGATGTAGACGAGAAGAGAGGCTAAAGACGAAGGTACGGTGCTCTGCAGAGCTGAGCACCGCTCCCGGACCTCTTTCGGCAGAAGGCGCACACCGCAGAGCACTGTGAGCGGCAGAATCGTCTTTGCGCGAAGAAGCAGCTTCTTCGTCTCCGGGAGCCGGAGAGAGCGGCAACTTCGCAAAGGTGATGAAACAAGCTGTACAACACTGCGATTGTGTGCGCAGCTTGCCAACTGAGAGAAAACAGTACCTGACCACTCTCCTGCCTTTTCTATTCACATGAACATTCGATTGCAAGCTGTTTTGGACAACTTTCTTTCTCTTCTTGCAAAACACTCGGCAGACCTCCGTGCAGCCTCTAGAACACGATGGGAGATGTTTTTTGTGCTGGCACAGTTTCTCCTTGCCAGACAGAGTGGAAAAGCTTTTTGCTAAGATGTAGACGGGAACAGACGCTAAAGACGAAGGTACGGTGCTCTGCAGAGCTAAGCACCGCTCCCGGGTGTCTTTCGGCAGAAGGCGCACACCGCAGAGCACTGTGAGCGGCAGAATCGTCTTTGCGCGAAGAAGCAGCTTCTTCGTCTCCGGGAGCCGGAGAGAGCGGCAACTTCGCAAAGGTGATGAAACAAGCTGTACAACACTGCGATTGTGTGCGCAGCTTGCCAAGTGAGGGAAAACAGTACCTGACCACTCGCCTGCCTTTTCTATTCACATGAACATTCGATTGCAAGCTGTTTTGGACAACTTTCTTTCTCTTCTTGCAAAACACTCGGCAGACCTCCGTGCAGCCTCTAGAACACGATGGGAGATGTTTTCTGTGCCTGCACAGTTTCTCCTTGCCAGACAGATTGGAAGAGCTTTTTCCTAAGATGTAGACGAGAAGAGAGGCTAAAGACGAAGGTACGGTGCTCTACAGAGCTAAACACAGCTCCCGGGCATCTTTCGGCAGAAGGCGCACACCGCAGAGCACTGTGAGCGGCAGAATCGTCTTTGCGCGAAGAAGCAGTTTCTTCGTCTCCGGGAGCGGGAGAGAGCGGCACCTTCGCAAAGGTGATGAAACAAGCTGTACAACACTGCGATTGTGTGCGCAGCTTGCCAACTGAGAGAAAACAGTACCTGACCACTCTCCTGCCTTTTCTATACACATGAACATTCGATTGCAAGCTGTTTTGGACAACTTTCTTTCTCTTCTTGCAAAACACTCGACAGACCACCGTGCAGCCTCTAGAACACGATGGGAGATGTTTTTTGTGCTGGCACAGTTTCTCCTTGCCAGACAGAGTGGAAAAGATTTTTGCTAAGATGTAGACGAGAAGAGAGGCTAAAGACGAAGGTACGGTGCTCTGCAGAGCTAAGCACCGCTCCCGGGCGTCTTTCGGCAGAAGGCGCACACCGCAGAGCACTGTGAGCGGCAGAATCCTCTTTGCGCGAAGAAGCAGCTTCTTCGTCTCCGGGAGACGGAGAGAGCGGCAACTTCGCAAAGGTGATGAAACAAGCTGTACAACACTGCGATTGTGTGCGCAGCTTGCCAAGTGAGAGAAAACAGTACCTGACCACTCTCCTGCCTTTTCTATTCACATGAACATTCGATTGCAAGCTGTTTTGGACAACTTTCTTTCTCTTCTTGCAAAACACTCGGCAGACCTCCGTGCAGCCTCTAGAACACGATGGGAGATGTTTTCTGTGCTGGCACAGTTTCTCCTTGCCAGACAGAGTGGAAGAGCTTTTTCCTAAGATGTAGAGGAGAAGAGAGGCTAAAGACGAAGGTACGGTGCTCTACAGAGCTAAACACAGCTCCCGGGCCTCTTTCGGCAGAAGGCGCACACCGCAGAGCACTGTGAGCGGCAGAATCGTCTTTGCGCGAAGAAGCAGTTTCTTCGTCTCCGGGAGCTGGAGAGAGCGGCACCTTCGCAAAGGTGATGAAACAAGCTGTACAACACTGCGATTGTGTGCGCAGCTTGCCAACTGAGAGAAAACAGTAGCTGACCACTCTCCTGCCTTTTCTATTCACATGAACATTCGATTGCAAGCTGTTTTGGACAACTTTCTTTCTCTTCTTGCAGAACACTCTGCAGACCTCCGTGCAGCCTCTAGAACACGATGGGAGATGTTTTCTGTGCTGGCACAGTTTCTCCTTTCCAGACAGAGTGGAAAAGCTTTTTGCTAAAATGTAGACGAGAAGAGAGGCTAAAGACGAAGGTACGGTGCTCTGCAGAGCTAAACACAGCTCCCGGGCCTCTTTCGGCAGAAGGCGCACACCGCAGAGCACTGTGAGCGGCAGAATCGTCTTTGCGCGAAGAAGCAGTTTCTTCGTCTCCGGGAGCGGGAGAGAGCGGCACCTTCGCAAAGGTGATGAAACAAGCTGTACAACACTGCGATTGTGTGCGCAGCTTGCCAACTGAGAGAAAACAGTACCTGACCACTCTCCTGCCTTTTCTATACACATGAACATTCGATTGCAAGCTGTTTTGGACAACTTTCTTTCTCTTCTTGCAAAACACTCGACAGACCTCCGTGCAGCCTCTAGAACACGATGGGAGATGTTTTTTGTGCTGGCACAGTTTCTCCTTGCCAGGCAGAGTGGAAAAGCTTTTTGCTAAGATGTAGACGAGAAGAGAGGCTAAAGACGAAGGTACGGTGCTCTGCAGAGCTAAGCACCGCTCCCGGGCCTCTTTCGGCAGAAGGCGCACACCGCAGAGCACTGTGAGCGGCAGAATCGTCTTTGCGCGAAGAAGCAGCTTCTTCGTCTCCGGGAGCCGGAGAGAGCGGCAACTTCGCAAAGGTGATGAAACAAGCTGTACAACACTGCGATTGTGTGCGCAGCTTGCCAACTGAGAGAAAACAGTACCTGACCACTCTCCTGCCTTTTCTATTCACATGAACATTCGATTGCAAGCTGTTTTGGACAACTTTCTTTCTCTTCTTGCAAAACACTCGGCAGACCTCCGTGCAGCCTCTAGAACAGGATGGGCGATGTTTTCTGTGCTGGCACAGTTTCTCCTTGCCAGACAGAGTGGAAAAGCTTTTTGCTAAGATGTAGACGAGAAGAGAGGCTAAAGACGAAGGTACGGTGCTCTGCAGAGCTAAGCACCGCTCCCGGACCTCTTTCGGCAGAAGGCGCACACCGCAGAGCACTGTGAGTGGCAGAATCGTCTTTGCGCGAAGAAGCAGCTTCTTCGTCTCCGGGAGCCGGAGAGAGCGGCAACTTCGCAAAGGTGATGAAACATGCTGTACAACACTGCGATTGTGTGCGCAGCTTGGCAACTGAGAGAAAACAGTACCTGACCACTCTCCTGCCTTTTCTATTCACATGAACATTCGATTGCAAGCTGTTTTGGACAACTTTCTTTCTCTTCTTGCAGAACACTCTGCAGACCTCCGTGCAGCCTCTAGAACACGATGGGAGATGTTTTCTGTGCTGGCACAGTTTCTCCTTGCCAGACAGAGTGGAAAAGCTTTTTGCTAAGATGTAGACGAGAAGAGAGGCTAAAGACGAAGGTACGGTGCTCTGCAGAGCTAAGCACCGCTCCCGGACCTCTTTCGGCAGAAGACACACACAGCAGAGCACTGTGAGCGGCAGAATCGTCTTTGCGCGAAGAAGCAGCTTCTTCGTCTCCGGGAGCCGGAGAGAGCGGCACCTTCGCAAAGGTGATGAAACAAGCTGTACAACACTGCGATTGTGTGCGCAGCTTGCCAACTGAGAGAAAACAGTACCTGACCACTCTCCTGCCTTTTCTAATCACATGAACATTCGATAGCAAGCTGTTTTGGACAACTTTCTTTCTCTTCTTGCAAAACACTCGACAGACCTCTGTGCAGCCTCTAGAACACGATGGGAGATGTTTTTTGTGCTGGCACAGTTTCTCCTTGCCAGACAGAGTGGAAAAGCTTTTTGCTAAGATGTAGACGAGAAGAGAGGCTAAAGACGAAGGTACGGTGCTCTGCAGAGCTAAGCACAGCTCCCGGGCCTCTTTCGGCAGAAGACACACACAGCAGAGCACTGTGAGCGGCAGAATCGTCTTTGCGCAAAGAAGCAGCTTCTTCGTCTCCGGGAGCGGGAGAGAGCGGCACCTTCGCAAAGGTGATGAAACAAGCTGTACAACACTGCGATTGTGTGCGCAGCTTGCCAACTGAGAGAAAACAGTACCTGACCACTCTCCTGCCTTTTCTATACACATGAACATTCGATTGCAAGCTGTTTTGGACAACTTTCTTTCTCTTCTTGCAAAACACTCGACAGACCTCCGTGCAGCCTCTAGAACACGATGGGAGATGTTTTTTGTGCTGGCACAGTTTCTCCTTTCCAGACAGAGTGGAAAATCTTTTTGCTAAGATGTAGACGAGAAGAGAGGCTAAAGACGAAGGTACGGTGCTCTGCAGAGCTAAGCACCGCTCCCGGGCCTCTTTCGGCAGAAGGCGCACACCGCAGAGCACTGTGAGCGGCAGAATCGTCTTTGCGCGAAGAAGCAGCTTCTTCGTCTCCGGGAGCCGGAGAGAGCGGCACCTTCGCAAAGGTGATGAAACAAGCTGTACAACACTGCGATTGTGTGCGCAGCTTGCCAAGTGAGAGAAAACAGTACCTGACCACTCTCCTGCCTTTTCTATTCACTTGAACATTCGATTGCAAGCTGTTTTGGACAACTTTCTTTCTCTTCTTGCAAAACACTCGGCAGTCCTCCGTGCAGCCTCTAGAACAGGATGGGCGATGTTTTATGTGCTGGCACAGTTTCTCCTTGCCAGACATAGTGGAAAAGCTTTTTGCTAAGATGTAGACGAGAAGAGAGGCTAAAGACGAAGGTACGGTGCTCTGCAGCGCTGAGCACCGCTCCCGGACCTCTTTCGGCAGAAGGCGCACACCACAGAGCACTGTGAGCGGCAGAATCGTCTTTGCGCGAAGAAGCAGCTTCTTCGTCTCCGGGAGCCGGAGAGAGCGGCAACTTCGCAAAGGTGATGAAACATGCTGTACAACACTGCGATTGTGTGCGCAGCTTGCCAACTGAGAGAAAACAGTACCTGACCACTCTCCTGCCTTTTCTATTCACATGAACATTCGATTGCAAGCTGTTTTGGACAACTTTCTTTCTCTTCTTGCAGAACACTCAGCAGACCTCGGTGCAGCCTCTAGAACACGATGGGAGATGTTTTCTGTGCTGGCACAGTTTCTCCTTGCCAGACAGAGTGGAAAAGCTTTTTGCTAAGATGTAGACGAGAAGAGAGGCTAAAGACGAAGGTACGGTGCTCTGCAGAGCTAAGCACCGCTCCCGGACCTCTTTCGGCAGAAGACACACACAGCAGAGCACTGTGAGCGGCAGAATCGTCTTTGCGCGAAGAAGCCGCTTCTTCGTCTCCGGGAGCCGGAGAGAGCGGCAACTTCGCAAAGGTGATGAAACAAGCTGTACAACACTGCGATTGTGTGCGCAGCTTGCCAACTGAGAGAAAACAGTACCTGACCACTCTCCTGCCTTTTCTAATCACATGAACATTCGATTGCAAGCTGTTTTGGACAACTTTCTTTCTCTTCTTGCAAAACACTCGGCAGACCTCTGTGCAGCCTCTAGAACACGATGGGAGATGTTTTTTGTGCTGGCACAGTTTCTCCTTGCCAGACAGAGTGGAAAAGCTTTTTGCTTAGATGTAGACGAGAAGAGACGCTAAAGACGCAGGTACGGAGCTCTGCAGAGCTAAGCACCGCTCCCGGGCCTCTTTCGGCAGAAGGCGCACACCGCAGAGCACTGTGAGCGGCAGAATCGTCTTTGCGCGAAGAAGCAGCTTCTTCGTCTCCGGGAGCCGGAGAGAGCGGCAACTTCGCAAAGGTGATGAAACAAGCTGTACAACACTGCGATTGTGTGCGCAGCTTGCCAACTGAGAGAAAACAGTACCTGACCACTCTCCTGCCTGTTCTATTCACTTGAACATTCGATTGCAACCTGTTTTGGACAACTTTCTTTCTCTTCTTGCAAAACACTCGGCAGACTTCCGTGCAGATTCTAGAACACGATGGGAGATGTTTTCTGTGCTGGCAAAGTTTCTCCTTACCAGACAGAGTGGAAAAGCTTTTTGCTAAGATGTAGACGAGAAGAGAGGCTAAAGACGAAGGTACGGTGCTCTGCAGAGGTAAGCACAGCTCCCGGACCTCTTTCGGCAGAAGGCGCACACTGCAGAGCACTGTGAGCGGCAGAATCGTCTTTGCGCGAAGAAGCCGCTTCTTCACCTCCGGGTCCCGGAGAGAGCGGCAACTTCGCAAAGGTGATGAAACAAGCTGTACAACACTGCGATTGTGTGCGCAGCTTGCCAACTGAGAGAAAACAGTACCTGACCACTCTCCTGCCTTTTCTATTCACATGAACATTCGATTGCAAGCTGTTTTGGACAACTTTCTTTCTCTTCTTGCAAAACACTCGGCAGACCTCCGTGCAGCTTCTAGAAAACGATGGGAGATGTTTTCTGTGCTGGCAAAGTTTCTCCTTGCCAGACAGAGTGGAAAAGCTTTTTGCTAAGATGTAGACTTGAAGAGAGGCTAAAGACGAAGGTACGGTGCTCTGCAGAGCTAAGCACAGCTCCCGGGCGTCTTTCGGCAGAAGGCGCACACTGCAGAGCACTGTGAGCGGCAGAATCGTCTTTGCGCGAAGAAGCAGTTTCTTCGTCTCCGGGAGCCGGAGAGAGCGGCAACTTCGCAAAGGTGATGAAACAAGCTGTACAACACTGCGATTGTGTGCGCAGCTTGCCAAGTGAGAGAAAACAGTACCTGACCACTCTCCTGCCTTTTCTATTCACATGAACATTCGATTGCAAGCTGTTTTGGACAACTTTCTTTCTCTTCTTGCAAAACACTCGGCAGACCTGCGTGCAGCCTCTAGAACACGATGGGAGATGTTTTTTGTGCTGGCAGAGTTTCTCCTTGCCAGACAGATTGGAAAAGCTTTTTGCTAAGATGTAGACGAGAAGAGAGGCTAAAGACGAAGGTACGGTGCTCTGCAGAGCTAAGCACAGCTCCCGGGCCTCTTTCGGCAGAAGACACACACTGCAGAGCACTGTGAGCGGCAGAATCGTCTTTGCGCGAAGAAGCAGCTTCTTCGTCTCCGGGAGCCGGAGAGAGCGGCAACTTCGCAAAGGTGATGAAACAAGCTGTACAACACTGCGATTGTGTGCGCAGCTTGCCAACTGAGAGAAAACAGTACCTGACCACTCTCCTGCCTTTTCTATTCACATGAACATTCGATTGCAAGCTGTTTTGGACAACTTTCTTTCTCTTCTTGCAAAACACTCGGCAGACCTCCGTTCAGCCTCTAGAACACGATGGGAGATGTTTTTTGTGCTGGCACAGTTTCTCCTTGCCAGACAGAGTGGAAAAGCTTTTTGCTAAGATGTAGACGAGAAGAGAGGCTAACGACGAAGGTACGGTGCTCTGCAGAGCAAAGCACAGCTCCCGGGCCTCTTTCGGCAGAAGGCGCACACCGCAGAGCACTGTGAGTGGCAGAATCGTCTTTGCGCGAAGAAGCAGCTTCTTCGTCTCCGGGAGCCGGAGAGAGCGGCAACTTCGCAAAGGTGATGAAACAAGCTGTACAACACTGCGATTGTGTGCGCAGCTTGCCAACTGAGAGAAAAGAGTACCTGACCACTCTCCTGCCTTTTCTATTCACATGAACATTCGATTGCAAGCTGTTTTGGACAACTTTCTTTCTCTTCTTGCAAAACACTCGGCAGACCTCCGTGCAGCCTCTAGAACACGATGGGAGATGTTTTTTGTGCTGGCACAGTTTCTCCTTGCCAGACAGAGTGGAAAAGCTTTTTGCTAAGATGTAGACGAGAAGAGAGGCTAACGACGAAGGTACGGTGCTCTGCAGAGCTAAGCACAGCTCCCGGGCCTCTTTCGGCAGAAGACGCACACAGCAGAGCACTGTGAGTGGCAGAATCGTCTTTGCGCGAAGAAGCAGCTTCTTCGTCTCCGGGAGCCGGAGAGAGCGGCAGCTTCGCAAAGGTGATGAAACAAGCTGTACAACACTGCGATTGTGTGCGCAGCTTGCCAACTGAGAGAAAACAGTACCTGACCACTCTCCTGCCTTTTCTATTCACATGAACATTCGATTGCAAGCTGTTTTGGACAACTTTCTTTCTCTTCTTGCAAAACACTCGGCAGACCTGCGTGCAGCCTCTAGAACACGATGGGAGATGTTTTTTGTGTTGGCACAGTTTCTCCTTGCCAGACAGATTGGAAAAGCTTTTTGCTAAGATGAAGACGAGAAGAGAGGCTAAAGACGAAGGTACGGTGCTCTGCAGAGCTTAGCACAGCTCCCGGGCGTCTTTCGGCAGAAGGCGCACACTGCAGAGCACTGTGAGCGGCAGAATCGTCTTTGCGCGAAGAAGCAGCTTCTTCGTCTCCGGGAGCCGGAGAGAGCGGCAACTTCGCAAAGGTGATGAAACAAGCTGTACAACACTGCGATTGTGTGCGCAGCTTGCCAACTGAGAGAAAACAGTACCTGACCACTCTCCTGCCTTTTCTATTCACATGAACATTCGATTGCAAGCTGTTTTGGACAACTTTCCTTCTCTTCTTCCAAAACATTCGGCAGACCTCCGTGCAGCCTCTAAAACACGATGGGAGATGTTTTTTGTGCTGGCACAGTTTCTCCTTGCCAGACAGAGTGGAAAAGCTTTTTGCTAAGATGTAGACGAGAAGAGAGGCTAACGACGAAGGTACGGTGCTCTGCAGAGCTACGCACAGCTCCCGGGCCTCTTTCGGCAGAAGGCGCACACCGCAGAGCACTGTGAGCGGCAGAATCGTCTTTGCGCGAAGAAGCAGCTTCTTCGTCTCCGGGAGCCGGAGAGAGCGGCACCTTCGCAAAGGTGATGAAACAAGCTGTACAACACTGCGATTGTGTGTGCAGCTTGCCAACTGAGAGAAAACAGTACCTGACCACTCTCCTGCCTTTTCTATTCACATGAACATTCGATTGCAAGCTGTTTTGGACAACTTTCTTTCTCTTCTTGCAAAACACTCGGCAGACCTCTGTGCAGGCTCTAGAACACGATGGGAGGTGTTTTTTGTGCTGGCACAGTTTCTCCTTGCCAGACAGAGTGGAAAAGCTTTTTGCTAAGATGTAGACGAGAAGAGAGGCTGAAGACGAAGGTACAGTGCTCTGCAGAGCTAAGCACCGCTCCCGGACCTCTTTCGGCAGAAGACGCACACCGCAGAGCACTGTGAGCGGCAGAATCGTCTTTGCGCGAAGAAGCAGCTTCTTCGTCTCCGGGAGCCGGAGAGAGCGGCACCTTCGCAAAGGTGATGAAACAAGCTGTACAACACTGCGATTGTGTGCGCAGCTTGCCAACTGAGAGAAAACAGTACCTGACCACTCTCCTGCCTTTTCTATTCACATGAACATTCGATTGCAAGCTGTTTTGGACAACTTTCTTTCTCCTCTTGCAAAACACTCGGCAGACCTCCGTTCAGCCTCTAGAACACGATGGGAGATGTTTTTTGTGCTGGCACAGTTTCTCCTTGCCAGACAGAGTGGAAAAGCTTTTTGCTAAGATGTAGACGAGAAGAGAGGCTAACGACGAAGGTACGGTGCTCTGCAGAGCTAAGCACAGCTCCCGGGCCTCTTTCGGCAGAAGGCGCACACCGCAGAGCACTGTGAGTGGCAGAATCGTCTTTGCGCGAAGAAGCAGCTTCTTCGTCTCCGGGAGCCGGAGAGAGCGGCAGCTTCGCAAAGGTGATGAAACAAGCTGTACAACACTGCGATTGTGTGCGCAGCTTGCCAACTGAGAGAAAACAGTACCTGACCACTCTCCTGCCTTTTCTATTCACATGAACATTCGATTGCAAGCTGTTTTGGACAACTTTCTTTCTCTTCTTGCAAAACACTCGGCAGACCTGCGTGCAGCCTCTAGAACACGATGGGAGATGTTTTTTGTGCTGGCACAGTTTCTCCTTGCCAGACAGAGTGGAAAAGCTTTTTCCTAAGATGTAGACGAGAAGAGAGGCTAAAGACGAAGGTACGGTGCTCTGCAGAGCTTAGCACAGCTCCCGGGCGTCTTTCGGCAGAAGGCGCACACCGCAGAGCACTGTGAGCGGCAGAATCGTCTTTGCGCGAAGAAGCAGCTTCTTCGTCTCCGGGAGCCGGAGAGAGCGGCAACTTCGCAAAGGTGATGCAACAAGCTGTACAACACTGCGATTGTGTGCGCAGCTTGCCAAGTGAGAGAAAACAGTACCTGACCACTCTCCTGACTTTTCTATTCACATGAACATTCGATTGCAAGCTGTTTTGGACTACTTTCTTTCTCTTCTTGTAAAACACTCGGCAGACCTCCGTGCAGCCTCTAGAACACGATGGGAGATGTTTTTTGTGCTGGCACAGTTTCTCCTTGCCAGACAGAGTGGAAAAGCTTTTTGCTAAGATGTAGACGAGAAGAGAGGCTAACGAGGAAGGTACGGTGCTCTGCAGAGCTAAGCACCGCTCCCGGGCCTCTTTCGGCAGAAGACACACACTGCAGAGCACTGTGAGCGGCAGAATCGTCTTTGCGCGAAGAAGCAGCTTCTTCGTCTCCGGGAGCCGGAGAGAGCGGCAACTTCGCAAAGGTGATGAAACAAGCTGTACAACACTGCGATTGTGTGCGCAGCTTGCCAACTGAGAGAAAACAGTACCTGACCACTCTCCTGCCTTTTCTATTCACATGAACATTCGATTGCAAGCTGTTTTGGACAACTTTCTTTCTCTTCTTGCAAAACACTCGGCAGACCTGCGTGCAGCCTCTAGAACACGATGGGGGATGTTTTTTGTGCTGGCACAGTTTCTCCTTGCCAGACAGAGTGGAAAAGCTTTTTGCTAAGATGTAGACGAGAAGAGAGGCTAAAGACGAAGGTACGGTGCTCTGCAGAGCTAAGCACAGCTCCCGGGCCTCTTTCGGCAGAAGGCGCACACCGCAGAGCACTGTGAGCGGCAGAATCGTCTTTGCGCGAAGAAGCAGCTTCTTCGTCTCCGGGAGCCGGAGAGAGCGGCAACTTCGCAAAGGTGATGAAACAAGCTGTACAACACTGCGATTGTGTGCGCAGCTTGCCAAGTGAGAGAAAACAGTACCTGACCACTCTCCTGCCTTTTCTATTCACATGAACATTCGATTGCAAGCTGTTTTGGACAACTTTTTTCTCTTCTTGCAAAACACTCAGCAGACCTCCGCGCAGCCTCTACAACACGATGGGAGATGTTTTTTGTGCAGGCACAGTTTCTCCTTGCCAGACAGAGTGGAAAAGCTTTTTGCTAAGATGTAGACGAGAAGAGAGGCTAAAGACGAAGGTACGGTGCTCTGCAGAGCTAAGCACCGCTCCCGGGCCTCTTTCGGCAGAAGGCGCACACCGCAGAGCACTGTGAGCGGCAGAATCGTCTTTGCGCGAAGAAGCAGCTTCTTCGTCTCCGGGAGCCGGAGAGAGCGGCAACTTCGCAAAGGTGATGAAACAAGCTGTACAACAATGCGATTGTGTGCGCAGCTTGCCAGCTGAGAGAAAACAGTACCTGACCACTCTCCTGCCTTTTCTATTCACATGAACATTCGATTGCAAGCTGTTTTGGACAACTTTCTTTCTCTTCTTGCAAAACACTCGGCAGACCTCTGTGCAGCGTCTAGAACACGATGGGAGATGTTTTTTGTGCTGGCACAGTTTCTCCTTGCCAGACAGAGTGGAAAAGCTTTTTCCTAAGATGTAGACGAGAAGAGAGGCTAACGACGAAGGTACGGTGCTCTGCAGAGCTAAGCACAGCTCCCGGGCCTCTTTCGGCAGAAGACACACACAGCAGAGCACTGTGAGTGGCAGAATCGTCATTGCGCGAAGAAGCAGCTTCTTCGTCTCCGGGAGCCGGAGAGAGCGGCAGCTTCGCAAAGGTGATGAAACAAGCTGTACAACACTGCGATTGTGTGCGCAGCTTGCCAACTGAGAGAAAACAGTACCTGACCACTCTCCTGCCTTTTCTATTCACATGAACATTCGATTGCCAGCTGTTTTGGACAACTTTCTTTCTCTTCTTGCAAAACACTCGGCAGACCTCCGTGCAGCCTCTAGAACACGATGGGAGATGGTTTTTGTGCTGGCACAGTTTCTCCTTGCCAGACAGAGTGGAAAAGCTTTTTGCTAAGATGTAGACGGGAACAGACGCTAAAGACGAAGGTACGGTGCTCTGCAGAGCTAAGCACCGCTCCCGGGCCTCTTTCGGCAGAAGGCGCACACCGCAGAGCACTGTGAGCGGCAGAATCGTCTTTGCGCGAAGAAGCAGCTTCTTCGTCTCCGGGAGCCGGAGAGAGCGGCAACTTCGCAAAGGTGATGAAACAAGCTGTACAACACTGCGATTGTGTGCGCAGCTTGCCAACTGAGAGAAAGCAGTACCTGACCACTCTCCTGCCTTTTCTATTCACATGAACATTCGATTGCAAGCTGTTTTGGACAACTTTCTTTCTCTTCTTGCAAAACACTCGGCAGACCTCCGTGCAGCCTCTAGAACACGATGGGAGATGTTTTCTGTGCTGGCACAGTTTCTCCTTGCCAGACAGAGTGGAAAAGCTTTTTCCTAAGATGTAGACGAGAAGAGAGGCTAAAGACGAAGGTACGGTGCTCTGCAGAGATTAGCACAGCTCCCGGTCGTCTTTCGGCAGAAGGCGCACACCGCAGAGCACTGTGAGCGGCAGAATCGTCTTTGCGCGAAGAAGCAGCTTCTTCGTCTCCGGGAGCCGGAGAGAGCGGCAACTTCGCAAAGGTGATGCAACAAGCTGTACAACACTGCGATTGTGTGCGCAGCTTGCCAAGTGAGAGAAAACAGTACCTGACCACTCTCCTGCCTTTTCTATTCACATGAACATTCGATTGCAAGCTGTTTTGGACTACTTTCTTTCTCTTCTTGTAAAACACTCGGCAGACCTCCGTGCAGCCTCTAGAACACGATGGGAGATGTTTTTTGTGCTGGCACAGTTTCTCCTTGCCAGACAGAGTGGAAAAGCTTTTTGCTAAGATGTAGACGAGAAGAGAGGCTAACGAGGAAGGTACGGTGCTCTGCAGAGCTAAGCACCGCTCCCGGGCCTCTTTCGGCAGAAGACACACACTGCAGAGCACTGTGAGCGGCAGAATCGTCTTTGCGCGAAGAAGCAGCTTCTTCGTCTCCGGGAGCCGGAGAGAGCGGCAACTTCGCAAAGGTGATGAAACAAGCTGTACAACACTGCGATTGTGTGCGCAGCTTGCCAACTGAGAGAAAACAGTACCTGACCACTCTCCTGCCTTTTCTATTCACATGAACATTCGATTGCAAGCTGTTTTGGACAACTTTCTTTCTCTTCTTGCAAAACACTCGGCAGACCTGCGTGCAGCCTCTAGAACACGATCGGGGATGTTTTTTGTGCTGGCACAGTTTCTCCTTGCCAGACAGAGTGGAAAAGCTTTTTGCTAAGATGTAGACGAGAAGAGAGGCTAAAGACGAAGGTACGGTGCTCTGCAGAGCTAAGCACAGATCCCGGGC
The DNA here is from genome assembly GCF_028551555.1 of Melozone crissalis. Taxonomy (NCBI): domain Eukaryota; kingdom Metazoa; phylum Chordata; class Aves; order Passeriformes; family Passerellidae; genus Melozone; species Melozone crissalis. The sequence continues at coordinate 132,880 of NW_026535901.1, forward strand.
CTCTTTCGGCAGAAGGCGCACACCGCAGAGCACTGTGAGCGGCAGAATCGTCTTTGCGCGAAGAAGCAGCTTCTTCGTCTCCGGGAGCCGGAGAGAGCGGCAACTTCGCAAAGGTGATGAAACAAGCTGTACAACACTGCGATTGTGTGCGCAGCTTGCCAAGTGAGAGAAAACAGTACCTGACCACTCTCCTGCCTTTTCTATTCACATGAACATTCGATTGCAAGCTGTTTTGGACAACTTTTTTCTCTTCTTGCAAAACACTCAGCAGACCTCCGCGCAGCCTCTAGAACACGATGGGAGATGTTTTTTGTGCAGGCACAGTTTCTCCTTGCCAGACAGAGTGGAAAAGCTTTTTGCTAAGATGTAGACGAGAAGAGAGGCTAAAGACGAAGGTACGGTGCTCTGCAGAGCTAAGCACCGCTCCCGGGCCTCTTTCGGCAGAAGGCGCACACCGCAGAGCACTGTGAGCGGCAGAATCGTCTTTGCGCGAAGAAGCAGCTTCTTCGTCTCCGGGAGCCGGAGAGAGCGGCAACTTCGCAAAGGTGATGAAACAAGCTGTACAACAATGCGATTGTGTGCGCAGCTTGCCAGCTGAGAGAAAACAGTACCTGACCACTCTCCTGCCTTTTCTATTCACATGAACATTCGATTGCAAGCTGTTTTGGACAACTTTCTTTCTCTTCTTGCAAAACACTTGGCAGACCTCTGTGCAGCGTCTAGAACACGATGGGAGATGTTTTTTGTGCTGGCACAGTTTCTCCTTGCCAGACAGAGTGGAAAAGCTTTTTCCTAAGATGTAGACGAGAAGAGAGGCTAACGACGAAGGTACGGTGCTCTGCAGAGCTAAGCACAGCTCCCGGGCCTCTTTCGGCAGAAGACACACACAGCAGAGCACTGTGAGTGGCAGAATCGTCATTGCGCGAAGAAGCAGCTTCTTCGTCTCCGGGAGCCGGAGAGAGCGGCAGCTTCGCAAAGGTGATGAAACAAGCTGTACAACACTGCGATTGTGTGCGCAGCTTGCCAAGTGAGAGAAAACAGTACCTGACCACTCTCCTGCCTTTTCTATTCACATGAACATTCGATTGCCAGCTGTTTTGGACAACTTTCTTTCTCTTCTTGCAAAACACTCGGCAGACCTCCGTGCAGCCTCTAGAACACGATGGGAGATGGTTTTTGTGCTGGCACAGTTTCTCCTTGCCAGACAGAGTGGAAAAGCTTTTTGCTAAGATGTAGACGGGAACAGACGCTAAAGACGAAGGTACGGTGCTCTGCAGAGCTAAGCACCGCTCCCGGGCCTCTTTCGGCAGAAGGCGCACACCGCAGAGCACTGTGAGCGGCAGAATCGTCTTTGCGCGAAGAAGCAGCTTCTTCGTCTCCGGGAGCCGGAGAGAGCGGCAACTTCGCAAAGGTGATGAAACAAGCTGTACAACACTGCGATTGTGTGCGCAGCTTGCCAACTGAGAGAAAGCAGTACCTGACCACTCTCCTGCCTTTTCTATTCACATGAACATTCGATTGCAAGCTGTTTTGGACAACTTTCTTTCTCTTCTTGCAAAACACTCGGCAGACCTCCGTGCAGGCTCTAGAACACGATGGGAGATGTTTTCTGTGCTGGCACAGTTTCTCCTTGCCAGACAGAGTGGAAGAGCTTTTTCCTAAGATGTAGACGAGAAGAGAGGCTAAAGACGAAGGTACGGTGCTCTACAGAGCTAAACACAGCTCCCGGGCCTCTTTCGGCAGAAGGCGCACACCGCAGAGCACTGTGAGCGGCAGAATCGTCTTTGCGCGAAGAAGCAGTTTCTTCGTCTCCGGGAGCGGGAGAGAGCGGCACCTTCGCAAAGGTGATGAAACAAGCTGTACAACACTGCGATTGTGTGCGCAGCTTGCCAACTGAGAGAAAACAGTACCTGACCACTCTCCTGCCTTTTCTATACACATGAACATTCGATTGGAAGCTGTTTTGGACAACTTTCTTTCTCTTCTTGCAAAACACTCGGCAGACCTCCGTGCAGCCTCTAGAACACGATGGGAGATTTTTTTTGTGCTGGCACAGTTTCTCCTTGCCAGACAGAGTGGAAAAGCTTTTTGCTAAGATGTAGACGAGAAGAGAGGCTGAAGACGAAGGTACGGTGCTCTGCAGAGCTAAGCACCGCTCCCGGGCCTCTTTCGGCAGAAGAGACACAGCGCAGAGCACTGTGAGCGGCAGAATCGTCTTTGCGCGAAGAAGCAGCTTCTTCGTCTCCGGGAGCGGGAGAGAGCGGCAGCTTCGCAAAGGTGATGAAACAAGCTGTACAACACTGCGATTGTGTGCGCAGCTTGCCAACTGAGAGAAAACAGTACCTGACCACTCTCCTGCCTTTCCTATACACATGAACATTCGATTGCAAGCTGTTTTGGACAACTTTTTTTCTCTTCTTGCAAAACACTCGACAGACCTCCGTGCAGCCTCTAGAACACGATGGGAGATGTTTTTTGTGCTGGCACAGTTTCTCCTTGCCAGACAGAGTGGAAAAGCTTTCTGCTAAGATGTAGACGAGAAGAGAGGCTAAAGACGAAGGTACGGTGCTCTGCAGAGCTAAGCACCGCTCCCGGGCCTCTTTCGGCAGAAGGCGCACACCGCAGAGCACTGTGAGCGGCAGAATCGTCTTTGCGCGAAGAAGCAGCTTCTTCGTCTCCGGGAGCCGGAGAGAGCGGCACCTTCGCAAAGGTGATGAAACAAGCTGTACAACACTGCGATGGTGTGCGCAGCTTGCCAACTGAGAGAAAACAGTACCTGACCACTCTCCTGCCTTTTCTAATCACATGAACATTCGATTGCAAGCTGTTTTGGACAACTTTCTTTCTCTTCTTGCAAAACACTCGGCAGACATCCGTGCAGCCTCTACAACACGATGGGAGATGTTTTCTGTGCTGGCACAGTTCTCCTTGCCAGACACAGTGGAAAAGCTTTTTGCTAAGATGTAGACGAGAAGAGAGTCTAAAGACGAAGGTAAGGTGCTCTGCAGAGCTAAGCACCGCTCCCGGACCTCTTTCGGCTGAAGGCGCACACCGCAGAGCACTGTGAGCGTCAGAATCGTCTTTGCGCGAAGAAGCAGCTTCTTCGTCTCCGGGAGCCGGAGAGAGCGGCACCTTCGCAAAGGTGATGAAACAAGCTGTACAACACTGCGATTGTGTGCGCAGCTTGCCAACTGAGAGAAAACAGTACCTGACCACTCTCCTGCCTTTTCTATACACATGAACATTCGATTGCAAGCTGTTTTGGACAACTTTCTTTCTCTTCTTGCAAAATACTCGGCAGACCTCCGTGCAGCCTCTAGAACACGATGGGAGATGTTTTTTGTGCTGGCACAGTTTCTCCTTGCCAGACAGAGTGGAAAAGCTTTTTGCTAAGATGTAGACGAGAAGAGAGGCTAAAGACGAAGGTACGGTGCTCTGCAGAGCTAAGCACAGCTCCCGGGCCTCTTTCGGCAGAAGGCGCACACCGCAGAGCACTGTGAGCGGCAGAATCGTCTTTGCGCGAAGAAGCAGCTTCTTCGTCTCCGGGAGCCGGAGAGAGCGGCACCTTCGCAAAGGTGATGAAACAAGCTGTACAACACTGCGATTGTGTGCGCAGCTTGCCAACTGAGAGAAAACAGTACCTGACCACTCTCCTGCCTTTTCTATACACATGAACATTCGATTGCAAGCTGTTTTGGACAACTTTCTTTCTCTTCTTGCAAAATACTCGGCAGACCTCCGTGCAGCCTCTAGAACACGATGGGAGATGTTTTTTGTGCAGGCACAGTTTCTCCTTGCCAGACAGAGTAGAAAAGCATTTTGCTAAGATGTAGACGAGAAGAGAGGCTGAAGACGAAGGTACGGTGCTCTGCAGAGCTAAGCACCGCTCCCGGGCCTCTTTCGGCAGAAGACACACACCGCAGAGCACTGTGAGCGGCAGAATCGTCTTTGCGCGAAGAAGCAGCTTCTTTGTCTCCGGGAGCCGGAGAGAGCGGCAACTTCGCAAAGGTGATGAAACAAGCTGTACAACACTGCGATTGTGTGCGCAGCTTGCCAACTGAGAGAAAACAGTACCTGACCACTCTCCTGCCTTTTCTATTCACACGAACATTCGATTGCAAGCTGTTTTGGACAACTTTCTTTCTCTTCTTGCAAAACACTCGGCAGACCTCCGTGCAGCCTCTAGAACACGATGGGAGATGTTTTCTGTGCTGGCACAGTTTCTCCTTGCCAGACAGAGTGGAAAAGCTTTTTGCTAAGATGTAGACGAGAAGAGAGGCTAACGACGAAGGTACGGTGCTCTGCAGAGCTAAGCACCGCTCCCGGGCGTGTTTCGGCAGAAGGCGCACACCGCAGAGCACTGTGAGCGGCAGAATCGTCTTTGCGCGAAGAAGCCGCTTCTTCGTCTCCGGGAGCCGGAGAGAGCGGCAACTTCGCAAAGGTGATGAAACAAGCTGTACAACACTGCGATTGTGTGCGCAGCTTGCCAACTGAGAGAAAACAGTACCTGACCACTCTCCTGCCTTTTCTAATCACATGAACATTCGATTGCAAGCTGTTTTGGACAACTTTCTTTCTCTTCTTGCAAAACACTCGGCAGACCTCTGTGCAGCCTCTAGAACACGATGGGAGATGTTTTTTGTGCTGGCACAGTTTCTCCTTGCCAGACAGAGTGGAAAAGCTTTTTGCTTAGATGTAGACGAGAAGAGACGCTAAAGACGCAGGTACGGAGCTCTGCAGAGCTAAGCACCGCTCCCGGGCCTCTTTCGGCAGAAGGCGCACACCGCAGAGCACTGTGAGCGGCAGAATCGTCTTTGCGCGAAGAAGCAGCTTCTTCGTCTCCGGGAGCCGGAGAGAGCGGCAACTTCGCAAAGGTGATGAAACAAGCTGTACAACACTGCGATTGTGTGCGCAGCTTGCCAACTGAGAGAAAACAGTACCTGACCACTCTCCTGCCTTTTCTATTCACTTGAACATTCGATTGCAAGCTGTTTTGGACAACTTTCTTTCTCTTCTTGCAAAACACTCGGCAGACTTCCGTGCAGATTCTAGAACACGATGGGAGATGTTTTCTGTGCTGGCACAGTTTCTCCTTACCAGACAGAGTGGAAAAGCTTTTTGCTAAGATGTAGACGAGAAGAGAGGCTAAAGACGAAGGTACGGTGCTCTGCAGAGGTAAGCACAGCTCCCGGACCTCTTTCGGCAGAAGGCGCACACTGCAGAGCACTGTGAGCGGCAGAATCGTCTTTGCGCGAAGAAGCCGCTTCTTCACCTCCGGGTCCCGGAGAGAGCGGCAACTTCGCAAAGGTGATGAAACAAGCTGTACAACACTGCGATTGTGTGCGCAGCTTGCCAACTGAGAGAAAACAGTACCTGACCACTCTCCTGCCTTTTCTATTCACATGAACATTCGATTGCAAGCTGTTTTGGACAACTTTCTTTCTCTTCTTGCAAAACACTCGGCAGACCTCCGTGCAGCTTCTAGAAAACGATGGGAGATGTTTTCTGTGCTGGCAAAGTTTCTCCTTGCCAGACAGAGTGGAAAAGCTTTTTGCTAAGATGTAGACTTGAAGAGAGGCTAAAGACGAAGGTACGGTGCTCTGCAGAGCTAAGCACAGCTCCCGGGCGTCTTTCGGCAGAAGGCGCACACTGCAGAGCACTGTGAGCGGCAGAATCGTCTTTGCGCGAAGAAGCAGTTTCTTCGTCTCCGGGAGCCGGAGAGAGCGGCAACTTCGCAAAGGTGATGAAACAAGCTGTACAACACTGCGATTGTGTGCGCAGCTTGCCAAGTGAGAGAAAACAGTACCTGACCACTCTCCTGCCTTTTCTATTCACATGAACATTCGATTGCAAGCTGTTTTGGACAACTTTCTTTCTCTTCTTGCAAAACACTCGGCAGACCTGCGTGCAGCCTCTAGAACACGATGGGAGATGTTTTTTGTGCTGGCAGAGTTTCTCCTTGCCAGACAGATTGGAAAAGCTTTTTGCAAAAATGTAGACGAGAAGAGAGGCTAAAGACGAAGGTACGGTGCTCTGCAGAGCTAAGCACAGCTCCCGGGCCTCTTTCGGCAGAAGACACACACTGCAGAGCACTGTGAGCGGCAGAATCGTCTTTGCGCGAAGAAGCAGCTTCTTCGTCTCCGGGAGCCGGAGAGAGCGGCAACTTCGCAAAGGTGATGAAACAAGCTGTACAACACTGCGATTGTGTGCGCAGCTTGCCAACTGAGAGAAAACAGTACCTGACCACTCTCCTGCCTTTTCTATTCACATGAACATTCGATTGCAAGCTGTTTTGGACAACTTTCTTTCTCTTCTTGCAAAACACTCGGCAGACCTGCGTGCAGCCTCTAGAACACGATGGGAGATGTTTTTTGTGCTGGCACAGTTTCTCCTTGCCAGACAGAGTGGAAAAGCTTTTTGCTAAGATGTAGACGAGAAGAGAGGCTAAAGACGAAGGTACGGTGCTCTGCAGAGCTAAGCACCGCTCCCGGGCGTCTTTCGGCAGAAGGCGCACACCGCAGAGCACTGTGAGCGGCAGAATCGTCTTTGCGCGAAGAAGCAGCTTCTTCGTCTCCGGGAGCCGGAGAGAGCGGCAACTTCGCAAAGGTGATGAAACAAGCTGTACAACATTGCGATTGTGTGCGCAGCTTGCCAACTGAGAGAAAACAGTACCTGACCACTCTCCTGCCTTTTCTATTCACATGAACATTCGATTGCAAGCTGTTTTGGACAACTTTCCTTCTCTTCTTCCAAAACATTCGGCAGACCTCCGTGCAGCCTCTAAAACACGATGGGAGATGTTTTTTGTGCTGGCACAGTTTCTCCTTGCCAGACAGAGTGGAAAAGCTTTTTGCTAAGATGTAGACGAGAAGAGAGGCTAACGACGAAGGTACGGTGCTCTGCAGAGCTACGCACAGCTCCCGGGCCTCTTTCGGCAGAAGGCGCACACCGCAGAGCACTGTGAGCGGCAGAATCGTCTTTGCGCGAAGAAGCAGCTTCTTCGTCTCCGGGAGCCGGAGAGAGCGGCACCTTCGCAAAGGTGATGAAACAAGCTGTACAACACTGCGATTGTGTGTGCAGCTTGCCAACTGAGAGAAAACAGTACCTGACCACTCTCCTGCCTTTTCTATTCACATGAACATTCGATTGCAAGCTGTTTTGGACAACTTTCTTTCTCTTCTTGCAAAACACTCGGCAGACCTCTGTGCAGGCTCTAGAACACGATGGGAGATGTTTTTTGTGCTGGCACAGTTTCTCCTTGCCAGACAGAGTGGAAAAGCTTTTTGCTAAGATGTAGACGAGAAGAGAGGCTGAAGACGAAGGTACAGCGCTCTGCAGAGCTAAGCACCGCTCCCGGACCTCTTTCGGCAGAAGACGCACACCGCAGAGCACTGTGAGCGGCAGAATCGTCTTTGCGCGAAGAAGCAGCTTCTTCGTCTCCGGGAGCCGGAGAGAGCGGCACCTTCGCAAAGGTGATGAAACAAGCTGTACAACACTGCAATTGTGTGCGCAGCTTGCCAACTGAGAGAAAACAGTACCTGACCACTCTCCTGCCTTTTCTATTCACATGAACATTCGATTGCAAGCTGTTTTGGACAACTTTCTTTCTCTTCTTGCAAAACACTCGGCAGACCTCCGTTCAGCCTCTAGAACACGATGGGAGATGTTTTTTGTGCTGGCACAGTTTCTCCTTGCCAGACAGAGTGGAAAAGCTTTTTGCTAAGATGTAGACGAGAAGAGAGGCTAACGACGAAGGTACGGTGCTCTGCAGAGCAAAGCACAGCTCCCGGGCCTCTTTCGGCAGAAGGCGCACACCGCAGAGCACTGTGAGTGGCAGAATCGTCTTTGCGCGAAGAAGCAGCTTCTTCGTCTCCGGGAGCCGGAGAGAGCGGCAACTTCGCAAAGGTGATGAAACAAGCTGTACAACACTGCGATTGTGTGCGCAGCTTGCCAACTGAGAGAAAAGAGTACCTGACCACTCTCCTGCCTTTTCTATTCACATGAACATTCGATTGCAAGCTGTTTTGGACAACTTTCTTTCTCTTCTTGCAAAACACTCGGCAGACATCCGTGCAGCCTCTAGAACACGATGGGAGATGTTTTTTGTGCTGGCACAGTTTCTCCTTGCCAGACAGAGTGGAAAAGCTTTTTGCTAAGATGTAGACGAGAAGAGAGGCTAACGACGAAGGTACGGTGCTCTGCAGAGCTAAGCACAGCTCCCGGGCCTCTTTCGGCAGAAGACGCACACAGCAGAGCACTGTGAGTGGCAGAATCGTCTTTGCGCGAAGAAGCAGCTTCTTCGTCTCCGGGAGCCGGAGAGAGCGGCCGCTTCGCAAAGGTGATGAAACAAGCTGTACAACACTGCGATTGTGTGCGCAGCTTGCCAACTGAGAGAAAACAGTACCTGACCACTCTCCTGCCTTTTCTATTCACATGAACATTCGATTGCAAGCTGTTTTGGACAACTTTCTTTCTCTTCTTGCAAAACACTCGGCAGACCTGCGTGCAGCCTCTAGAACACGATGGGAGATGTTTTTTGTGCTGGCACAGTTTCTCCTTGCCAGACAGAGTGGAAAAGCTTTTTGCTTAGATGTAGACGAGAAGAGACGCTAAAGACGCAGGTACGGAGCTCTGCAGAGCTAAGCACCGCTCCCGGGCCTCTTTCGGCAGAAGGCGCACACCGCAGAGCACTGTGAGCGGCAGAATCGTCTTTGCGCGAAGAAGCAGCTTCTTCGTCTCCGGGAGCCGGAGAGAGCGGCAACTTCGCAAAGGTGATGAAACAAGCTGTACAACACTGCGATTGTGTGCGCAGCTTGCCAAGTGAGAGAAAACAGTACCTGACCACTCTCCTGCCTTTTCTATTCACTTGAACATTCGATTGCAAGCTGTTTTGGACAACTTTCTTTCTCTTCTTGCAAAACACTCGGCAGACTTCCGTGCAGATTCTAGAACACGATGGGAGATGTTTTCTGTGCTGGCACAGTTTCTCCTTACCAGACAGAGTGGAAAAGCTTTTTGCTAAGATGTAGACGAGAAGAGAGGCTAAAGACGAAGGTACGGTGCTCTGCAGAGGTAAGCACAGCTCCCGGACCTCTTTCGGCAGAAGGCGCACACTGCAGAGCACTGTGAGCGGCAGAATCGTCTTTGCGCGAAGAAGCCGCTTCTTCACCTCCGGGTCCCGGAGAGAGCGGCAACTTAGCAAAGGTGATGAAACAAGCTGTACAACACTGCGATTGTGTGCGCAGCTTGCCAACTGAGAGAAAACAGTACCTGACCACTCTCCTGCCTTTTCTATTCACATGAACATTCGATTGCAAGCTGTTTTGGACAACTTTCTTTCTCTTCTTGCAAAACACTCGGCAGACCTCCGTGCAGCTTCTAGAAAACGATGGGAGATGTTTTCTGTGCTGGCAAAGTTTCTCCTTGCCAGACAGAGTGGAAAAGCTTTTTGCTAAGATGTAGACTTGAAGAGAGGCTAAAGACGAAGGTACGGTGCTCTGCAGAGCTAAGCACAGCTCCCGGGCGTCTTTCGGCAGAAGGCGCACACTGCAGAGCACTGTGAGCGGCAGAATCGTCTTTGCGCGAAGAAGCAGTTTCTTCGTCTCCGGGAGCCGGAGAGAGCGGCAACTTCGCAAAGGTGATGAAACAAGCTGTACAACACTGCGATTGTGTGCGCAGCTTGCCAAGTGAGAGAAAACAGTACCTGACCACTCTCCTGCCTTTTCTATTCACATGAACATTCGATTGCAAGCTGTTTTGGACAACTTTCTTTCTCTTCTTGCAAAACACTCGGCAGACCTGCGTGCAGCCTCTAGAACACGATGGGAGATGTTTTTTGTGCTGGCAGAGTTTCTCCTTGCCAGACAGATTGGAAAAGCTTTTTGCTAAGATGTAGACGAGAAGAGAGGCTAAAGACGAAGGTACGGTGCTCTGCAGAGCTAAGCACAGCTCCCGGGCCTCTTTCGGCAGAAGACACACACTGCAGAGCACTGTGAGCGGCAGAATCGTCTTTGCGCGAAGAAGCAGCTTCTTCGTCTCCGGGAGCCGGAGAGAGCGGCAACTTCGCAAAGGTGATGAAACAAGCTGTACAACACTGCGATTGTGTGCGCAGCTTGCCAACTGAGAGAAAACAGTACCTGACCACTCTCCTGCCTTTTCTATTCACATGAACATTCGATTGCAAGCTGTTTTGGACAACTTTCTTTCTCTTCTTGCAAAACACTCGGCAGACCTGCGTGCAGCCTCTAGAACACGATGGGAGATGTTTTTTGTGCTGGCACAGTTTCTCCTTGCCAGACAGAGTGGAAAAGCTTTTTGCTAAGATGTAGACGAGAAGAGAGGCTAAAGACGAAGGTACGGTGCTCTGCAGAGCTAAGCACCGCTCCCGGGCGTCTTTCGGCAGAAGGCGCACACCGCAGAGCACTGTGAGCGGCAGAATCGTCTTTGCGCGAAGAAGCAGCTTCTTCGTCTCCGGGAGCCGGAGAGAGCGGCAACTTCGCAAAGGTGATGAAACAAGCTGTACAACATTGCGATTGTGTGCGCAGCTTGCCAACTGAGAGAAAACAGTACCTGACCACTCTCCTGCCTTTTCTATTCACATGAACATTCGATTGCAAGCTGTTTTGGACAACTTTCCTTCTCTTCTTCCAAAACATTCGGCAGACCTCCGTGCAGCCTCTAAAACACGATGGGAGATGTTTTTTGTGCTGGCACAGTTTCTCCTTGCCAGACAGAGTGGAAAAGCTTTTTGCTAAGATGTAGACGAGAAGAGAGGCTAACGACGAAGGTACGGTGCTCTGCAGAGCTACGCACAGCTCCCGGGCCTCTTTCGGCAGAAGGCGCACACCGCAGAGCACTGTGAGCGGCAGAATCGTCTTTGCGCGAAGAAGCAGCTTCTTTGTCTCCGGGAGCCGGAGAGAGCGGCACCTTCGCAAAGGTGATGAAACAAGCTGTACAACACTGCGATTGTGTGTGCAGCTTGCCAACTGAGAGAAAACAGTACCTGACCACTCTCCTGCCTTTTCTATTCACATGAACATTCGATTGCAAGCTGTTTTGGACAACTTTCTTTCTCTTCTTGCAAAACACTCGGCAGACCTCTGTGCAGGCTCTAGAACACGATGGGAGATGTTTTTTGTGCTGGCACAGTTTCTCCTTGCCAGACAGAGTGGAAAAGCTTTTTGCTAAGATGTAGACGAGAAGAGAGGCTGAAGACGAAGGTACAGTGCTCTGCAGAGCTAAGCACCGCTCCCGGACCTCTTTCGGCGGAAGACGCACACCGCAGAGCACTGTGAGCGGCAGAATCGTCTTTGCGCGAAGAAGCAGCTTCTTCGTCTCCGGGAGCCGGAGAGAGCGGCACCTTCGCAAAGGTGATGAAACAAGCTGTACAACACTGCAATTGTGTGCGCAGCTTGCCAACTGAGAGAAAACAGTACCTGACCACTCTCCTGCCTTTTCTATTCACATGAACATTCGATTGCAAGCTGTTTTGGACAACTTTCTTTCTCTTCTTGCAAAACACTCGGCAGACCTCCGTTCAGCCTCTAGAACACGATGGGAGATGTTTTTTGTGCTGGCACAGTTTCTCCTTGCCAGACAGAGTGGAAAAGCTTTTTGCTAAGATGTAGACGAGAAGAGAGGCTAACGACGAAGGTACGGTGCTCTGCAGAGCAAAGCACAGCTCCCGGGCCTCTTTCGGCAGAAGGCGCACACCGCAGAGCACTGTGAGTGGCAGAATCGTCTTTGCGCGAAGAAGCAGCTTCTTCGTCTCCGGGAGCCGGAGAGAGCGGCAACTTCGCAAAGGTGATGAAACAAGCTGTACAACACTGCGATTGTGTGCGCAGCTTGCCAACTGAGAGAAAAGAGTACCTGACCACTCTCCTGCCTTTTCTATTCACATGAACATTCGATTGCAAGCTGTTTTGGACAACTTTCTTTCTCTTCTTGCAAAACACTCGGCAGACATCCGTGCAGCCTCTAGAACACGATGGGAGATGTTTTTTGTGCTGGCACAGTTTCTCCTTGCCAGACAGAGTGGAAAAGCTTTTTGCTAAGATGTAGACGAGAAGAGAGGCTAACGACGAAGGTACGGTGCTCTGCAGAGCTAAGCACAGCTCCCGGGCCTCTTTCGGCAGAAGACGCACACAGCAGAGCACTGTGAGTGGCAGAATCGTCTTTGCGCGAAGAAGCAGCTTCTTCGTCTCCGGGAGCCGGAGAGAGCGGCAGCTTCGCAAAGGTGATGAAACAAGCTGTACAACACTGCGATTGTGTGCGCAGCTTGCCAACTGAGAGAAAACAGTACCTGACCACTCTCCTGCCTTTTCTATTCACATGAACATTCGATTGCAAGCTGTTTTGGACAACTTTCTTTCTCTTCTTGCAAAACACTCGGCAGACCTGCGTGCAGCCTCTAGAACACGATGGGAGATGTTTTTTGTGCTGGCACAGTTTCTCCTTGCCAGACAGATTGGAAAAGCTTTTTGCTAAAATGTAGACGAGAAGAGAGGCTAAAGACGAAGGTACGGTGCTCTGCAGAGCTTAGCACAGCTCCCGGGCGTCTTTCGGCAGAAGGCGCACACCGCAGAGCACTGTGAGCGGCAGAATCGTCTTTGCGCGAAGAAGCAGCTTCTTCGTCTCCGGGAGCCGGAGAGAGCGGCAACTTCGCAAAGGTGATGAAACAAGCTGTACAACACTGCGATTGTGTGCGCAGCTTGCCAAGTGAGAGAAAACAGTACCTGACCACTCTCCTGCCTTTTCTATTCACATGAACATTCGATTGCAAGCTGTTTTGGACAACTTTCTTTCTCTTCTTGCAAAACACTCGGCAGACCTGCGTGCAGCCTCTAGAACACGATGGGAGATGTTTTTTGTGCTGGCACAGTTTCTCCTTGCCAGACAGAGTGGAAAAGCTTTTTGCTAAGATGTAGACGAGAAGAGAGGCTAAAGACGAAGGTACGGTGCTCTGCAGAGCTAAGCACCGCTCCCGGGCGTCTTTCGGCAGAAGGCGCACACCGCAGAGCACTGTGAGCGGCAGAATCGTCTTTGCGTGAAGAAGCAGCTTCTTCGTCTCCGGGAGCCGGAGAGAGCGGCAACTTCGCAAAGGTGATGAAACAAGCTGTACAACATTGCGATTGTGTGCGCAGCTTGCCAACTGAGAGAAAACAGTACCTGACCACTCTCCTGCCTTTTCTATTCACATGAACATTCGATTGCAAGCTGTTTTGGACAACTTTCCTTCTCTTCTTCCAAAACATTCGGCAGACCTCCGTGCAGCCTCTAAAACACGATGGGAGATGTTTTTTGTGCTGGCACAGTTTCTCCTTGCCAGACAGAGTGGAAAAGCTTTTTCCTAAGATGTAGACGAGAAGAGAGGCTAACGACGAAGGTACGGTGCTCTGCAGAGCTACGCACAGCTCCCGGGCCTCTTTCGGCAGAAGGCGCACACCGCAGAGCACTGTGAGCGGCAGAATCGTCTTTGCGCGAAGAAGCAGCTTCTTCGTCTCCGGGAGCCGGAGAGAGCGGCACCTTCGCAAAGGTGATGAAACAAGCTGTACAACACTGCGATTGTGTGTGCAGCTTGCCAACTGAGAGAAAACAGTACCTGACCACTCTCCTGCCTTTTCTATTCACATGAACATTCGATTGCAAGCTGTTTTGGACAACTTTCTTTCTCTTCTTGCAAAACACTCGGCAGACCTCCGTGCAGCCTCTAGAACACGATGGGAGATGTTTTTTGTGCTGGCACAGTTTCTCCTTGCCAGACAGAGTGGAAAAGCTTTTTGCTAAGATGTAGACGAGAAGAGAGGCTGAAGACGAAGGTACAGTGCTCTGCAGAGCTAAGCACCGCTCCCGGACCTCTTTCGGCAGAAGACGCACACCGCAGAGCACTGTGAGCGGCAGAATCGTCTTTGCGCGAAGAAGCAGCTTCTTCGTCTCCGGGAGCCGGAGAGAGCGGCACCTTCGCAAAGGTGATGAAACAAGCTGTACAACACTGCGATTGTGTGCGCAGCTTGCCAACTGAGAGAAAACAGTACCTGACCACTCTCCTGCCTTTTCTATTCACATGAACATTCGATTGCAAGCTGTTTTGGACAACTTTCTTTCTCTTCTTGCAAAACACTCGGCAGACCTCCGTTCAGCCTCTAGAACACGATGGGAGATGTTTTTTGTGCTGGCACAGTTTCTCCTTGCCAGACAGAGTGGAAAAGCTTTTTGCTAAGATGTAGACGAGAAGAGAGGCTAACGACGAAGGTACGGTGCTCTGCAGAGCTAAGCACAGCTCCCGGGCCTCTTTCGGCAGAAGGCGCACACCGCAGAGCACTGTGAGTGGCAGAATCGTCTTTGCGCGAAGAAGCAGCTTCTTCGTCTCCGGGAGCCGGAGAGAGCGGCAGCTTCGCAAAGGTGATGAAACAAGCTGTACAACACTGCGATTGTGTGCGCAGCTTGCCAACTGAGAGAAAACAGTACCTGACCACTCTCCTGCCTTTTCTATTCACATGAACATTCGATTGCAAGCTGTTTTGGACAACTTTCTTTCTCTTCTTGCAAAACACTCGGCAGACCTGCGTGCAGCCTCTAGAACACGATGGGAGATGTTTTTTGTGCTGGCACAGTTTCTCCTTGCCAGACAGAGTGGAAAAGCTTTTTCCTAAGATGTAGACGAGAAGAGAGGCTAAAGACGAAGGTACGGTGCTCTGCAGAGCTTACCACAGCTCCCGGGCGTCTTTCGGCAGAAGGCGCACACCGCAGAGCACTGTGAGCGGCAGAATCGTCTTTGCGCGAAGAAGCAGCTTCTTCGTCTCCGGGAGCCGGAGAGAGCGGCAACTTCGCAAAGGTGATGCAACAAGCTGTACAACACTGCGATTGTGTGCGCAGCTTGCCAAGTGAGAGAAAACAGTACCTGACCACTCTCCTGCCTTTTCTATTCACATGAACATTCGATTGCAAGCTGTTTTGGACTACTTTCTTTCTCTTCTTGTAAAACACTCGGCAGACCTCCGTGCAGCCTCTAGAACACGATGGGAGATGTTTTTTGTGCTGGCACAGTTTCTCCTTGCCAGACAGAGTGGAAAAGCTTTTTGCTAAGATGTAGACGAGAAGAGAGGCTAACGAGGAAGGTACGGTGCTCTGCAGAGCTAAGCACCGCTCCCGGGCCTCTTTCGGCAGAAGACACACACTGCAGAGCACTGTGAGCGGCAGAATCGTCTTTGCGCGAAGAAGCAGCTTCTTCGTCTCCGGGAGCCGGAGAGAGCGGCAACTTCGCAAAGGTGATGAAACAAGCTGTACAACACTGCGATTGTGTGCGCAGCTTGCCAACTGAGAGAAAACAGTACCTGACCACTCTCCTGCCTTTTCTATTCACATGAACATTCGATTGCAAGCTGTTTTGGACAACTTTCTTTCTCTTCTTGCAAAACACTCGGCAGACCTGCGTGCAGCCTCTAGAACACGATGGGGGATGTTTTTTGTGCTGGCACAGTTTCTCCTTGCCAGACAGAGTGGAAAAGCTTTTTGCTAAGATGTAGACGAGAAGAGAGGCTAAAGACGAAGGTACGGTGCTCTGCAGAGCTAAGCACAGCTCCCGGGCCTCTTTCGGCAGAAGGCGCACACCGCAGAGCACTGTGAGCGGCAGAATCGTCTTTGCGCGAAGAAGCAGCTTCTTCGTCTCCGGGAGCCGGAGAGAGCGGCAACTTCGCAAAGGTGATGAAACAAGCTGTACAACACTGCGATTGTGTGCGCAGCTTGCCAAGTGAGAGAAAACAGTACCTGACCACTCTCCTGCCTTTTCTATTCACATGAACATTCGATTGCAAGCTGTTTTGGACAACTTTTTTCTCTTCTTGCAAAACACTCAGCAGACCTCCGCGCAGCCTCTAGAACACGATGGGAGATGTTTTTTGTGCAGGCACAGTTTCTCCTTGCCAGACAGAGTGGAAAAGCTTTTTGCTAAGATGTAGACGAGAAGAGAGGCTAAAGACGAAGGTACGGTGCTCTGCAGAGCTAAGCACCGCTCCCGGGCCTCTTTCGGCAGAAGGCGCACACCGCAGAGCACTGTGAGCGGCAGAATCGTCTTTGCGCGAAGAAGCAGCTTCTTCGTCTCCGGGAGCCGGAGAGAGCGGCAACTTCGCAAAGGTGATGAAACAAGCTGTACAACAATGCGATTGTGTGCGCAGCTTGCCAGCTGAGAGAAAACAGTACCTGACCACTCTCCTGCCTTTTCTATTCACATGAACATTCGATTGCAAGCTGTTTTGGACAACTTTCTTTCTCTTCTTGCAAAACACTCGGCAGACCTCTGTGCAGCGTCTAGAACACGATGGGAGATGTTTTTTGTGCTGGCACAGTTTCTCCTTGCCAGACAGAGTGGAAAAGCTTTTTCCTAAGATGTAGACGAGAAGAGAGGCTAACGACGAAGGTACGGTGCTCTGCAGAGCTAAGCACAGCTCCCGGGCCTCTTTCGGCAGAAGACACACACAGCAGAGCACTGTGAGTGGCAGAATCGTCATTGCGCGAAGAGGCAGCTTCTTCGTCTCCGGGAGCCGGAGAGAGCGGCAGCTTCGCAAAGGTGATGAAACAAGCTGTACAACACTGCGATTGTGTGCGCAGCTTGCCAACTGAGAGAAAACAGTACCTGACCACTCTCCTGCCTTTTCTATTCACATGAACATTCGATTGCCAGCTGTTTTGGACAACTTTCTTTCTCTTCTTGCAAAACACTCGGCAGACCTCCGTGCAGCCTCTAGAACACGATGGGAGATGGTTTTTGTGCTGGCACAGTTTCTCCTTGCCAGACAGAGTGGAAAAGCTTTTTGCTAAGATGTAGACGGGAACAGACGCTAAAGACGAAGGTACGGTGCTCTGCAGAGCTAAGCACCGCTCCCGGGCCTCTTTCGGCAGAAGGCGCACACCGCAGAGCACTGTGAGCGGCAGAATCGTCTTTGCGCGAAGAAGCAGCTTCTTCGTCTCCGGGAGCCGGAGAGAGCGGCAACTTCGCAAAGGTGATGAAACAAGCTGTACAACACTGCGATTGTGTGCGCAGCTTGCCAACTGAGAGAAAGCAGTACCTGACCACTCTCCTGCCTTTTCTATTCACATGAACATTCGATTGCAAGCTGTTTTGGACAACTTTCTTTCTCTTCTTGCAAAACACTCGGCAGACCTCCGTGCAGCCTCTAGAACACGATGGGAGATGTTTTCTGTGCTGGCACAGTTTCTCCTTGCCAGACAGAGTGGAAGAGCTTTTTCCTAAGATGTAGACGAGAAGAGAGGCTAAAGACGAAGGTACGGTGCTCTACAGAGCTAAACACAGCTCCCGGGCCTCTTTCGGCAGAAGGCGCACACCGCAGAGCACTGTGAGCGGCAGAATCGTCTTTGCGCGAAGAAGCAGTTTCTTCGTCTCCGGGAGCGGGAGAGAGCGGCACCTTCGCAAAGGTGATGAAACAAGCTGTACAACACTGCGATTGTGTGCGCAGCTTGCCAACTGAGAGAAAACAGTACCTGACCACTCTCCTGCCTTTTCTATACACATGAACATTCGATTGGAAGCTGTTTTGGACAACTTTCTTTCTCTTCTTGCAAAACACTCGACAGACCTCCGTGCAGCCTCTAGAACACGATGGGAGATTTTTTTTGTGCTGGCACAGTTTCTCCTTGCCAGACAGAGTGGAAAAGCTTTTTGCTAAGATGTAGACCAGAAGAGAGGCTGAAGACGAAGGTACGGTGCTCTGCAGAGCTAAGCACCGCTCCCGGGCCTCTTTCGGCAGAAGAGACACAGCGCAGAGCACTGTGAGCGGCAGAATCGTCTTTGCGCGAAGAAGCAGCTTCTTCGTCTCCGGGAGCGGGAGAGAGCGGCAGCTTCGCAAAGGTGATGAAACAAGCTGTACAACACTGCGATTGTGTGCGCAGCTTGCCAACTGAGAGAAAACAGTACCTGACCACTCTCCTGCCTTTTCTATTCACATGAACATTCGATTGCAAGCTGTTTTGGACAACTTTTTTTCTCTTCTTGCAAAACACTCGACAGACCTCCGTGCAGCCTCTAGAACACGATGGGAGATGTTTTTTGTGCTGGCACAGTTTCTCCTTGCCAGACAGAGTGGAAAAGCTTTCTGCTAAGATGTAGACGAGAAGAGAGGCTAAAGACGAAGGTACGGTGCTCTGCAGAGCTAAGCACCGCTCCCGGGCCTCTTTCGGCAGAAGGCGCACACCGCAGAGCACTGTGAGCGGCAGAATCGTCTTTGCGCGAAGAAGCAGCTTCTTCGTCTCCGGGAGCCGGAGAGAGCGGCACCTTCGCAAAGGTGATGAAACAAGCTGTACAACACTGCGATGGTGTGCGCAGCTTGCCAACTGAGAGAAAACAGTACCTGACCACTCTCCTGCCTTTTCTAATCACATGAACATTCGATTGCAAGCTGTTTTGGACAACTTTCTTTCTCTTCCTGCAAAACACTCGGCAGACATCCGTGCAGCCTCTACAACACGATGGGAGATGTTTTCTGTGCTGGCACAGTTCTCCTTGCCAGACACAGTGGAAAAGCTTTTTGCTAAGATGTAGACGAGAAGAGAGTCTAAAGACGAAGGTAAGGTGCTCTGCAGAGCTAAGCACCGCTCCCGGACCTCTTTCGGCAGAAGGCGCACACCGCAGAGCACTGTGAGCGTCAGAATCGTCTTTGCGCGAAGAAGCAGCTTCTTCGTCTCCGGGAGCCGGAGAGAGCGGCACCTTCGCAAAGGTGATGAAACAAGCTGTACAACACTGCGATTGTGTGCGCAGCTTGCCAACTGAGAGAAAACAGTACCTGACCACTCTCCTGCCTTTTCTATACACATGAACATTCGATTGCAAGCTGTTTTGGACAACTTTCTTTCTCTTCTTGCAAAATACTCGGCAGACCTCCGTGCAGCCTCTAGAACACGATGGGAGATGTTTTTTGTGCTGGCACAGTTTCTCCTTGCCAGACAGAGTGGAAAAGCTTTTTGCTAAGATGTAGACGAGAAGAGAGGCTAAAGACGAAGGGACGGTGCTCTGCAGAGCTAAGCACAGCTCCCGGGCCTCTTTCGGCAGAAGGCGCACACCGCAGAGCACTCTGAGCGGCAGAATCGTCTTTGCGCGAAGAAGCAGCTTCTTCGTCTCCGGGAGCCGGAGAGAGCGGCACCTTCGCAAAGGTGATGAAACAAGCTGTACAACACTGCGATTGTGTGCGCAGCTTGCCAACTGAGAGAAAACAGTACCTGACCACTCTCCTGCCTTTTCTATACACATGAACATTCGATTGGAAGCTGTTTTGGACAACTTTCTTTCTCTTCTTGCAAAATACTCGGCAGACCTCCGTGCAGCCTCTAGAACACGATGGGAGATGTTTTTTGTGCAGGCACAGTTTCTCCTTGCCAGACAGAGTAGAAAAGCATTTTGCTAAGATGTAGACGAGAAGAGAGGCTGAAGACGAAGGTACGGTGCTCTGCAGAGCTAAGCACCGCTCCCGGGCCTCTTTCGGCAGAAGACACACACCGCAGAGCACTGTGAGCGGCAGAATCGTCTTTGCGCGAAGAAGCAGCTTCTTCGTCTCCGGGAGCCGGAGAGAGCGGCAACTTCGCAAAGGTGATGAAACAAGCTGTACAACACTGCGATTGTGTGCGCAGCTTGCCAACTGAGAGAAAACAGTACCTGACCACTCTCCTGCCTTTTCTATTCACACGAACATTCGATTGCAAGCTGTTTTGGACAACTTTCTTTCTCTTCTTGCAAAACACTCGGCAGACCTCCGTGCAGCCTCTAGAACACGATGGGAGATGTTTTCTGTGCTGGCACAGTTTCTCCTTGCCAGACAGAGTGGAAAAGCTTTTTGCTAAGATGTAGACGAGAAGAGAGGCTAACGACGAAGGTACGGTGCTCTGCAGAGCTAAGCACCGCTCCCGGGCGTGTTTCGGCAGAAGGCGCACACCGCAGAGCACTGTGAGCGGCAGAATCGTCTTTGCGCGAAGAAGCAGCTTCTTCGTCTCCGGGAGCCGGAGAGAGCGGCAACTTGGCAAAGGTGATGAAACAAGCTGTACAACACTGCGATTGTGTGCGCAGCTTGCCAACTGAGAGAAAACAGTACCTGACCACTCTCCTGCCTTTTCCATTCACATGAACATTCGATTGCAAGCTGTTTTGGACAACTTTCTTTCTCTTCTTGCAAAACACTCGGCAGACCTCTGTGCAGCTTCTAGAAGACGATGGGAGATGTTTTCTGTGCTGGCACAGTTTCTCCTTGCCAGACAGAGTGGAAAAGCTTTTTGCTACGATGTATACGAGAAGAGAGGCTAACGACGAAGGTACGGTGCTCTGCAGAGCTAAGCACAGCTCCCGGGCCTCTTTCGGCAGAAGACACACACAGCAGAGCACTGTGAGCGGCAGAATCGTCTTTGCGCGAAGAAGCAGCTTCTTTGTCTCCGGGAGCCGGAGAGAGCGGCACCTTCGCAAAGGTGATGAAACAAGCTGTACAACACTGCGATTGTGTGCGCAGCTTGCCAACTGAGAGAAAACATTACCTGACCATTCTCCTGCCTTATCTATACACATGAACATTCGATTGCAAGCTGTTTTGGACAACTTTCTTTCTCTTCTTGCAAAACACTCGGCAGACCTCTGTGCAGCCTCTAGAAACGATGGGAGATGTTTTCTGTGCTGGCACAGTTTCTCCTTGCCAGACAGAGTGGAAGAGCTTTTTGCTAAGATGTAGACTAGAAGAGAGGCTGAAGAGGAAGGTACGGTGCTCTGCAGAGCTAAGCACCGCTCCCGGGCCTCTTTCGGCAGAAGACACACACCGCAGAGCACTGTGAGCGGCAGAATCGTCTTTGCGCGAAGAAGCAGCTTCTTCGTCTCCGGGAGCGGGAGAGAGCGGCACATTCGCAAAGGTGATGAAACAAGCTGTACAACACTGCGATTGTGTGCGCAGCTTGCCAACTGAGAGAAAACAGTACCTGACCACTCTCCTGCCTTTTCTATTCACACGAACATTCGATTGCAAGCTGTTTTGGACAACTTTCTTTCTCTTCTTGCAAAACACTCGGCAGACTTCCGTGCAGCCTCTAGAACACGATGGGAGATGTTTTCTGTGCTGGCACAGTTTCTCCTTGCCAGACAGAGTGGAAAAGCTTTTTGCTAAGATGTAGACGAGAAGAGAGGCGAAAGACGAAGGTACGGTTCTCTGCAGAGCTAAGCACCGCTCCCGGGCGTCTTTCGGCAGAAGGCGCACACCGCAGAGCACTGTGAGCGGCAGAATCGTCTTTGCGCGAAGAAGCAGCTTCTTCGTCTCCGGGAGCCGGAGAGAGCGGCAACTTGGCAAAGGTGATGAAACAAGCTGTACAACACTGCGATTGTGTGCGCAGCTTGCCAACTGAGAGAAAACAGTACCTGACCACTCTCCTGCCTTTTCTAATCACATGAACATTCGATTGCAAGCTGTTTTGGACAACTTTCTTTCTCTTCTTGCAAAACACTCGGCAGACCTCCGTGCAGCCTCTAGAACACGATGGGAGATGTTTTTTGTGCTGGCACAGTTTCTCCTTGCCAGACAGAGTGGAAAAGCTTTTTGCTAAGATGTAGACGAGAAGAGAGGCTAAAGACGAAGGTACGGTGCTCTGCAGAGCTAAGCACAGCTCCTGGGCCTCTTTCGGCAGAAGACACACACCGCAGAGCACTGTGAGCGGCAGAATCGTCTTTGCGCGAAGAAGCAGCTTCTTCGTCTCCGGGAGCCGGAGAGAGCGGCAACTTGGCAAAGGTGATGAAACAAGCTGTACAACACTGCGATTGTGTGCGCAGCTTGCCAAGTGAGAGAAAACAGTACCTGACCACTCTCCTGACTTTTCTATTCACATGAACATTCGATTGCAAGCTGTTTTGGACAACTTTCTTTCTCTTCTTGCAAAACACTCGGCAGACCTCCGTGCAGCCTCTAGAACACGATGGGAGATGTTTTCTGTGCTGGCACAGTTTCTCCTTGCCAGACAGAGTGGAAAAGCTTTTTGCTAAGATGTAGACGAGAATAGAGGCTAAAGACGAAGGTACGGTGCTCTGCAGAGCTAAGCACCGCTCCCGGACCTCATTCGGCAGAAGCCGCCCACCGCAGAGCACTGTGAGCGGCAGAATCGTCTTTGCGCGAAGAAGCAGCTTCTTCGTCTCCGGGAGCCGGAGAGATCGGCAACTTCGCAAAGGTGATGAAACAAGCTGTACAACACTGCGATTGTGTGCACAGCTTGCCAACTGAGAGGAAACAGTACATGACCACTCTCCTGCCTTTTCTATTCACATGAACATTCGATTGCAAGCTGTTTTGGACAACTTTCTTTCTCTTCTTGCAAAACACTCGACAGACCTCCGTGCAGCCTCTAGAACACGATGGGAGATGTTTTTTGTGCTGGCACAGTTTCTCCTTGCCAGACAGAGTGGAAAAGCTTTTTGCTAAGATGTAGACGAGAAGAGAGGCTAAAGACGAAGGTACGGTGCTCTGCAGAGCTGAGCACCGCTCCCGGACCCCTTTCGGCAGAAGGCGCACACCGCAGAGCACTGTGAGCGGCAGAATCGTCTTTGCGCGAAGAAGCAGCTTCTTCGTCTCCGGGAGCCGGAGAGAGCGGCAACTTCGCAAAGGTGATGAAACAAGCTGTACAACACTGCGATTGTGTGCGCAGCTTGCCAACTGAGAGAAAACAGTACCTGACCACTCTCCTGCCTTTTCTATTCACACGAACATTCGATTGCAAGCTGTTTTGGACAACTTTCTTTCTCTTCTTGCAAAACACTCGGCAGACCTCCGTGCAGCCTCTAGAACACGATGGGAGATGTTTTTTGTGCTGGCACAGTTTCTCCTTGCCAGACAGAGTGGAAGAGCTTTTTCCTATGATGTAGACGAGAAGAGAGGCTAACGACGAAGGTACGGTGCTCTGCAGAGCTAAGCACAGCTCCCGGGCGTGTTTCGGCAGAAGGCGCACACCACAGAGCACTGTGAGCGGCAGAATCGTCTTTGCGCGAAGAAGCAGCTTCTTCGTCTCCGGGAGCCGGAGAGAGCGGCAGCTTGGCAAAGGTGATGAAACAAGCTGTACAACACTGCGATTGTGTGCGCAGCTTGCCAACTGAGAGAAAACAGTACCTGACTACTCTCCTGCCTTTTCTATTCACATGAACATTCGATTGCAAGCTGTTTTGGACAACTTTCTTTCTCTTCTTGCAAAACACTCGGCAGACTTCCGTGCAGCCTCTAGAACACGATGGGAGATGTTTTTTGTGCTGGCACAGTTTCTCCTTGCCAGACAGAGTGGAAAAGCTTTTTGCTAAGATGTAGACGAGAAGAGAGGCTAAAGACGAAGGTACGGTGCTCTGCAGAGCTAAGCACCGGTCCTTGGCCTCTTTCGGCAGAAGTCGCACACCGCAGAGCACTGTGAGCGGCAGAATCGTCTTTGCGCGAAGAAGCAGCTTCTTCGTCTCCGGGAGCCGGAGAGAGCGGCACCTTCGCAAAGGTGATGAAACAAGTTGTACAACACTGCGATTGTGTGCGCAGCTTGCCAACTGAGAGAAAACAGTACCTGACCACTCTCCTGCCTTTTCTATACACATGAACATTCGATTGCAAGCTGTTTTGGACAACTTTCTTTCTCTTCTTGCAAAACACTCGGCAGACCTCTGTGCAGCTTCTAGAAGACGATGGGAGATGTTTTCTGTGCTGGCACAGTTTCTCCTTGCCAGACAGAGTGGAAAAGCTTTTTGCTACGATGTATACGAGAAGAGAGGCTAACGACGAAGGTACGGTGCTCTGCAGAGCTAAGCACAGCTCCCGGGCCTCTTTCGGCAGAAGACACACACAGCAGAGCACTGTGAGCGGCAGAATCGTCTTTGCGCGAAGAAGCAGCTTCTTTGTCTCCGGGAGCCGGAGAGAGCGGCACCTTCGCAAAGGTGATGAAACAAGCTGTACAACACTGCGATTGTGTGCGCAGCTTGCCAACTGAGAGAAAACAGTACCTGACCATTCTCCTGCCTTATCTATACACATGAACATTCGATTGCAAGCTGTTTTGGACAACTTTCTTTCTCTTCTTGCAAAACACTCGGCAGACCTCTGTGCAGCCTCTAGAAACGATGGGAGATGTTTTCTGTGCTGGCACAGTTTCTCCTTGCCAGACAGAGTGGAAGAGCTTTTTGCTAAGATGTAGACTAGAAGAGAGGCTGAAGAGGAAGGTACGGTGCTCTGCAGAGCTAAGCACCGCTCCCGGGCCTCTTTCGGCAGAAGACACACACCGCAGAGCACTGTGAGCGGCAGAATCGTCTTTGCGCGAAGAAGCAGCTTCTTCGTCTCCGGGAGCGGGAGAGAGCGGCACCTTCGCAAAGGTGATGAAACAAGCTGTACAACACTGCGATTTTGTGCGCAGCTTGCCAACTGAGAGAAAACAGTACCTGACCACTCTCCTGCCTTTTCTATTCACACGAACATTCGATTGCAAGCTGTTTTGGACAACTTTCTTTCTCTTCTTGCAAAACACTCGGCAGACCTCCGTGCAGCCTCTAGAACACGATGGGAGATGTTTTTTGTGCTGGCACAGTTTCTCCTTGCCAGACAGAGTGGAAAAGCTTTTTCCTAAGATGTAGACGAGAAGAGAGGCTAACGACGAAGGTACGGTGCTCTGCAGAGCTAAGCACAGCTCCCGGGCGTGTTTCGGCAGAAGGCGCACACCGCAGAGCACTGTGAGCGGCAGAATCGTCTTTGCGCGAAGAAGCAGCTTCTTCGTCTCCGGGAGCCGGAGACAGCGGCAGCTTGGCAAAGGTGATGAAACAAGCTGTACAACACTGCGATTGTGTGCGCAGCTTGCCAACTGAGAGAAAACAGTACCTGACTACTCTCCTGCCTTTTCTATTCACATGAACATTCGATTGCAAGCTGTTTTGGACAACTTTCTTTCTCTTCTTGCAAAACACTCGGCAGACTTCCGTGCAGCCTCTAGAACACGATGGGAGATGTTTTTTGTGCTGGCACAGTTTCTCCTTGCCAGACAGAGTGGAAAAGCTTTTTGCTAAGATGTAGACGAGAAGAGAGGCTAAAGACGAAGGTACGGTGCTCTGCAGAGCTAAGCACCGGTCCCTGGCCTCTTTCGGCAGAAGGCGCACACCGCAGAGCACTGTGAGCGGCAGAATCCTCTTTGCGCGAAGAAGCAGCT
Source organism: Melozone crissalis (assembly GCF_028551555.1). Taxonomy (NCBI): domain Eukaryota; kingdom Metazoa; phylum Chordata; class Aves; order Passeriformes; family Passerellidae; genus Melozone; species Melozone crissalis. The sequence continues at coordinate 158,059 of NW_026535901.1, forward strand.
TCTTCGTCTCCGGGAGCCGGAGAGAGCGGCAACTTGGCAAAGGTGATGAAACAAGCTGTACAACACTGCGATTGTGTGCGCAGCTTGCCAACTGAGAGAAAACAGTACCTGACTACTCTCCTGCCTTTTCTATTCACATGAACATTCGATTGCAAGCTGTTTTGGACAACTTTCTTTCTCTTCTTGCAAAACACTCGGCAGACTTCCGTGCAGCCTCTAGAACACGATGGGAGATGTTTTTTGTGCTGGCACAGTTTCTCCTTGCCAGACAGAGTGGAAAAGCTTTTTGCTAAGATGTAGACGAGAAGAGAGGCTAAAGACGAAGGTACGGTGCTCTGCAGAGCTAAGCACCGGTCCTTGGCCTCTTTCGGCAGAAGTCGCACACCGCAGAGCACTGTGAGCGGCAGAATCGTCTTTGCGCGAAGAAGCAGCTTCTTCGTCTCCGGGAGCCGGAGAGAGCGGCACCTTCGCAAAGGTGATGAAACAAGCTGTACAACACTGCGATTGTGTGCGCAGCTTGCCAACTGAGAGAAAACAGTACCTGACCACTCTCCTGCCTTTTCTATTCACATGAACATTCGATTGCAAGCTGTTTTGGACAACTTTCTTTCTCTTCTTGCAAAACACTCGGCAGACCTCTGTGCAGCTTCTAGAAGACGATGGGAGATGTTTTCTGTGCTGGCACAGTTTCTCCTTGCCAGACAGAGTGGAAAAGCTTTTTGCTACGATGTATACGAGAAGAGAGGCTAACGACGAAGGTACGGTGCTCTGCAGAGCTAAGCACAGCTCCCGGGCCTCTTTCGGCAGAAGACACACACAGCAGAGCACTGTGAGCGGCAGAATCGTCTTTGCGCGAAGAAGCAGCTTCTTTGTCTCCGGGAGCCGGAGAGAGCGGCACCTTCGCAAAGGTGATGAAACAAGCTGTACAACACTGCGATTGTGTGCGCAGCTTGCCAACTGAGAGAAAACAGTACCTGACCATTCTCCTGCCTTATCTATACACATGAACATTCGATTGCAAGCTGTTTTGGACAACTTTCTTTCTCTTCTTGCAAAACACTCGGCAGACCTCTGTGCAGCCTCTAGAAACGATGGGAGATGTTTTCTGTGCTGGCACAGTTTCTCCTTGCCAGACAGAGTGGAAGAGCTTTTTGCTAAGATGTAGACTAGAAGAGAGGCTGAAGAGGAAGGTACGGTGCTCTGCAGAGCTAAGCACCGCTCCCGGGCCTCTTTCGGCAGAAGACACACACCGCAGAGCACAGTGAGCGGCAGAATCGTCTTTGCGCGAAGAAGCAGCTTCTTCGTCTCCGGGAGCGGGAGAGAGCGGCACCTTCGCAAAGGTGATGAAACAAGCTGTACAACACTGCGATTGTGTGCGCAGCTTGCCAACTGAGAGAAAACAGTACCTGACCACTCTCCTGCCTTTTCTATTCACTTGAACATTCGATTGGAAGCTGTTTTGGACAACTTTCTTTCTCTTCTTGCAAAACACTCGGCAGACCTCCGTGCAGCCTCTAGAACACGATGGGAGATGTTTTTTGTGCTGGCACAGTTTCTCCTTGCCAGACAGAGTGGAAAAGCTTTTTCCTAAGATGTAGACGAGAAGAGAGGCTAACGACGAAGGTACGGTGCTCTGCAGAGCTAAGCACAGCTCCCGGGCGTGTTTCGGCAGAAGGCGCACACCGCAGAGCACTGTGAGCGGCAGAATCGTCTTTGCGCGAAGAAGCAGCTTCTTCGTCTCCGGGAGCCGGAGACAGCGGCAGCTTGGCAAAGGTGATGAAACAAGCTGTACAACACTGCGATTGTGTGCGCAGCTTGCCAACTGAGAGAAAACAGTACCTGACTACTCTCCTGCCTTTTCTATTCACATGAACATTCGATTGCAAGCTGTTTTGGACAACTTTCTTTCTCTTCTTGCAAAACACTCGGCAGACCTCCGTGCAGCCTCTAGAACACGATGGGAGATGTTTTTTGTGCTGGCACAGTTTCTCCTTGCCAGACAGAGTGGAAAAGCTTTTTGCTAAGATGTAGACGAGAAGAGAGGCTAAAGACGAAGGTACGGTGCTCTGCAGAGCTAAGCACCGGTCCCTGGCCTCTTTCGGCAGAAGGCGCACACCGCAGAGCACTGTGAGCGGCAGAATCGTCTTTGCGCGAAGAAGCAGCTTCTTCGTCTCCGGGAGCCGGAGAGAGCGGCAACTTGGCAAAGGTGATGAAACAAGCTGTACAACACTGCGATTGTGTGCGCAGCTTGCCAAGTGAGAGAAAACAGTACCTGACCACTCTCCTGCCTTTTCCATTCACATGAACATTCGATTGCAAGCTGTTTTGGACAACTTTCTTTCTCTTCTTGCAGAACACTCGGCAGACCTCCGTGCAGCCTCTAGAACACGATGGGAGATGTTTTTTGTGCTGGCACAGTTTCTCCTTGCCAGACAGAGTGGAAAAGCTTTTTCCTAAGATGTAGACGAGAAGAGAGGCTAACGACGAAGGTACGGTGCTCTGCAGAGCTAAGCACAGCTCCCGGGCGTGTTTCGGCAGAAGGCGCACACCACAGAGCACTGTGAGCGGCAGAATCGTCTTTGCGCGAAGAAGCAGCTTCTTCGTCTCCGGGAGCCGGAGAGAGCGGCAGCTTGGCAAAGGTGATGAAACAAGCTGTACAACACTGCGATTGTGTGCGCAGCTTGCCAACTGAGAGAAAACAGTACCTGACTACTCTCCTGCCTTTTCTATTCACATGAACATTCGATTGCAAGCTGTTTTGGACAACTTTCTTTCTCTTCTTGCAAAACACTCGGCAGACTTCCGTGCAGCCTCTAGAACACGATGGGAGATGTTTTTTGTGCTGGCACAGTTTCTCCTTGCCAGACAGAGTGGAAAAGCTTTTTGCTAAGATGTAGACGAGAAGAGAGGCTAAAGACGAAGGTACGGTGCTCTGCAGAGCTAAGCACCGGTCCTTGGCCTCTTTCGGCAGAAGTCGCACAACGCAGAGCACTGTGAGCGGCAGAATCGTCTTTGCGCGAAGAAGCAGCTTCTTCGTCTCCGGGAGCCGGAGAGAGCGGCACCTTCGCAAAGGTGATGAAACAAGCTGTACAACACTGCGATTGTGTGCGCAGCTTGCCAACTGAGAGAAAACAGTACCTGACCACTCTCCTGCCTTTTCTATACACATGAACATTCGATTGCAAGCTGTTTTGGACAACTTTCTTTCTCTTCTTGCAAAACACTCGGCAGACCTCTGTGCAGCTTCTAGAAGACGATGGGAGATGTTTTCTGTGCTGGCACAGTTTCTCCTTGCCAGACAGAGTGGAAAAGCTTTTTGCTACGATGTATACGAGAAGAGAGGCTAACGACGAAGGTACGGTGCTCTGCAGAGCTAAGCACAGCTCCCGGGCCTCTTTCGGCAGAAGACACACACAGCAGAGCACTGTGAGCGGCAGAATCGTCTTTGCGCGAAGAAGCAGCTTCTTTGTCTCCGGGAGCCGGAGAGAGCGGCACCTTCGCAAAGGTGATGAAACAAGCTGTACAACACTGCGATTGTGTGCGCAGCTTGCCAACTGAGAGAAAACAGTACCTGACCATTCTCCTGCCTTATCTATACACATGAACATTCGATTGCAAGCTGTTTTGGACAACTTTCTTTCTCTTCTTGCAAAACACTCGGCAGACCTCTGTGCAGCCTCTAGAAACGATGGGAGATGTTTTCTGTGCTGGCACAGTTTCTCCTTGCCAGACAGAGTGGAAGAGCTTTTTGCTAAGATGTAGACTAGAAGAGAGGCTGAAGAGGAAGGTACGGTGCTCTGCAGAGCTAAGCACCGCTCCCGGGCCTCTTTCGGCAGAAGACACACACCGCAGAGCACAGTGAGCGGCAGAATCGTCTTTGCGCGAAGAAGCAGCTTCTTCGTCTCCGGGAGCGGGAGAGAGCGGCACCTTCGCAAAGGTGATGAAACAAGCTGTACAACACTGCGATTGTGTGCGCAGCTTGCCAACTGAGAGAAAACAGTACCTGACCACTCTCCTGCCTTTTCTATTCACACGAACATTCGATTGCAAGCTGTTTTGGACAACTTTCTTTCTCTTCTTGCAAAACACTCGGCAGACCTCCGTGCAGCCTCTAGAACACGATGGGAGATGTTTTTTGTGCTGGCACAGTTTCTCCTTGCCAGACAGAGTGGAAAAGCTTTTTCCTAAGATGTAGACGAGAAGAGAGGCTAACGACGAAGGTACGGTGCTCTGCAGAGCTAAGCACAGCTCCCGGGCGTGTTTCGGCAGAAGGCGCACACCGCAGAGCACTGTGAGCGGCAGAATCGTCTTTGCGCGAAGAAGCAGCTTCTTCGTCTCCGGGAGCCGGAGACAGCGGCAGCTTGGCAAAGGTGATGAAACAAGCTGTACAACACTGCGATTGTGTGCGCAGCTTGCCAACTGAGAGAAAACAGTACCTGACTACTCTCCTGCCTTTTCTATTCACATGAACATTCGATTGCAAGCTGTTTTGGACAACTTTCTTTCTCTTCTTGCAAAACACTCGGCAGACTTCCGTGCAGCCTCTAGAACACGATGGGAGATGTTTTTTGTGCTGGCACAGTTTCTCCTTGCCAGACAGAGTGGAAAAGCTTTTTGCTAAGATGTAGACGAGAAGAGAGGCTAAAGACGAAGGTACGGTGCTCTGCAGAGCTAAGCACCGGTCCCTGGCCTCTTTCGGCAGAAGGCGCACACCGCAGAGCAGTGTGAGCGGCAGAATCGTCTTTGCGCGAAGAAGCAGCTTCTTCGTCTCCGGGAGCCGGAGAGAGCGGCAACTTGGCAAAGGTGATGAAACAAGCTGTACAACACTGCGATTGTGTGCGCAGCTTGCCAACTGAGAGAAAACAGTACCTGACCACTCTCCTGCCTTTTCCATTCACATGAACATTCGATTGCAAGCTGTTTTGGACAACTTTCTTTCTCTTCTTGCAGAACACTCGGCAGACCTCCGTGCAGCCTCTAGAAGACGATGGGAGATGTTTTCTGTGCTGGCACATTTTCTCCTTGCCAGACAGAGTGGAAAAGCTTTTTGCTAAGATGTAGACGAGAAGAGAGGCTAAAGACGATGGTACGGTGCTCTGCAGAGCTAAGAACAGCTCCCGGGCCTCTTTCGGCAGAAGACACACACTGCAGAGGACTGTGAGCGGCAGAATCGTCTTTGCGCGAAGAAGCAGCTTCTTCGTCTCCGGGAGCCGGAGAGAGCGGCAACTTCGCAAAGGTGATGAAACAAGCTGTACAACACTGCGATTGTGTGCGCAGCTTGCCAACTGAGAGAAAACAGTACCTGACCACTCTCCTGCCTTTTCTATACACATGAACATTCGATTGCAAGCTGTTTTGGACAACTTTCTTTCTCTTCTTGCAAAACACTCGGCAGACCTCTGTGCAGCTTCTAGAAGACGATGGGAGATTTTTTCTCTGCTGGCACAGTTTCTCCTTGCCAGACAGAGTGGAAAAGCTTTTTGCTACGATGTATACGAGAAGAGAGGCTAACGACAAAGGTACGGTGCTCTGCAGAGCTAAGCACAGCTCCCGGGCCTCTTTCGGCAGAAGACACACACTGCAGAGCACTGTGAGCGGCAGAATCGTCTTTGCGCGAAGAAGCAGCTTCTTCGTCTCCGGGAGCCGGAGAGAGCGGCACCTTCGCAAAGGTGATGAAACAAGCTGTACAACACTGCGATTGTGTGCGCAGCTTGCCAACTGAGAGAAAACAGTACCTGACAATTCTCCTGCCTTATCTATACACATGAACATTCGATTGCAAGCTGTTTTGGACAACTTTCTTTCTCTTCTTGCAAAACACTCGGCAGACCTCTGTGCAGCCTCTAGAAACGATGGGAGATGTTTTCTGTGCTGGCAAAGTTTCTCCTTGCCAGACAGAGTGGAAGAGCTTTTTGCTAAGATGTAGACTAGATGAGAGGCTGAAGAAGAAGGTACGGTGCTCTGCAGAGCTAAGCACCGCTCCCGGGCCTCTTTCGGCAGAAGACACACACCGCAGAGCACTGTGAGCGGCAGAATCGTCTTTGCGCGAAGAAGCAGCTTCTTCGTCTCCGGGAGCCGGAGAGAGCGGCACCTTCGCAAAGGTGATGAAACAAGCTGTACAACACTGCGATTGTGTGCGCAGCTTGCCAACTGAGAGAAAACAGTACCTGACCACTCTCCTGCCTTTTCTATACACATGAACATTCGATTGCAAGCTGTTTTGGACAACTTTCTTTCTCTTCTTGCAAAACACTCGGCAGACTTCCGTGCAGCCTCTAGAACACGATGGGAGATGTTTTCTGTGCTGGCACAGTTTCTCCTTGCCAGACAGAGTGGAAAAGCTTTTTGCTAAGATGTAGACGAGAAGAGAGACGAAAAGACGAAGGTACGGTGCTCTGCAGAGCTAAGCACAGCTCCCGGGCCTCTTTCAGCAGAAGGCGCACACCGCAGAGCACTGTGAGCGGCAGAATCGTCTTTGCGCGAAGAAGCAGCTTCTTCGTCTCCGGGAGCCGGAGAGAGCGGCAACTTGGCAAAGGTGATGAAACAAGCTGTACAACACTGCGATTGTGTGCGCAGCTTGCCAACTGAGAGAAAACAGTACCTGACCACTCTCCTGCCTTTTGTAATCACATGAACATTCGATTGCAAGCTGTTTTGGACAACTTTCTTTCTCTTCTTGCAAAACACTCGGCAGACCTCCGTGCAGCCTCTAGAACACGATGGGAGATGTTTTTTGTGCTGGAACAGTTTCTCCTTGCCAGACAGAGTGGAAAAGCTTTTTGCTAAGATGTAGACGAGAAGAGAGGCTAAAGACGAAGGTACGGTGCTCTGCAGAGCTAAGCACAGCTCCCGGGCCTCTTTCGGCAGAAGACACACACCGCAGAGCACTGTGAGCGGCAGAATCGTCTTTGCGCGAAGAAGCAGCTTCTTCGTCTCCGGGAGCCGGAGAGAGCGGCAACTTGGCAAAGGTGATGAAACAAGCTGTACAACACTGCGATTGTGTGCGCAGCTTGCCAAGTGAGAGAAAACAGTACCTGACCACTCTCCTGACTTTTCTATTCACACGAACATTCGATTGCAAGCTGTTTTGGACAACTTTCTTTCTCTTCTTGCAAAACACTCGACAGACCTCCGTGCAGCCTCTAGAACACGATGGGAGATGTTTTCTGTGCTGGCACAGTTTCTCCTTGCCAGACAGAGTGGAAAAGCTTTTTGCTAAGATGTAGACGAGAAGAGAGGCTAAAGACGAAGGTACGGTGCTCTGCAGAGCTGAGCACCGCTCCCGGACCCCTTTCGGCAGAAGGCGCACACCGCAGAGCACTGTGAGCGGCAGAATCGTCTTTGCGCGAAGAAGCAGCTTCTTCGTCTCCGGGAGCCGGAGAGAGCGGCAACTTCGCAAAGGTGATGAAGCAAGCTGTACAACACTGCGATTGTGTGCGCAGCTTGCCAACTGAGAGAAAACAGTACCTGACCACTCTCCTGCCTTTTCTATTCACATGAACATTCGATTGCAAGCTGTTTTGGACAACTTTCTTTCTCTTCTTGCAAAACACTCGGCAGACCTCCGTGCAGCCTCTAGAAGACGATGGGAGATGTTTTCTGTGCTGGCACAGTTTCTCCTTGCCAGACAGAGTGGAAAAGCTTTTTGCTAAGATGTAGACGAGAAGAGAGGCTAAAGACGAAGGTACGGTGCTCTGCAGAGCTAAGCACAGCTCCCGGGCCTCTTTCGGCAGAAGACACACACCGCAGAGCACTGTGAGCGGCAGAATCGTCTTTGCGCGAAGAAGCAGCTTCTTCGTCTCCGGGAGCCGGAGAGAGCGGCAGCTTCGCAAAGGTGATGAAACAAGCTGTACAACACTGCGATTGTGTGCGCAGCTTGCCAACTGAGAGAAAACAGTACCTGACCACTCTCCTGCCTTTTGTAATCACATGAACATTCGATTGCAAGCTGTTTTGGACAACTTTCTTTCTCTTCTTGCAAAACACTCGGCAGACCTCCGTGCAGCCTCTAGAACACGATGGGAGATGTTTTCTGTGCTGGCACAGTTTCTCCTTGCCAGACAGAGTGGAAAAGCTTTTTGCTAAGATGTAGACGAGAAGAGAGGCTAAAGACGAAGGTACGGTGCTCTGCAGAGCTAAGCACCGCTCCCGGACCTCATTCGGCAGAAGCCGCCCACCGCAGAGCACTGTGAGCGGCAGAATCGTCTTTGCGCGAAGAAGCAGCTTCTTCGTCTCCGGGAGCCGGAGAGAGCGGCAACGTGGCAAAGGTGATGAAACAAGCTGTACAACACTGCGATTGTGTGCGCAGCTTGCCAACTGAGAGAAAACAGTACCTGACCACTCTCCTGCCTTTTCTATACACATGAACATTCGATTGCAAGCTGTTTTGGACAACTTTCTTTCTCTTCTTGCAAAACACTCGGCAGACCTCTGTGCAGCTTCTAGAAGACGATGGGAGATGTTTTCTGTGCTGGCACAGTTTCTCCTTGCCAGACAGAGTGGAAAAGCTTTTTGCTACGATGTATACGAGAAGAGAGGCTAACGACGAAGGTACGGTGCTCTGCAGAGCTAAGCACAGCTCCCGGGCCTCTTTCGGCAGAAGACACACACAGCAGAGCACTGTGAGCGGCAGAATCGTCTTTGCGCGAAGAAGCAGCTTCTTTGTCTCCGGGAGCCGGAGAGAGCGGCACCTTCGCAAAGGTGATGAAACAAGCTGTACAACACTGCGATTGTGTGCGCAGCTTGCCAACTGAGAGAAAACAGTACCTGACCATTCTCCTGCCTTAATTATACACATGAACATTCGATTGCAAGCTGTTTTGGACAACTTTCTTTCTCTTCTTGCAAAACACTCGGCAGACCTCTGTGCAGCCTCTAGAAACGATGGGAGATGTTTTCTGTGCTGGCACAGTTTCTCCTTGCCAGACAGAGTGGAAGAGCTTTTTGCTAAGATGTAGACTAGAAGAGAGGCTGAAGAGGAAGGTACGGTGCTCTGCAGAGCTAAGCACCGCTCCCGGGCCTCTTTCGGCAGAAGACACACACCGCAGAGCACTGTGAGCGGCAGAATCGTCTTTGCGCGAAGAAGCAGCTTCTTCGTCTCCGGGAGCGGGAGAGAGCGGCACCTTCGCAAAGGTGATGAAACAAGCTGTACAACACTGCGATTGTGTGCGCAGCTTGCCAACTGAGAGAAAACAGTACCTGACCACTCTCCTGCCTTTTCTATTCACATGAACATTCGATTGCAAGCTGTTTTGGACAACTTTCTTTCTCTTCTTGCAAAACACTCGGCAGACCTCCGTGCAGCCTCTAGAACACGATGGGAGATGTTTTTTGTGCTGGCACAGTTTCTCCTTGCCAGACAGAGTGGAAAAGCTTTTTGCTAAGATGTAGACGAGAAGAGAGGCTAAAGACGAAGGTACGGTGCACTGCAGAGCTAAGCACAGCTCCTGGGCCTCTTTCGGCAGAAGACACACACTGCAGAGCACTGTGAGCGGCAGAATCGTCTTTGCGCGAAGAAGCAGCTTCTTCGTCTCCGGGAGCCGGAGAGAGCGGCAACTTGGCAAAGGTGATGAAACAAGCTGTACAACACTGCGATTGTGTGCGCAGCTTGCCAAGTGAGAGAAAACAGTACCTGACCACTCTCCTGACTTTTCTATTCACATGAACATTCGATTGGAAGCTGTTTTGGACAACTTTCTTTCTCTTCTTGCAAAACACTCGGCAGACCTCCGTGCAGCCTCTAGAACACGATGGGAGATGTTTTCTGTGCTGGCACAGTTTCTCCTTGCCAGACAGAGTGGAAAAGCTTTTTGCTAAGATGTAGACGAGAAGAGAGGCTAAAGACGAAGGTACGGTGCTCTGCAGAGCTGAGCACCGCTCCCGGACCCCTTTCGGCAGAAGGCGCACACCGCAGAGCACTGTGAGCGGCAGAATCGTCTTTGCGCGAAGAAGCAGCTTCTTCGTCTCCGGGAGCCGGAGAGAGCGGCAACTTCGCAAAGGTGATGAAGCAAGCTGTACAACACTGCGATTGTGTGCGCAGCTTGCCAACTGAGAGAAAACAGTACCTGACCACTCTCCTGCCTTTTCTATTCACATGAACATTCGATTGCAAGCTGTTTTGGACAACTTTCTTTCTCTTCTTGTAAAACACTCGGCAGACCTCCGTGCAGCCTCTAGAAGACGATGGGAGATGTTTTCTGTGCTGGCACAGTTTCTCCTTGCCAGACAGAGTGGAAATGCTTTTTGCTAAAATGTAGACGAGAAGAGAGGCTAAAGAAGCAGGTACGGTGCTCTGCAGAGCTAAGCACAGCTCCCGGGCCTCTTTCGGCAGAAGACACACACTGCAGAGCACTGTGAGGGGCAGAATCGTCTTTGCGCGAAGAAGCAGCTTCTTCGTCTCCGGGAGCCGGAGAGAGCGGCAGCTTCGCAAAGGTGATGAAACAAGCTGTACAACACTGCGATTGTGTGCGCAGCTTGCCAAGTGAGAGAAAACAGTACCTGACCACTCTCCTGCCTTTTGTAATCACATGAACATTCGATTGCAAGCTGTTTTGGACAACTTTCTTTCTCTTCTTGCAAAACACTCGGCAGACCTCCGTGCAGCCTCTAGAACACGATGGGAGATGTTTTCTGTGCTGGCACAGTTTCTCCTTGCCAGACAGAGTGGAAAAGCTTTTTGCTAAGATGTAGACGAGAAGAGAGGCTAAAGACGAAGGTACGGTGCTCTGCAGAGCTAAGCACAGCTCCCGGACCTCATTCGGCAGAAGCCGCCCACCGCAGAGCACTGTGAGCGGCAGAATCGTCTTTGCGCGAAGAAGCAGCTTCTTCGTCTCCGGGAGGCGGAGAGAGCGGCAACTTCGCAAAGGTGATGAAACAAGCTGTACAACACTGCGATTGTGTGCGCAGCTTGCCAACTGAGAGAAAACAGTACATGACCACTCTCCTGCCTTTTGTAATCACATGAACATTCGATTGCAAGCTGTTTTGGACAACTTTCTTTCTCTTCTTGCAAAACACTCGGCAGACCTCCGTGCAGCCTCTAGAACACGATGGGAGATGTTTTTTGTGCTGGCACAGTTTCTCCTTGCCAGACAGAGTGGAAAAGCTTTTTGCTAAGATGTAGACGAGAAGAGAGGCTAAAGACGAAGGTACGGTGCTCTGCAGAGCTAAGCACAGCTCCCGGACCTCATTCGGCAGAAGCCGCCCACAGCAGAGCACTGTGAGCGGCAGAATCGTCTTTGCGCGAAGAAGCAGCTTCTTCGTCTCCGGGAGCCGGAGAGAGCGGCAACTTCGCAAAGGTGATGAAACAAGCTGTACAACACTGCGATTGTGTGCGCAGCTTGCCAACTGAGAGAAAACAGTACATGACCACTCTCCTGCCTTTTCTAATCACATGAACATTCGATTGCAAGCTGTTTTGGACAACTTTCTTTCTCTTCTTGCAAAACACTCGGCAGACCTCCGTGCAGCCTCTAGAACACGATGGGAGATGTTTTTTGTGCTGGCACAGTTTCTCCTTGCCAGACAGAGTGGAAAAGCTTTTTGCTAAGATGTAGACGAGAAGAGAGGCTAAAGACGAAGGTACGGTGCTCTGCAGAGCTGAGCACAGCTCCCGGACCTCTTTCGGCAGAAGCCGCACACCGCAGAGCACTGTGAGCGGCAGAATCGTCTTTGCGCGAAGAAGAAGCTTCTTCGACTCCGGGAGCCGGAGAGAGCGGCAACGTGGCAAAGGTGATGAAACAAGCTGTACAACACTGCGATTGTGTGCGCAGCTTGCCAACTGAGAGAAAACAGTACCTGACCACTCTCCTGCCTTTTCTAATCACATGAACATTCGATTGCAAGCTGTTTTGGACAACTTTCTTTCTCTTCTTGCAAAATACTCGGCAGACCTCCGTGCAGCCTCTAGAACATGATGGGAGATGTTTTCTGTGCTGGCACAGTTTCTCCTTGCCAGACAGAGTGGAAAAGCTTTTTGCTAAGATGTAGACGAGAGCAGACGCTAAAGACGAAGGTACGGTGCTCTGCAGAGCTAAGCACAGCTCCCGGGCCTCTTTCGGCAGAAGACACACACCGCAGAGCACTGTGAGCGGCAGAATCGTCTTTGCGCGAAGAAGCAGCTTCTTCGTCTCCGGGAGCCGGAGAGAGCGGCAACTTCGCAAAGGTGATGAAACAAGCTGTACAACACTGCGATTGTGTGCGCAGCTTGCCAACTGAGAGAAAACAGTACCTGACCACTCTCCTGCCTTTTCTATTCACATGAACATTCGATTGCAAACTGTTTTGGACAACTTTCTTTCTCTTCTTGCAAAACACTCGGCAGACCTCCGTGCAGCCTCTAGAAGACGATGGGAGATGTTTTCTGTGCTGGCACAGTTTCTCCTTGCCAGACAGAGTGGAAAAGCTTTTTGCTAAGATGTAGACGAGAAGAGAGGCTAAAGACGAAGGTACGGTGCTGTGCAGAGCTAAGCACCGCTCCCGGACCTCATTCGGCAGAAGCCGCCCACCGCAGAGCACTGTGAGCGGCAGAATCGTCTTTGCGCGAAGAAGCAGCTTCTTCGTCTCCGGGAGCCGGAGAGAGCGGCAACTTCGCAAAGGTGATGAAACAAGCTGTACAACACTGCGATTGTGTGCGCAGCTTGCCAACTGAGAGAAAACAGTACATGACCACTCTCCTGCCTTTTCTAATCACATGAACATTCGATTGCAAGCTGTTTTGGACAACTTTCTTTCTCTTCTTGCAAAACACTCGGCAGACCTCCGTGCAGCCTCTAGAACACGATGGGAGATGTTTTTTGTGCTGGCACAGTTTCTCCTTGCCAGACAGAGTGGAAAAGCTTTTTGCTAAGATGTAGACGAGAAGAGAGGCTAAAGATGAAGGTACGGTGCTCTGCAGAGCTAAACACAGCTCCCGGGCCTATTTCGGCAGAAGACACACACTGCTTAGCACTGTGAGCGGCAGAATCGTCTTTGCGCGAAGAAGCAGCTTCTTCGTCTCCGGGAGCCGGAGAGAGCGGCAACTTGGCAAAGGTGATGAAACAAGCTGTACAACACTGCGATTGTGTGCGCAGCTTGCCAACTGAGAGAAAACAGCACCTGACCACTCTCCTGCCTTTTCTAATCACATGAACATTCGATTGCAAGCTGTTTTGGACAACTTTCTTTCTCTTCTTGCAAAACACTCGGCAGACCTCCGTGCAGCCTCTAGAAGACGATGGGAGATATTTTCTGTGCTGGCACAGTTTCTCCTTGCCAGACAGAGTGGAAAAGCTTTTTGCTAAGATGTAGACGAGAAGAGAGGCTAAAGAAGCAGGTACGGTGCTCTGCAGAGCTAAGCACAGCTCCCGGGCCTCTTTCGGCAGAAGACACACACTGCAGAGCACTGTGAGCGGCAGAATCGTCTTTGCGCGAAGAAGCAGCTTCTTCGTCTCCGGGAGCCGGAGAGAGCGGCAACTTCGCAAAGGTGATGAAACAAGCTGTACAACACTGCGATTGTGTGCGCAGCTTGCCAACTGAGAGAAAACAGTACCTGACCACTCTCCTGCCTTTTCTATTCACATGAACATTCGATTGCAAGCTGTTTTGGACAACTTTCTTTCTCTTCTTGCAAAACACTCGGCAGACCTCCGTGCAGCCTCTAGAACACGATGGGAGATGTTTTTTGTGCTGGCACAGTTTCTCCTTGCCAGACAGAGTGGAAAAGCTTTTTGCTAAGATGTAGACGAGAAGAGAGGCTAAAGACGAAGGTACGGTGCTCTGCAGAGCTAAGCACAGCTCCCGGGCCTCTTTCGGCAGAAGACACACACTGCAGAGCACTGTGAGCGGCAGAATCGTCTTTGCGCGAAGAAGCAGCTTCTTCGTCTCCGGGAGCCTGAGAGAGCGGCAACTTCGCAAAGGTGATGAAACAAGCTGTACAACACTGCGATTGTGTGCGCAGCTTGCCAACTGAGAGAAAACAGTACCTGACCACTCTCCTTCCTTTTCTATTCACATGAACATTCGATTGCAAGCTGTTTTGGACAACTTTCTTTCTCTTCTTGCAAAACACTCGGCAGACCTCCGTGCAGCCTCTAGAACACGATGGGAGATGTTTTCTGTGCTGGCACAGTTTCTCCTTGCCAGACAGAGTGGAAAAGCTTTTTGCTAAGATGTAGACGAGAAGAGAGGCTAAAGATGAAGGTACGGTGCTCTGCAGAGCTAAGCACAGCTCCCGGGCCTCTTTCGGCAGAAGACACACACCGCAGAGCACTGTGACCGGCAGAATCGTCTTTGCGCGAAGAAGCAGCTTCTTCGTCTCCGGGAGCCGGAGAGAGCGGCAACTTGGCAAATGTGATGAAACAAGCTGTACAACACTGCGATTGTGTGCGCAGCTTGCCAACTGAGAGAAAACAGTACCTGACCACTCTCCTGCCTTTTCTATTCACATGAACATTCGATTGCAAGCTGTTTTGGACAACTTTCTTTCTCTTCTTGCAAAACACTCTGCAGACCTCCGTGCAGCTTCTAGAACACGATGGGAGATGTTTTCTGTGCTGGCACAGTTTCTCCTTGCCAGACAGAGTGGAAAAGCTTTTTGCTAAGATGTAGACGAGAAGAGAGGCTAAAGACGAAGGTACGGTGCTCTGCAGAGGTAAGCACCGCTCCAGGACATCTTTCGGCAGAAGCCGCACACCACAGAGCACTGTGAGCGGCAGAATCGTCTTTGAGCGAAGAAGCAGCTTCTTCGTCTCCGGGAGCCGGAGAGAGCGGCAACGTGGCAAAGGTGATGAAACAAGCTGTACAACACTGCGATTGTGTGCGCAGCTTGCCAACTGAGAGAAAACAGTACCTGACCACTCTCCTGCCTTTTCTATACACATGAACATTCGATTGCAAGCTGTTTTGGACAACTTTCTTTCTCTTCTTGCAAAACACTCGGCAGACCTCTGTGCAGCTTCTAGAAGACGATGGGAGATGTTTTCTGTGCTGGCACAGTTTCTCCTTGCCAGACAGAGTGGAAAAGCTTTTTGCTACGATGTATACGAGAAGAGAGGCTAACGACGAAGGTACGGTGCTCTGCAGAGCTAAGCACAGCTCCCGGGCCTCTTTCGGCAGAAGACACACACAGCAGAGCACTGTGAGCGGCAGAATCGTCTTTGCGCGAAGAAGCAGCTTCTTTGTCTCCGGGAGCCGGAGAGAGCGGCACCTTCGCAAAGGTGATGAAACAAGCTGTACAACACTGCGATTGTGTGCGCAGCTTGCCAACTGAGAGAAAACAGTACCTGACCATTCTCCTGCCTTAACTATACACATGAACATTCGATTGCAAGCTGTTTTGGACAACTTTCTTTCTCTTCTTGCAAAACACTCGGCAGACCTCTGTGCAGCCTCTAGAAACGATGGGAGATGTTTTCTGTGCTGGCACAGTTTCTCCTTGCCAGACAGAGTGGAAGAGCTTTTTGCTAAGATGTAGACTAGAAGAGAGGCTGAAGAGGAAGGTACGGTGCTCTGCAGAGCTAAGCACCGCTCCCGGGCCTCTTTCGGCAGAAGACACACACCGCAGAGCACTGTGAGCGGCAGAATCGTCTTTGCGCGAAGAAGCAGCTTCTTCGTCTCCGGGAGCGGGAGAGAGCGGCACCTTCGCAAAGGTGATGAAACAAGCTGTACAACACTGCGATTGTGTGCGCAGCTTGCCAACTGAGAGAAAACAGTACCTGACCACTCTCCTGCCTTTTCTATTCACATGAACATTCGATTGCAAGCTGTTTTGGACAACTTTCTTTCTCTTCTTGCAAAACACTCGGCAGACCTCCGTGCAGCCTCTAGAACACGATGGGAGATGTTTTTTGTGCTGGCACAGTTTCTCCTTGCCAGACAGAGTGGAAAAGCTTTTTGCTAAGATGTAGACGAGAAGAGAGGCTAAAGACGAAGGTACGGTGCACTGCAGAGCTAAGCACAGCTCCTGGGCCTCTTTCGGCAGAAGACACACACTGCAGAGCACTGTGAGCGGCAGAATCGTCTTTGCGCGAAGAAGCAGCTTCTTCGTCTCCGGGAGCCGGAGAGAGCGGCAACTTGGCAAAGGTGATGAAACAAGCTGTACAACACTGCGATTGTGTGCGCAGCTTGCCAAGTGAGAGAAAACAGTACCTGACCACTCTCCTGACTTTTCTATTCACATGAACATTCGATTGGAAGCTGTTTTGGACAACTTTCTTTCTCTTCTTGCAAAACACTCGGCAGACCTCCGTGCAGCCTCTAGAACACGATGGGAGATGTTTTCTGTGCTGGCACAGTTTCTCCTTGCCAGACAGAGTGGAAAAGCTTTTTGCTAAGATGTAGACGAGAAGAGAGGCTAAAGACGAAGGTACGGTGCTCTGCAGAGCTGAGCACCGCTCCCGGACCCCTTTCGGCAGAAGGCGCACACCGCAGAGCACTGTGAGCGGCAGAATCGTCTTTGCGCGAAGAAGCAGCTTCTTCGTCTCCGGGAGCCGGAGAGAGCGGCAACTTCGCAAAGGTGATGAAGCAAGCTGTACAACACTGCGATTGTGTGCGCAGCTTGCCAACTGAGAGAAAACAGTACCTGACCACTCTCCTGCCTTTTCTATTCACATGAACATTCGATTGCAAGCTGTTTTGGACAACTTTCTTTCTCTTCTTGTAAAACACTCGGCAGACCTCCGTGCCGCCTCTAGAAGACGATGGGAGATGTTTTCTGTGCTGGCACAGTTTCTCCTTGCCAGACAGAGTGGAAATGCTTTTTGCTAAAATGTAGACGAGAAGAGAGGCTAAAGAAGCAGGTACGGTGCTCTGCAGAGCTAAGCACAGCTCCCGGGCCTCTTTCGGCAGAAGACACACACTGCAGAGCACTGTGAGGGGCAGAATCGTCTTTGCGCGAAGAAGCAGCTTCTTCGTCTCCGGGAGCCGGAGAGAGCGGCAGCTTCGCAAAGGTGATGAAACAAGCTGTACAACACTGCGATTGTGTGCGCAGCTTGCCAAGTGAGAGAAAACAGTACCTGACCACTCTCCTGCCTTTTGTAATCACATGAACATTCGATTGCAAGCTGTTTTGGACAACTTTCTTTCTCTTCTTGCAAAACACTCGGCAGACCTCCGTGCAGCCTCTAGAACACGATGGGAGATGTTTTCTGTGCTGGCACAGTTTCTCCTTGCCAGACAGAGTGGAAAAGCTTTTTGCTAAGATGTAGACGAGAAGAGAGGCTAAAGACGAAGGTACGGTGCTCTGCAGAGCTAAGCACCGCTCCCGGACCTCATTCGGCAGAAGCCGCCCACCGCAGAGCACTGTGAGCGGCAGAATCGTCTTTGCGCGAAGAAGCAGCTTCTTCGTCTCCGGGAGGCGGAGAGAGCGGCAACTTCGCAAAGGTGATGAAACAAGCTGTACAACACTGCGATTGTGTGCGCAGCTTGCCAACTGAGAGAAAACAGTACATGACCACTCTCCTGCCTTTTGTAATCACATGAACATTCGATTGCAAGCTGTTTTGGACAACTTTCTTTCTCTTCTTGCAAAACACTCGGCAGACCTCCGTGCAGCCTCTAGAACACGATGGGAGATGTTTTTTGTGCTGGCACAGTTTCTCCTTGCCAGACAGAGTGGAAAAGCTTTTTGCTAAGATGTAGACGAGAAGAGAGGCTAAAGACGAAGGTACGGTGCTCTGCAGAGCTAAGCACAGCTCCCGGACCTCATTCGGCAGAAGCCGCCCACAGCAGAGCACTGTGAGCGGCAGAATCGTCTTTGCGCGAAGAAGCAGCTTCTTCGACTCCGGGAGCCGGAGAGAGCGGCAACGTGGCAAAGGTGATGAAACAAGCTGTACAACACTGCGATTGTGTGCGCAGCTTGCCAACTGAGAGAAAACAGTACCTGACCACTCTCCTGCCTTTTCTAATCACATGAACATTCGATTGCAAGCTGTTTTGGACAACTTTCTTTCTCTTCTTGCAAAATACTCGGCAGACCTCCGTGCAGCCTCTAGAACACGATGGGAGATGTTTTCTGTGCTGGCACAGTTTCTCCTTGCCAGACAGAGTGGAAAAGCTTTTTGCTAAGATGTAGACGAGAGCAGACGCTAAAGACGAAGGTACGGTGCTCTGCAGAGCTAAGCACAGCTCCCGGACCTCTTTCGGCAGAAGACACACACCGCAGAGCACTGTGAGCGGCAGAATCGTCTTTGCGCGAAGAAGCAGCTTCTTCGTCTCCGGGAGCCGGAGAGAGCGGCAACTTCGCAAAGGTGATGAAACAAGCTGTACAACACTGCGATTGTGTGCGCAGCTTGCCAACTGAGAGAAAACAGTACCTGACCACTCTCCTGCCTTTTCTATTCACATGAACATTCGATTGCAAACTGTTTTGGACAACTTTCTTTCTCTTCTTGCAAAACACTCGGCAGACCTCCGTGCAGCCTCTAGAAGACGATGGGAGATGTTTTCTGTGCTGGCACAGTTTCTCCTTGCCAGACAGAGTGGAAAAGCTTTTTGCTAAGATGTAGACGAGAAGAGAGGCTAAAGACGAAGGTACGGTGCTCTGCAGAGCTAAGCACCGCTCCCGGACCTCATTCGGCAGAAGCCGCCCACCGCAGAGCACTGTGAGCGGCAGAATCGTCTTTGCGCGAAGAAGCAGCTTCTTCGTCTCCGGGAGCCGGAGAGAGCGGCAACTTGGCAAAGGTGATGAAACAAGCTGTACAACACTGCGATTGTGTGCGCAGCTTGCCAACTGAGAGAAAACAGTACATGACCACTCTCCTGCCTTTTCTAATCACATGAACATTCGATTGCAAGCTGTTTTGGACAACTTTCTTTCTCTTCTTGCAAAACACTCGGCAGACCTCCGTGCAGCCTCTAGAACACGATGGGAGATGTTTTTTTTGCTGGCACAGTTTCTCCTTGCCAGACAGAGTGGAAAAGCTTTTTGCTAAGATGTAGACGAGAAGAGAGGCTAAAGATGAAGGTACGGTGCTCTGCAGAGCTAAACACAGCTCCCGGGCCTCTTTCGGCAGAAGACACACACTGCTTAGCACTGTGAGCGGCAGAATCGTCTTTGCGCGAAGAAGCAGCTTCTTCGTCTCCGGGAGCCGGAGAGAGCGGCAACTTGGCAAAGGTGATGAAACAAGCTGTACAACACTGCGATTGTGTGCGCAGCTTGCCAAATGAGAGAAAACAGCACCTGACCACTCTCCTGCCTTTTCTAATCACATGAACATTCGATTGCAAGCTGTTTTGGACAACTTTCTTTCTCTTCTTGCAAAACACTCGGCAGACCTCCGTGCAGCCTCTAGAAGACGATGGGAGATATTTTCTGTGCTGGCACAGTTTCTCCTTGCCAGACAGAGTGGAAAAGCTTTTTGCTAAGATGTAGACGAGAAGAGAGGCTAAAGAAGCAGGTACGGTGCTCTGCAGAGCTAAGCACAGCTCCCGGGCCTCTTTCGGCAGAAGACACACACTGCAGAGCACTGTGAGCGGCAGAATCGTCTTTGCGCGAAGAAGCAGCTTCTTCGTCTCCGGGAGCCGGAGAGAGCGGCAACTTGGCAAAGGTGATGAAACAAGCTGTACAACACTGCGATTGTGTGCGCAGCTTGCCAACTGAGAGAAAAGAGTACCTGACCACTCTCCTGCCTTTTCTATTCACATGAACATTCGATTGCAAGCTGTTTTGGACAACTTTCTTTCTCTTCTTGCAAAACACTCGGCAGACCTCCGTGCAGCCTCTAGAACACGATGGGAGATGTTTTTTGTGCTGGCACAGTTTCTCCTTGCCAGACAGAGTGGAAAAGCTTTTTGCTAAGATGTAGACGAGAAGAGAGGCTAAAGACGAAGGTACGGTGCTCTGCAGAGCTAAGCACAGCTCCCGGGCCTCTTTCGGCAGAAGACACACACTGCAGAGCACTGTGAGCGGCAGAATCGTCTTTGCGCGAAGAAGCAGCTTCTTCGTCTCCGGGAGCCGGAGAGAGCGGCAACTTCGCAAAGGTGATGAAACAAGCTGTACAACACTGCGATTGTGTGCGCAGCTTGCCAACTGAGAGAAAACAGTACCTGACCACTCTCCTTCCTTTTCTATTCACATGAACATTCGATTGCAAGCTGTTTTGGACAACTTTCTTTCTCTTCTTGCAAAACACTCGGCAGACCTCCGTGCAGCCTCTAGAACACGATGGGAGATGTTTTCTGTGCTGGCACAGTTTCTCCTTGCCAGACAGAGTGGAAAAGCTTTTTGCTAAGATGTAGACGAGAAGAGAGGCTAAAGATGAAGGTACGGTGCTCTGCAGAGCTAAGCACAGCTCCCGGGCCTCTTTCGGCAGAAGACACACACCGCAGAGCACTGTGACCGGCAGAATCGTCTTTGCGCGAAGAAGCAGCTTCTTCGTCTCCGGGAGCCGGAGAGAGCGGCAACTTGGCAAATGTGATGAAACAAGCTGTACAACACTGCGATTGTGTGCGCAGCTTGCCAACTGAGAGAAAACAGTACCTGACCACTCTCCTGCCTTTTCTATTCACATGAACATTCGATTGCAAGCTGTTTTGGACAACTTTCTTTCTCTTCTTGCAAAACACTCTGCAGACCTCCGTGCAGCTTCTAGAACACGATGGGAGATGTTTTCTGTGCTGGCACAGTTTCTCCTTGCCAGACAGAGTGGAAAAGCTTTTTGCTAAGATGTAGACGAGAAGAGAGGCTAAAGACGAAGGTACGGTGCTCTGCAGAGGTAAGCACCGCTCCAGGACTTCTTTCGGCAGAAGCCGCACACCACAGAGCACTGTGAGCGGCAGAATCGTCTTTGCGCGAAGAAGCAGCTTCTTCGTCTCCGGGAGCCGGAGAGAGCGGCAACGTGGCAAAGGTGATGAAACAAGCTGTACAACACTGCGATTGTGTGCGCAGCTTGCCAACTGAGAGAAAACAGTACCTGACCACTCTCCTGCCTTTTGTAATCACATGAACATTCGATTGCAAGCTGTTTTGGACAACTTTCTTTCTCTTCTTGCAAAACACTCGGCAGACCTCCGTGCAGCCTCTAGAACACGATGGGAGATGTTTTTTGTGCTGGCACAGTTTCCCCTTGCCAGACAGAGTGGAAAAGCTTTTTGCTAAGATGTAGACGAGAAGAGAGGCTAAAGATGAAGGTACGGTGCTCTGCAGAGCTAAGCACAGCTCCCGGGCCTCTTTCGGCAGAAGACACACACTGCAGAGCACTGTGAGGGGCAGAATCGTCTTTGCGCGAAGAAGCAGCTTCTTCGTCTCCGGGAGCCGGAGAGAGCGGCAACTTGGCAAAGGTGATGAAACAAGCTGTACAACACTGCGATTGTGTGCGCAGCTTGCCAACTGAGAGAAAACAGTACCTGACCACTCTCCTGCCTTTTGTAATCACATGAAAATTCGATTGCAAGCTGTTTTGGACAACTTTCTTTCTCTTCTTGCAAAACACTCGGCAGACCTCCGTGCAGCCTCTAGAAGAAGATGGGAGATATTTTTTGTGCTGGCACAGTTTCTCCTTGCCAGGCACAGTGGAAAAGCTTTTTGCTAAGATGTAGACGAGAAGAGAGGCTAAAGACGAAGGTACGGTGCTCTGCAGAGCTAAGTACAGCTCCCGGGCCTCTTTCGGCAGAAGTCGCACACCGCAGAGCACTGTGAGCGGCAGAATCGTCTTTGCGCGAAGAAGCAGCTTCTTCGTCTCCGGGAGCCGGAGAGAGCGGCAACTTCGCAAAGGTGATGAAACAAGCTGTACAACACTGCGATTGTGTGCGCAGCTTGCCAACTGAGAGAAAACAGTACCTGACCACTCTCCTGCCTTTTCTATTCACATGAACATTCGATTGCAAGCTGTTTTGGACAACTTTCTTTCTCTTCTTGCAAAACACTCGGCAGACCTCCGTGCAGCTTCTAGAACACGATGGGAGATGTTTTCTGTGCTGGCTCAGTTTCTCCTTGCCAGACAGAGTGGAAAAGCTTTTTGCTAAGATGTAGACGAGAAGAGAGGCTAAAGACGAAGGTACGGTGCTCTGCAGAGCTAAGCACCGCTCCCGAGCCTCTTTCGGCAGAAGACAAACACCGCAGAGCACTGTGAGCGGCAGAATCGTCTTTGCGCGAAGAAGCAGCTTCTTCGTCTCCGGGAGCCGGAGAGAGCGGCCACTTGGCAAAGGTGATGAAACAAGCTGTACAACACTGCGATTGTGTGCGCAGCTTGCCAACTGAGAGAAAACAGTACCTGACCACTCTCCTGCCTTTTGTAATCACATGAACATTCGATTGCAAGCTGTTTTGGACAACTTTCTTTCTCTTCTTGCAAAACACTCGGCAGACCTCCGTGCAGCCTCTAGAACACGATGGGAGATGTTTTCTGTGCCGACACAGTTTCTCCTTGCCAGACAGAGTGGAAAAGCTTTTTGCTAAGATGTAGACGAGAAGAGAGGCTAAAGACGAAGGTACGGTGCTCTGCAGAGCTAAGCACAGCTCCCGGGCCTCTTTCAGCAGAAGGCGCACACCGCAGAGCACTGTGAGCGGCAGAATCGTCTATGCGCGAAGAAGCAGCTTCTTCGTATCCGGGAGACGGAGAGAGCGGCAACTTGGCAAAGGTGATGAAACAAGCTGTACAACACTGCGATTGTGTGCGCAGCTTGCCAATTGAGAGAAAACAGTACCTGACCATTGTCCTGCCTTTTCTATTCACATGAACATTCGATTGCAAGCTGTTTTGGACAACTTTCTTTCTCTTCTTGCAAAACACTCGGCAGACCTCCGTGCAGCCTCTAGAACACGATGGGAGATGTTTTCTGTGCTGGCACAGTTTCTCCTTGCCAGGCACAGTGGAAAAGCTTTTTGCTAAGATGTAGACGAGAAGAGAGGCTAAAGACGAAGGTACGGTGCTCTGCAGAGCTAAGCACAGCTCCCGGGCCTCTTTCGGCAGAAGACACACACTGCAGAGCAGTGTGAGCGGCAGAATCGTCTTTGCGCGAAGAAGCAGCTTCTTCGTCTCCGGGAGCCGGAGAGAGCGGCAACTTCGCAAAGGTGATGAAACAAGCTGTACAACACTGCGATTGTGTGCGCAGCTTGCCAAGTGAGAGAAAACAGTACCTGACCACTCTCCTGCCTTTTCTATTCACATGAACATTCGATTGCAAACTGTTTTGGACAACTTTTTTCTCTTCTTGCAAAACACTCGGCAGACCTCCGTGCAGCTTCTAGAACACGATGGGAGATGTTTTTTGTGCTGGCACAGTTTCTCCTTGCCAGACAGAGTGGAAAAGCTTTTTGCTAAGATGTAGACGAGAAGAGAGGCTAAAGACGAAGGTACGGTGCTCTGCAGAGCTAAGCACCGCTCCCGACCCTCTTTCGGCAGTAGACAAACACCGCAGAGCACTGTGAGGGGCAGAATCGTCTTTGCGCGAAGAAGCAGCTTCTTCGTCTCCGGGAGCCGGAGAGAGCGGCAACTTGGCAAAGGTGATGAAACAAGCTGTACAACACTGCGATTGTGTGCGCAGCTTGCCAACTGAGAGAAAACAGTACCTGACCACTCTCCTGCCTTTTGTAATCACATGAACATTCGATTGCAAGCTGTTTTGGACAACTTTCTTTCTCTTCTTGCAAAACACTCGGCAGACCTCCGTGCAGCCTCTAGAAGACGATGGGAGATGTTTTCTGTGCTGGCACAGTTTCTCCTTGCCAGACAGAGTGGAAAAGCTTTTTGCAAAGATGTAGACGAGAAGAGAGGCTAAAGACGAAGGTACGGTGCTCTGCAGAGCTAAGCACAGCTCCCGGGCCTCTTTCGGCAGAAGGCGCACACCGCAGAGCACTGTGAGCGGCAGAATCGTCTATGCGCGAAGAAGCAGCTTCTTCGTCTCTGGGAGCCGGAGAGAGCGGCAACTTCGCAAAGGTGATGAAACAAGCTGTACAACACTGCGATTGTGTGCGCAGCTTGCCAACTGAGAGAAAACAGCACCTGACCACTCTCCTGCCTTTTCTATTCACATGAACATTCGATTGCAAGCTGTTTTGGACAACTTTCTTTCTCTTCTTGCAAAACACTCGGCAGACCTCCGTGCAGCCTCTAGAACACGATGGGAGATGTTTTTTGTGCTGGCACAGTTTCTCCTTGCCAGACAGAGTGGAAAAGCTTTTTGCTAAGATGTAGACGAGAAGAGAGGCTAAAGACGAAGGTACGGTGCTCTGCAGAGCTAAGTACAGCTCCCGGGCCTCTTTCGGCAGAAGTCGCACACCGCAGAGCACTGTGAGCGGCAGAATCGTCTTTGCGCGAAGAAGCAGCTTCTTCGTCTCCGGGAGCCGGAGAGAGCGGCAACTTCGCAAAGGTGATGAAACAAGCTGTACAACACTGCGATTGTGTGCGCAGCTTGCCAACTGAGAGAAAACAGTACCTGACCACTCTCCTGCCTTTTCTATTCACATGAACATTCGATTGCAAGCTGTTTTGGACAACTTTCTTTCTCTTCTTGCAAAACACTCGGCAGACCTCCGTGCAGCTTCTAGAACACGATGGGAGATGTTTTCTGTGCTGGCTCAGTTTCTCCTTGCCAGACAGAGTGGAAAAGCTTTTTGCTAAGATGTAGACGAGAAGAGAGGCTAAAGACGAAGGTACGGTGCTCTGCAGAGCTAAGCACCGCTCCCGAGCCTCTTTCGGCAGAAGACAAACACCGCAGAGCACTGTGAGCGGCAGAATCGTCTTTGCGCGAAGAAGCAGCTTCTTCGTCTCCGGGAGCCGGAGAGAGCGGCCACTTGGCAAAGGTGATGAAACAAGCTGTACAACACTGCGATTGTGTGCGCAGCTTGCCAACTGAGAGAAAACAGTACCTGACCACTCTCCTGCCTTTTGTAATCACATGAACATTCGATTGCAAGCTGTTTTGGACAACTTTCTTTCTCTTCTTGCAAAACACTCGGCAGACCTCCGTGCAGCCTCTAGAACACGATGGGAGATGTTTTCTGTGCCGACACAGTTTCTCCTTGCCAGACAGAGTGGAAAAGCTTTTTGCTAAGATGTAGACGAGAAGAGAGGCTAAAGACGAAGGTACGGTGCTCTGCAGAGCTAAGCACAGCTCCCGGGCCTCTTTCAGCAGAAGGCGCACACCGCAGAGCACTGTGAGCGGCAGAATCGTCTATGCGCGAAGAAGCAGCTTCTTCGTATCCGGGAGACGGAGAGAGCGGCAACTTGGCAAAGGTGATGAAACAAGCTGTACAACACTGCGATTGTGTGCGCAGCTTGCCAACTGAGAGAAAACAGTACCTGACCATTGTCCTGCCTTTTCTATTCACATGAACATTCGATTGCAAGCTGTTTTGGACAACTTTCTTTCTCTTCTTGCAAAACACTCGGCAGACCTCCGTGCAGCCTCTAGAACACGATGGGAGATGTTTTTTGTGCTGGCACAGTTTCTCCTTGCCAGGCACAGTGGAAAAGCTTTTTGCTAAGATGTAGACGAGAAGAGAGGCTAAAGACGAAGGTACGGTGCTCTGCAGAGCTAAGCACAGCTCCCGGGCCTCTTTCGGCAGAAGACACACACTGCAGAGCAGTGTGAGCGGCAGAATCGTCTTTGCGCGAAGAAGCAGCTTCTTCGTCTCCGGGAGCCGGAGAGAGCGGCAACTTCGCAAAGGTGATGAAACAAGCTGTACAACACTGCGATTGTGTGCGCAGCTTGCCAAGTGAGAGAAAACAGTACCTGACCACTCTCCTGCCTTTTCTATTCACATGAACATTCGATTGCAAACTGTTTTGGACAACTTTTTTCTCTTCTTGCAAAACACTCGGCAGACCTCCGTGCAGCTTCTAGAACACGATGGGAGATGTTTTTTGTGCTGGCACAGTTTCTCCTTGCCAGACAGAGTGGAAAAGCTTTTTGCTAAGATGTAGACGAGAAGAGAGGCTAAAGACGAAGGTACGGTGCTCTGCAGAGCTAAGCACCGCTCCCGACCCTCTTTCGGCAGTAGACAAACACCGCAGAGCACTGTGAGGGGCAGAATCGTCTTTGCGCGAAGAAGCAGCTTCTTCGTCTCCGGGAGCCGGAGAGAGCGGCAACTTGGCAAAGGTGATGAAACAAGCTGTACAACACTGCGATTGTGTGCGCAGCTTGCCAACTGAGAGAAAACAGTACCTGACCACTCTCCTGCCTTTTGTAATCACATGAACATTCGATTGCAAGCTGTTTTGGACAACTTTCTTTCTCTTCTTGCAAAACACTCGGCAGACCTCCGTGCAGCCTCTAGAAGACGATGGGAGATGTTTTCTGTGCTGGCACAGTTTCTCCTTGCCAGACAGAGTGGAAAAGCTTTTTGCAAAGATGTAGACGAGAAGAGAGGCTAAAGACGAAGGTACGGTGCTCTGCAGAGCTAAGCACAGCTCCCGGGCCTCTTTCGGCAGAAGGCGCACACCGCAGAGCACTGTGAGCGGCAGAATCGTCTATGCGCGAAGAAGCAGCTTCTTCGTCTCTGGGAGCCGGAGAGAGCGGCAACTTCGCAAAGGTGATGAAACAAGCTGTACAACACTGCGATTGTGTGCGCAGCTTGCCAACTGAGAGAAAACAGCACCTGACCACTCTCCTGCCTTTTCTATTCACATGAACATTCGATTGCAAGCTGTTTTGGACAACTTTCTTTCTCTTCTTGCAAAACACTCGGCAGACCTCCGTGCAGCCTCTAGAACACGATGGGAGATGTTTTTTGTGCTGGCACAGTTTCTCCTTGCCAGGCACAGTGGAAAAGCTTTTTGCTAAGATGTAGACGAGAAGAGAGGCTAAAGACGAAGGTACGGTGCTCTGCAGAGCTAAGCACAGCTCCCGGGCCTCTTTCGGCAGAAGACACACACTGCAGATCACTGTGAGCGGCAGAATCGTCTTTGCGCGAAGAAGCAGCTTCTTCGTCTCCGGGAGCCGGAGAGAGCGGCAACTTGGCAAAGGTGATGAAACAAGCTGTACAACACTGCGATTGTGTGCGCAGGTTGCCAAGTGAGAGAAAACAGTACCTGACCACTCTCCTGCCTTTTCTATTCACATGAACATTCGATTGCAAGCTGTTTTGGACAACTTTCTTTCTCTTCTTGCAAAACACTCGGCAGACCTCCGTGCAGCCTCTAGAACACGATGGGAGATGTTTTCTGTGCTGGCACAGTTTCTCTTTGCCAGACAGAGTGGAAAAGCTTTTTGCTAAGATGTAGACGAGAAGAGAGGCTAAAGACGAAGGTACGGTGCTCTGCAGAGCTAAGCACAGCTCCCGGGCCTCTTTCGGCAGAAGACACACACTGCTTAGCACTGTGAGCGGCAGAATCGTCTTTGCGCGAAGAAGCAGCTTCTTCGTCTCCGGGAGCCGGAGAGAGCGGCAACTTGGCAAAGGTGATGAAACAAGCTGTACAACACTGCGATTGTGTGCGCAGCTTGCCAACTGAGAGAAAACAGTACCTGACCACTCTCCTGCCTTTTCTATTCACATGAAAATTCGATTGCAAGCTGTTTTGGACAACTTTCTTTCTCTTCTTGCAAAACACTCGGCAGACCTCCGTGCAGCCTCTAGAAGACGATGGGAGATGTTTTTTGTGCTGGCACAGTTTCTCCTTGCCAGACAGAGTGGAAAAGCTTTTTGCTAAGATGTAGACGAGAAGAGAGGCTAAAGACGAAGGTACGGTGCTCTGCAGAGCTAAGCACAGCTCCCGGGCCTCTTTCGGCAGAAGACACACACTGGTTAGCACTGTGAGCGGCAGAATCCTCTTTGCGCGAAGAAGCAGCTTCTTCGTCTCCGGGAGCCGGAGAGAGCAGCAACTTGGCAAAGGTGATGAAACAAGCTGTACAACACTGCGATTGTGTGCGCAGCTTGCCAACTGAGAGAAAACAGTACCTGACCACTCTCCTGCCTTTTCTAATCACTTGAACATTCGATTGCAAGCTGTTTTGGACAACTTTGTTTCTCTTCTTGCAAAACACTCGGCAGACCTCCGTGCAGCCTCTAGAACACGATGGGAGATGTTTTTTGTGCTGGCACAGTTTCTCCTTGCCAGACAGAGTGGAAAAGCTTTTTGCTAAGATGTAGACGAGAAGAGAGGCTAAAGACGAAGGTACGGTGCTCTGCAGAGCTAAGTACAGCTCCCGGGCCTCTTTCGGCAGAAGTCGCACACCGCAGAGCACTGTGAGCGGCAGAATCGTCTTTGCGCGAAGAAGCAGCTTCTTCGTCTCCGGGAGCCGGAGAGAGCGGCAACTTCGCAAAGGTGATGAAACAAGCTGTACAACACTGCGATTGTGTGCGCAGCTTGCCAACTGAGAGAAAACAGTACCTGACCACTCTCCTGCCTTTTCTATTCACATGAACATTCGATTGCAAGCTGTTTTGGACAACTTTCTTTCTCTTCTTGCAAAACACTCGGGAGACCTCCGTGCAGCTTCTAGAACACGATGGGAGATGTTTTCTGTGCTGGCACAGTTTCTCCTTGCCAGACAGAGTGGAAAAGCTTTTTGCTAAGATGTAGACGAGAAGAGAGGCTAAAGACGAAGGTACGGTGCTCTGCAGAGCTAAGCACCGCTCCCGAGCCTCTTTCGGCAGAAAACAAACACCGCAGAGCACTGTGAGCGGCAGAATCGTCTTTGCGCGAAGAAGCAGCTTCTTCGTCTCCGTGAGACGGAGAGAGCGGCAACTTGGCAAAGGTGATGAA
The DNA here is from genome assembly GCF_028551555.1 of Melozone crissalis. Classification (NCBI taxonomy): domain Eukaryota; kingdom Metazoa; phylum Chordata; class Aves; order Passeriformes; family Passerellidae; genus Melozone; species Melozone crissalis. The sequence goes on from NW_026535901.1 coordinate 186,681, forward strand.
ACAAGCTGTACAACACTGCGATTGTGTGCGCAGCTTGCCAACTGAGAGAAAACAGTACCTGACCACTCTCCTGCCTTTTGTAATCACATGAACATTCGATTGCAAGCTGTTTTGGACAACTTTCTTTCTCTTCTTGCAAAACACTCGGCAGACCTCCGTGCAGCCTCTAGAAGACGATGGGAGATGTTTTCTGTGCCAACACAGTTTCTCCTTGCCAGAGAGAGTGGAAAAGCTTTTTGCTAAGATGTAGACGAGAAGAGAGGCTAAAGACGAAGGTACGGTGCTCTGCAGAGCTAAGCACAGCTCCCGGGCCTCTTTCAGCAGAAGGCGCACACCGCAGAGCACTGTGAGCGGCAGAATCGTCTATGCGTGAAGAAGCAGCTTCTTCGTATCCGGGAGACGGAGAGAGCGGCAACTTCGCAAAGGTGATGAAACAAGCTGTACAACACTGCGATTGTGTGCGCAGCTTGCCAAGTGAGAGAAAACAGTACCTGACCATTGTCCTGCCTTTTCTATTCACATGAACATTCGATTGCAAGCTGTTTTGGACAACTTTCTTTCTCTTCTTGCAAAACACTCGGCAGACCTCCGTGCAGCCTCTAGAACACGATGGGAGATGTTTTTTGTGCTGGCACAGTTTCTCCTTGCCAGACAGAGTGGAAAAGCTTTTTGCTAAGATGTAGACGAGAAGAGAGGCTAAAGACGAAGGTACGGTGCTCTGCAGAGCTAAGCACAGCTCCCGGGCCTCTTTCGGCAGAAGACACACACTGCAGAGCACTGTGAGCGGCAGAATCGTCTTTGCGCGAAGAAGCAGCTTCTTCGTCTCCGGGAGCCGGAGAGAGCGGCAACTTCGCAAAGGTGATGAAACAAGCTGTACAACACTGCGATTGTGTGCGCAGCTTGCCAAGTGAGAGAAAACAGTACCTGACCACTCTCCTGCCTTTTCTATTCACATGAACATTCGATTGCAAACTGTTTTGGACAACTTTCTTTCTCTTCTTGCAAAACACTCGGCAGACCTCCGTGCAGCTTCTAGAACACGATGGGAGATGTTTTTTGTGCTGGCACAGTTTCTCCTTGCCAGACAGAGTGGAAAAGGTTTTTGCTAAGATGTAGACGAGAAGAGAGGCTAAAGACGAAGGTACGGTGCTCTGCAGAGCTAAGCACAGCTCCCGACCCTCTTTCGGCAGAAGGCGCACACCGCAGAGCACTGTGAGCGGCAGAATCGTCTTTGCGCGAAGAAGCAGCTTCTTCGTCTCCGGGAGCCGGAGAGAGCGGCAACTTGGCAAAGGTGATGAAACAAGCTGTACAACACTGCGATTGTGTGCGCAGCTTGCCAACTGAGAGAAAACAGTACCTGACCACTCTCCTGCCTTTTGTAATCACATGAACATTCGATTGCAAGCTGTTTTGGACAACTTTCTTTCTCTTCTTGCAAAACACTCGGCAGACCTCCGTGCAGCCTCTAGAAGACGATGGGAGATGTTTTCTGTGCCGGCACAGTTTCTCCTTGCCAGACAGAGTGGAAAAGCTTTTTGCAAAGATGTAGACGAGAAGAGAGGCTAAAGACGAAGGTACGGTGCTCTGCAGAGCTAAGCACAGCTCCCTGGCCTCTGTCGGCAGAAGGCGCACACCGCAGAGCACTGTGAGCGGCAGAATCGTCTATGCGCGAAGAAGCAGCTTCTTCGTATCCGGGAGCCGGAGAGAGCGGCAACTTCGCAAAGGTGATGAAACAAGCTGTACAACACTGCGATTGTGTGCGCAGCTTGCCAACTGAGAGAAAACAGCACCTGACCACTCTCCTGCCTTTTCTATTCACATGAACATTCGATTGCAAGCTGTTTTGGACAACTTTCTTTCTCTTCTTGCAAAACACTCGGCAGACCTCCGTGCAGCCTCTAGAACACGATGGGAGATGTTTTTGGTGCTGGCACAGTTTCTCCTTGCCAGACAGAGTGGAAAAGCTTTTTGCTAAGATGTAGACGAGAAGAGAGGCTAAAGACGAAGGTACGGTGCTCTGCAGAGCTAAGCACAGCTCCCGAGCCTCTTTCGGCAGAAGACACACACTGCAGATCACTGTGAGCGGCAGAATCGTCTTTGCGCGAAGAAGCAGCTTCTTCGTCTCCGGGAGCCGGAGAGAGCGGCAACTTCGCAAAGGTGATGAAACAAGCTGTACAACACTGCGATTGTGTGCGCAGATTGCCAAGTGAGAGAAAACAGTACCTGACCACTCTCCTGCCTTTTCTATTCACATGAACATTCGATTGCAAGCTGTTTTGGACAACTTTCTTTCTCTTCTTGCAAAACACTCGGCAGACCTCCGTGCAGCCTCTAGAACACGATGGGAGATGTTTTCTGTGCTGGCACAGTTTCTCCTTGCCAGACAGAGTGGAAAAGCTTTTTGCTAAGATGTAGACGAGAAGAGAGGCTAAAGACGAAGGTACGGTGCTCTGCAGAGCTAAGCACAGCTCCCGGGCCTCTTTCGGCAGAAGACACACACTGCAGAGCACTGTGAGCGGCAGAATCGTCTTTGCGCGAAGAAGCAGCTTCTTCGTCTCCGGGAGCCGGAGAGAGCGGCAACTTGGCAAAGGTGATGAAACAAGCTGTACAACACTGCGATTGTGTGCGCAGCTTTCCAACTGAGAGAAAACAGTACCTGACCACTCTCCTGCCTTTTGTAATCACATGAACATTCGATTGCAAGCTGTTTTGGACAACTTTCTTTCTCTTCTTGCAAAACACTCGGCAGACCTCCGTGCAGCCTCTAGAAGACGATGGGAGATGTTTTCTGTGCCGGCACAGTTTCTCCTTGCCAGACAGAGTGGAAAAGCTTTTTGCAAAGATGTAGACGAGAAGAGAGGCTAAAGACGAAGGTACGGTGCTCTGCAGAGCTAAGCACAGCTCCCGGGCCTCTTTCGGCAGAAGGCGCACACCGCAGAGCACTGTGAGCGGCAGAATCGTCTATGCGCGAAGAAGCAGCTTCTTCGTATCCGGGAGCCGGAGAGAGCGGCAACTTCGCAAAGGTGATGAAACAAGCTGTACAACACTGCGATTGTGTGCGCAGCTTGCCAACTGAGAGAAAACAGCACCTGACCACTCTCCTGCCTTTTCTATTCACATGAACATTCAAGTGCAAGCTGTTTTGGACAACTTTCTTTCTCTTCTTGCAAAACACTCGGCAGACCTCCGTGCAGCCTCTAGAACACGATGGGAGATGTTTTTTGTGCTGGCACAGTTTCTCCTTGCCAGGCACAGTGGAAAAGCTTTTTGCTAAGATGTAGACGAGAAGAGAGTCTAAAGACGAAGGTACGGTGCTCTGCAGAGCTAAGCACAGCTCCCGGGCCTCTTTCGGCAGAAGACACACACTGCAGAGCACTGTGAGCGGCAGAATCGTCTTTGCGCGAAGAAGCAGCTTCTTCGTCTCCGGGAGCCGGAGAGAGCGGCAACGTGGCAAAGGTGATGAAACAAGCTGTACAACACTGCGATTGTGTGCGCAGCTTGCCAAGTGAGAGAAAACAGTACCTGACCACTCTCCTGCCTTTTCTATTCACATGAACATTCGATTGCAAGCTGTTTTGGACAACTTTCTTTCTCTTCTTGCAAAACACTCGGCAGACCTCCGTGCAGCCTCTAGAACACGATGGGAGATGTTTTCTGTGCTGGCACAGTTTCTCTTTGCCAGACAGAGTGGAAAAGCTTTTTGCTAAGATGTAGACGAGAAGAGAGGCTAAAGACGAAGGTACGGTGCTCTGCAGAGCTAAGCACAGCTCCCGGGCCTCTTTCGGCAGAAGACACACACTGCAGAGCACTGTGAGCGGCAGAATCGTCTTTGCGCAAAGAAGCAGCTTCTTCGTCTCCGGGAGCCGGAGAGAGCGGCAACTTCGCAAAGGTGATGAAACAAGCTGTACAACACTGCGATTGTGTGCGCAGCTTGCCAACTGAGAGAAAACAGTACCTGACCACTCTCCTGCCTTTTCTATTCACATGAAAATTCGATTGCAAGCTGTTTTGGACAACTTTCTTTCTCTTCTTGCAAAACACTCGGCAGACCTCCGTGCAGCCTCTAGAACACGATGGGAGATGTTTTTTGTGCTGGCACAGTTTCTCCTTGCCAGACAGAGTGGAAAAGCTTTTTGCTAAAATGTAGACGAGAAGAGAGGCTAAAGACGAAGGTACGGTGCTCTGCAGAGCTAAGCACAGCTCCCGGGCCTCTTTCGGCAGAAGACACACACTGCAGAGCACTGTGAGCGGCAGAATCGTCTTTGCGCGAAGAAGCAGCTTCTTCGTCTCCGGGAGCCGGAGAGAGCGGCAACTTCGCAAAGGTGATGAAACAAGCTGTGCAACACTGCGATTGTGTGCGCAGCTTGCCAACTGAGAGAAAACAGTACATGACCACTCTCCTGCCTTTTCTAATCACATGAACATTCGATTGCAAGCTGTTATGGACAACTTTCTTTCTCTTCTTGGAAAACACTCGGCAGACCTCCGTGCAGCCTCTAGAAGACGATGGGAGATGTTTTTTGTGCTGGCACAGTTTCTCCTTGCCAGACAGAGTGGAAAAGCTTTTTGCTAAGATGTAGACGAGAAGAGAGGCTAAAGACGAAGGTACGGTGCTCTGCAGAGCTAAGCACCCCTCCCGGACCTCTTTCGGCAGAAGGCGCACACCGCAGAGCACTGTGAGCGGCAGAATCGTCTTTGCGCGAAGAAGCAGCTTCTTCGTCTCCGCGAGCCGGAGAGAGGGGCAACTTGGCAAAGGTGATGAAACAAGCTGTACAACACTGCGATTGTGTGCGCAGCTTGCCAACTGAGAGAAAACAGTACCTGACCACTCTCCTGCCTTTTCTATTCACATGAACATTTGATTGCAAGCTGTTTTGGACAACTTTCTTTCTCTTCTTGCAAAACACTCGGCAGACCTCCGTGCAGCCTCTAGAACACGATGGGAGATGTTTTTTGTGCTGGCAAAGTTTCTCCTTGCCAGACAGAGTGGTAAAGCCTTTTGCTAAGATGTAGACGAGAGCAGACGCTAAAGACGAAGGTACGGTGCTCTGCAGAGCTAAGCACAGCTCCCGGGCCTCTTTCGGCAGAAGACACACACTGCAGAGCACTGTGAGCGGCAGAATCGTCTTTGCGCGAAGAAGCAGCTTCTTCGTCTCCGGGAGCCGGAGAGAGCGGCAACGTGGCAAAGGTGATGAAACAAGCTGTACAACACTGCGATTGTGTGCGCAGCTTGCCAACTGAGAGAAAACAGTACCTGACCACTCTCCTGCCTTTTCTATTCACATGAACATTCGATTGCAAGCTGTTTTGGACAACTTTCTTTCTCTTCTTGCAAAACACTCGGCAGACCTCCGTGCAGCCTCTAGAACACGATGGGAGATGTTTTCTGTGCTGGCAGAGTATCTCCTTGCCAGACAGAGTGGAAAAGCTTTTTGCTAAGATGTAGACGAGAAGAGAGGCTAAAGACGAAGGTATGGTGCTCTGCAGAGCTAAGCACAGCTCCCGGGCCTCTTTCGGCAGAAGACACACACTGCAGAGCACTGTGAGCGGCAGAATCGTCTTTGCGCGAAGAAGCAGCTTCTTCGTCTCCGGGAGCCGGAGAGAGCGGCAACTTGGCAAAGGTGATGAAACAAGCTGTACAATACTGCGATTGTGTGCGCAGCTTGCCAACTGAGAGAAAACAGTACCTGACCACTCTCCTGCCTTTTCTATTCACATGAAAATTCGATTGCAAGCTGTTTTGGACAACTTTCTTTCTCTTCTTGCAAAACACTCGGCAGACCTCCGTGCAGCCTCTAGAAGACGATGGGAGGTATTTTTTGTGCTGGCACAGTTTCTCCTTGCCAGACAGAGTGGAAAAGCTTTTTGCTAAGATGTAGACGAGAAGAGAGGCTAAAGACGAAGGTACGGTTCTCTGCAGAGCTAAGCACAGCTCCCGGGCCTCTTTCGGCAGAAGACACACACTGCAGAACACTGTGAGCGGCAGAATCGTCTTTGCGCGAAGAAGCAGCTTCTTCGTCTCCGGGAGCCGGAGAGAGCGGCAACGTGGCAAAGGTGATGAAACAAGCTGTACAACACTGCGATTGTGTGCACAGCTTGCCAACTGAGAGAAAACAGCACCTGACCACTCTCCTGCCTTTTCTATTCACATGAACATTTGATTGCAAGCTGTTTTGGACAGCTTTCTTTCTCTTCTTGCAAAACACTCGGCAGACCTCCGTGCAGCCTCTAGAACACGATGGGAGATGTTTTCTGTGCTGGCACAATTTCTCCTTGCCAGACAGAGTGGAAAAGCTTTTTGCTAAGATGTAGACGAGAGCAGACGCTAAAGACGACGGTACGGTGCTCTGCAGAGCTAAGCACAGCTCCCGGGCCTCTTTCGGCAGTAGACACACACTGCAGACCACTGTGAGCGGCAGAATCGTCTTTGCGCGAAGAAGCAGCTTCTTCGTCTCCGGGAGTCGTAGAGAGCGGTAACGTCGCAAAGGTGATGAAACAAGCTGTACAACACTGCGATTGTGTGCGCAGCTTGCCAACTGAGAGAAAACAGTACCTGACCACTCTCCTGCCTTTTCTATTCACATGAACATCCGATTGCAAGCTGTTTTGGACAACTTTCTTTCTCTTCTTGCAAAACACTCGGCAGACCTCCGTGCAGCCTCTAGAACACGATGGGAGATGTTTTTTGTGCTGGCACAGTTTATCCTTGCCAGACAGAGTGGAAAAGCTTTTGCTAAGATGTAGACGAGAAGAGAGGCTAAAGACGAAGGTACGGTGCTCTGCAGAGCTAAGCACAGCTCCCGGGCCTCTTTCGGCAGAAGACACACACTGCAGAGCACTGTGAGCGGCAGAATCCTCTTTGCGCGAAGAAGCAGCTTCTTCGTCTCCGGGAGCCGGAGAGAGCAGCAACTTGGCAAAGGTGATGAAACAAGCTGTACAACACTGCGATTGTGTGCGCAGCTTGCCAACTGAGAGAAAACAGTACCTGACCACTCTCCTGCCTTTTGTAATCACATGAACATTCGATTGCAAGCTGTTTTGGACAACTTTCTTTCTCTTCTTGCAAAACACTCGGCAGACCTCCGTGCAGCCTCTAGAACACGATGGGAGATGTTTTTTGTGCTGGCACAGTTTCTCCTTGCCAGACAGAGTGGAAAAGCTTTTTGCTAAGATGTAGACGAGAAGAGAGGCTAAAGACGAAGGTACGGTGCTCTGCAGAGCTAAGTACAGCTCCCGGGCCTCTTTCGGCAGAAGGCGCACACCGCAGAGCACTGTGAGCGGCAGAATCGTCTTTGCGCGAAGAAGCAGCTTATTCGTCTCCGGGAGCCGGAGAGAGCGGCAACTTCGCAAAGGTGATGAAACAAGCTGTACAACACTGCGATTGTGTGCGCAGCTTGCCAACTGAGAGAAAACAGTACCTGACCACTCTCCTGCCTTTTCTATTCACATGAACATTCGATTGCAAGCTGTTTTGGACAACTTTCTTTCTCTTCTTGCAAAACACTCGGCAGACCTCCGTGCAGCTTCTAGAACACGATGGGAGATGTTTTCTGTGCTGGCACAGTTTCTCTTTGCCAGACAGAGTGGAAAAGCTTTTTGCTAAGATGTAGACGAGAAGAGAGGCTAAAGACGAAGGTACGGTGCTCTGCAGAGCTATGCACCGCTCCCGACCCTCTTTCGGCAGAAGACAAACACCGCAGAGCACTGTGAGCGGCAGAATCGTCTTTGCGCGAAGAAGCAGCTTCTTCGTCTCCGGGAGCCGGAGAGAGCGGCAACTTGGCAAAGGTGATGAAACAAGCTGTACAACACTGCGATTGTGTGCGCAGCTTGCCAACTGAGAGAAAACAGTACCTGACCACTCTCCTGCCTTTTGTAATCACATGAACATTCGATTGCAAGCTGTTTTGGACAACTTTCTTTCTCTTCTTGCAAAACACTCGGCAGACCTCCGTGCAGCCTCTAGAAGACGATGGGAGATGTTTTCTGTGCCGACACAGTTTCTCCTTGCCAGACAGAGTGGAAAAGCTTTTTGCTAAGATGTAGACGAGAAGAGAGGCTAAAGACGAAGGTACGGTGCTCTGCAGAGCTAAGCACATCTCCCGGGCCTCTTTCAGCAGAAGGCGCACACCGCAGAGCACTGTGAGCGGCAGAATCGTCTATGCGCGAAGAAGCAGCTTCTTCGTATCCGGGAGCCGGAGAGAGCGGCAACTTCGCAAAGGTGATGAAACAAGCTGTACAACACTGCGATTGTGTGCGCAGCTTGCCAACTGAGAGAAAACAGTACCTGATCATTGTCCTGCCTTTTCTATTCACATGAACATTCGATTGCAAGCTGTTTTGGACAACTTTCTTTCTCTTCTTGCAAAACACTCGGCAGACCTCCGTGCAGCCTCTAGAACACGATGGGAGATGTTTTTTGTGCTGGCACAGTTTCTCCTTGCCAGGCACAATGGAAAAGCTTTTTGCTAAGATGTAGACGAGAAGAGAGGCTAAAGACGAAGGTACGGTGCTCTGCAGAGCTAAGCACAGCTCCCGGGCCTCTTTCGGCAGAAGACACACACTGCAGAGCAGTGTGAGCGGCAGAATCGTCTTTGCGCGAAGAAGCAGCTTCTTCGTCTCCGGGAGCCGGAGAGAGCGGCAACTTCGCAAAGGTGATGAAACAAGCTGTACAACACTGCGATTGTGTGCGCAGCTTGCCAACTGAGAGAAAACAGTACCTGACCACTCTCCTGCCTTTTCTATTCACATGAAAATTCGATTGCAAGCTGTTTTGGACAACTTTCTTTCTCTTCTTGCAAAACACTCGGCAGACCTCCGTGCAGCCTCTAGAACACGATGGGAGATGTTTTTTGTGCTGGCACAGTTTCTCCTTGCCAGGCACAGTGGAAAAGCTTTTTGCTAAGATGTAGACGAGAAGAGAGTCTAAAGACGAAGGTACGGTGCTCTGCAGAGCTAAGCACAGCTCCCGGGCCTCTTTCGGCAGAAGACACACACTGCAGAGCACTGTGAGCGGCAGAATCGTCTTTGCGCGAAGAAGCAGCTTCTTCGTCTCCGGGAGCCGGAGAGAGTGGAAACTTGGCAAAGGTGATGAAACAAGCTGTACAACACTGCGATTGTGTGCGCAGCTTGCCAACTGAGAGAAAACAGTACCTGACCACTCTCTAGACTTTTGTAATCACATGAACATTTGATTGCAAGCTGTTTTGGACAACTTTCTTTCTCTTCCTGCAAAACACTCGGCAGACCTCCGTGCAGCCTCTAGAACACGATGGGAGATGTTTTCCGTGCTGGCAAAGTTTATCCTTGCCAGACAGAGTGGAAAAGCTTTTTGCTAAGATGTAGACGAGAGCAGACGCTAAAGACGAAGGTACGGTGCTCTGCAGAGCTAAGCACAGCTCCCGGGCCTCTTTCGGCAGAAGACACACACTGCAGAGCACTGTGAGCGGCAGAATCGTCTTTGCGCGAAGAAGCAGCTTCTTCGTCTCCGGGAGCCGGAGAGAGCGGCAACTTGGCAAAGGTGATGAAACAAGCTGTACAACACTGCGATTGTGTGCGCAGCTTGCCAACTGAGAGAAAACAGTACCTGACCACTCTCCTGCCTTTTGTAATCACATGAACATTCGATTGCAAGCTGTTTTGGACAACTTTCTTTCTCTTCTTGCAAAACACTCGGCAGACCTCCGTGCAGCCTCTAGAACACGATGGGAGATGTTTTCTGTGCCGGCATAGTTTCTCCTTGCCAGACAGAGTGGAAAAGCTTTTTGCTAAGATGTAGACGATAAGAGAGGCTAAAGACGAAGGTACGGTGCTCTGCAGAGCTGAGCACAGCTCCCGGGCCTCTTTCGGCAGAAGCCGCACACCGCAGAGCACTGTGAGCGGCAGAATCGTCTTTGCGCGAAGAAGCAGCTTCTTCGTCTCCGGGAGCCGGAGAGAGCGGCAACTTCGCAAAGGTGATGAAACAAGCTGTACAACACTGCGATTGTGTGCGCAGCTTGCCAACTGAGAGAAAACAGTACCTGACCACTCTCCTGCCTTTTCTATTCACATGAACATTCGATTGCAAGCTGTTTTGGACAACTTTCTTTCTCTTCTTGCAAAACACTCGGCAGACCTCCGTGCAGCCTCTAGAACACGATGGGAGATGTTTTTTGTGCTGGCACAGTTTCTCCTTGCCAGACAGAGTGGAAAAGCTTTTTGCTAAGATGTAGACGAGAAGAGAGGCTAAAGACGAAGGTACGGTGCTCTGCAGAGCTAAGCACAGCTCCCGGGCCTCTTTCGGCAGAAGACACACACTGCAGATCACTGTGAGCGGCAGAATCGTCTTTGCGCGAAGAAGCAGCTTCTTCGTCTCCGGGAGCCGGAGAGAGCGGCAACTTCGCAAAGGTGATGAAACAAGCTGTACAACACTGCGATTGTGTGCGCAGCTTGCCAACTGAGAGAAAACAGTACCTGACCACTCTCCTGCCTTTTCTATTCACACGAACATTCGATTGCAAGCTGTTTTGGACAACTTTCTTTCTCTTCTTGCAAAACACTCGGCAGACCTCCGTGCAGCCTCTAGAAGACGATGGGAGATGTTTTCTGTGCTGGCACAGTTTCTCCTTGCCAGACAGAGTGGAAAAGCTTTTTGCTAAGATGTAGACGAGAAGAGAGGCTAAAGACGAAGGTACGTTGCTCTGCAGAGCTAAGCACAGCTCCCGGGCCTCTTTCGGCAGAAGACACACACTGCAGAGCACTGTGAGGGGCACAATCGTCTTTGCGCGAAGAAGCAGCTTCTTCGTCTCCGGGAGCCGGAGAGAGTGGAAACTTGGCAAAGGTGATGAAACAAGCTGTACAACACTGCGATTGTGTGCGCAGCTTGCCAACTGAGAGAAAACAGTACCTGACCACTCTCTAGCCTTTTGTAATCACATGAACATTTGATTGCAAGCTGTTTTGGACAACTTTCTTTCTCTTCTTGCAAAACACTCGGCAGACCTCCGTGCAGCCTCTAGAAGACGATGGGAGATGTTTTCCGTGCTGGCAAAGTTTATCCTTGCCAGACAGAGTGGAAAAGCTTTTTGCTAAGATGTAGACGAGAGCAGACGCTAAAGACGAAGGTACGGTGCTCTGCAGAGCTAAGCACAGCTCCCGGGCCTCTTTCGGCAGAAGACACACACTGCAGAGCACTGTGAGCGGCAGAATCGTCTTTGCGCGAAGAAGCAGCTTCTTCGTCTCCGGGAGCCGGAGAGAGCGGCAACTTCGCAAAGGTGATGAAACAAGCTGTACAACACTGCGATTGTGTGCGCAGCTTGCCAACTGAGAGAAAACAGTACCTGACCACTCTCCTGCCTTTTGTAACAACATGAACATTCGATTGCAAGCTGTTTTGGACAACTTCATTTCTCTTCTTGCAAAACACTCGGCAGACCTCCGTGCAGCCTCTAGAACACGATGGGAGATGTTTTCTGTGCTGGCACAGTTTCTCCTTGCCAGACAGAGTGGAAAAGCTTTTTGCTAAGATGTAGACGAGAAGAGAGGCTAAAGACGAAGGTACGGTGCTCTGCAGAGCTAAGCACAGCTCCCGGGCCTCTTTCGGCAGAAGGCGCACACCGCAGAGCACTGTGAGCGGCAGAATCGTCTTTGCGCGAAGAAGCAGCTTCTTCGTCTCCGGGAGCCGGAGAGAGCGGCAACTTCGCAAAGGTGATGAAACAAGCTGTACAACACTGCGATTGTGTGCGCAGCTTGCCAACTGAGAGAAAACAGCACCTGACCACTCTCCTGCCTTTTCTATTCACATGAACATTCGATTGCAAGCTGTTTTGGACAACTTTCTTTCTCTTCTTGCAAAACACTCGGCAGACCTCCGTGCAGCCTCTAGAACACGATGGGAGATGTTTTTTGTGCTGGCACAGTTTCTCCTTGCCAGACAGAGTGGAAAAGCTTTTTGCTAAGATGTAGACGAGAAGAGAGGCTAAAGACGAAGGTACGGTGCTCTGCAGAGCTAAGCACAGCTCCCGGGCCTCTTTCGGCAGAAGGCGCACACCGCAGAGCACTGTGAGCGGCAGAATCGTCTTTGCGCGAAGAAGCAGCTTCTTCGTCTCCGGGAGCCGGAGAGAGCGGCAACTTCGCAAAGGTGATGAAACAAGCTGTACAACACTGCGATTGTGTGCGCAGCTTGCCAACTGAGAGAAAACAGTACCTGACCACTCTCCTGCCTTTTCTATTCACATGAACATTCGATTGCAAGCTGTTTTGGACAACTTTCTTTCTCTTCTTGCAAAACACTCGGCAGACCTCCGTGCAGCCTCTAGAACACGATGGGAGCTGTTTTTTGTGCTGGCACAGTTTCTCCTTGCCAGACAGAGTGGAAAAGCTTTTTGCTAAGATGTAGACGAGAAGAGAGGCTAAAGACGAAGGTACGGTGCTCTGCAGAGCTAAGCACCGCTCCCGGGCCTCTTTCGGCAGAAGACACACACTGCAGATCACTGTGAGCGGCAGAATCGTCTTTGCGCGAAGAAGCAGCTTCTTCGTCTCCGGGAGCCGGAGAGAGCGGCAACTTCGCAAAGGTGATGAAACAAGCTGTACAACACTGCGATTGTGTGCGCAGCTTGCCAACTGAGAGAAAACAGTACCTGACCACTCTCCTGCCTTTTCTATTCACACGAACATTCGATTGCAAGCTGTTTTGGACAACTTTCTTTCTCTTCTTGCAAAACACTCGGCAGACCTCCGTGCAGCCTCTAGAAGACGATGGGAGATGTTTTCTGTGCTGGCACAGTTTCTCCTTGCCAGACAGAGTGGAAAAGCTTTTTGCTAAGATGTAGACGAGAAGAGAGGGTAAAGACGAAGGTACGTTGCTCTGCAGAGCTAAGCACAGCTCCCGGGCCTCTTTCGGCAGAAGACACACACTGCAGAGCACTGTGAGGGGCACAATCGTCTTTGCGCGAAGAAGCAGCTTCTTCGTCTCCGGGAGCCGGAGAGAGTGGAAACTTGGCAAAGGTGATGAAACAAGCTGTACAACACTGCGATTGTGTGCGCAGCTTGCCAACTGAGAGAAAACAGTACCTGACCACTCTCTAGCCTTTTGTAATCACATGAACATTTGATTGCAAGCTGTTTTGGACAACTTTCTTTCTCTTCTTGCAAAACACTCGGCAGACCTCCGTGCAGCCTCTAGAAGACGATGGGAGATGTTTTCCGTCCTGGCAAAGTTTATCCTTGCCAGACAGAGTGGAAAAGCTTTTTGCTAAGATGTAGACGAGAGCAGACGCTAAAGACGAAGGTACGGTGCTCTGCAGAGCTAAGCACAGCTCCCGGGCCTCTTTCGGCAGAAGACACACACTGCAGAGCACTGTGAGCGGCAGAATCGTCTTTGCACGAAGAAGCAGCTTCTTCGTCTCCGGGAGCCGGAGAGAGCGGCAACTTCGCAAAGGTGATGAAACAAGCTGTACAACACTGCGATTGTGTGCGCAGCTTGCCAACTGAGAGAAAACAGTACCTGACCACTCTCCTGCCTTTTGTAACAACATGAACATTCGATTGCAAGCTGTTTTGGACAACTTCATTTCTCTTCTTGCAAAACACTCGGCAGACCTCCGTGCAGCCTCTAGAACACGATGGGAGATGTTTTCTGTGCTGGCACAGTTTCTCCTTGCCAGACAGAGTGGAAAAGCTTTTTGCTAAGATGTAGACGAGAAGAGAGGCTAAAGACGAAGGTACGGTGCTCTGCAGAGCTAAGCACAGCTCCCGGGCCTCTTTCGGCAGAAGGCGCACACCGCAGAGCACTGTGAGCGGCAGAATCGTCTTTGCGCGAAGAAGCAGCTTCTTCGTCTCCGGGAGCCGGAGAGAGCGGCAACGTGGCAAAGGTGATGAAACAAGCTGTACAACACTGCGATTGTGTGCGCAGCTTGCCAAGTGAGAGAAAACAGTACCTGACCACTCTCCTGCCTTTTGTAATCACATGAACATTCGATTGCAAGCTGTTTTGGACAACTTTCTTTCTCTTCTTGCAAAACACTCGGCAGACCTCCGTGCAGCCTCTAGAACACGATGGGAGATGTTTTTTGTGCTGGCACAGTTTCTCCTTGCCAGACAGAGTGGGAAAGCTTTTTGCTAAGATGTAGACGAGAAGAGAGGCTAAAGACGAAGGTACGGTGCTCTGCAGAGCTAAGCACATCTCCCGGGCCTCTTTCGGCAGAAGACACACACTGCAGAGCGCTGTGAGGGGCAGAATCGTCTTTGCGCGAAGAAGCAGCTTCTTCGTCTCCGGGAGCCGGAGAGAGCGGCAACTTCGCAAAGGTGATGAATCAAGCTGTACAACACTGCGATTGTGTGCGCAGCTTGCCAACTGAGAGAAAACAGTACCTGACCACTCTCCTGCCTTTTCTATTCACATGAACATTCGATTGCAAGCTGTTTTGGACAACTTTCTTTCTCTTCTTGCAAAACACTCGGCAGACCTCCGTGCAGCCTCTAGAACACGATGGGAGATGTTTTCTGTGCTGGCAAAGTTTCTCCTTCCCAGAGAGGGTGGAAAACCTTTTTGCTAAATGTAGACGAGAGCAGACGCTAAAGACGAAGGTACGGTGCTCTGCAGAGCTAAGCACAGCTCCCGGGCCTCTTTCGGCAGAAGACACACACTGCAGAGCACTGTGAGCGGCAGAATCGTCTTTGCGCGAAGAAGCAGCTTCTTCGTCTCCGGGAGCCGGAGAGAGCGGCAACTTCGCAAAGGTGATGAAACAAGCTGTACAACACTGCGATTGTGTGCGCAGCTTTCCAAGTGAGAGAAAACAGTACCTGACCACTCTCTAGACTTTTGTAATCACATGAACATTTGATTGCAAGCTGTTTTGGACAACTTTCTTTCTCTTCCTGCAAAACACTCGGCAGACCTCCGTGCAGCCTCTAGAACACGATGGGAGATGTTTTCTGTGCTGGCAAAGTTTCTCCTTCCCAGAGAGGGTGGAAAACCTTTTTGCTAAATGTAGACGAGAGCAGACGCTAAAGACGAAGGTACGGTGCTCTGCAGAGCTAAGCACAGCTCCCGGGCCTCTTTCGGCAGAAGACACACACTGCAGAGCACTGTGAGCGGCAGAATCGTCTTTGCGCGAAGAAGCAGCTTCTTCGTCTCCGGGAGCCGGAGAGAGCGGCAACGTGGCAAAGGTGATGAAACAAGCTGTACAACTCTGCGATTGTGTGCGCAGCTTGCCAAGTGAGAGAAAACAGTACCTGACCACTCTCCTGCCTTTTGTAATCACATGAACATTCGATTGCAAGCTGTTTTGGACAACTTTCTTTCTCCTCTTGCAAAACACTCGGCAGACCTCCGTGCAGCCTCTAGAACACGATGGGAGATGTTTTTTGTGCTGGCACAGTTTCTCCTTGCCAGACAGAGTGGAAAAGCTTTTTGCTAAGATGTAGACGAGAAGAGAGGCTAAAGTCGAAGGTACGGTGCTCTGCAGAGCTGAGCACCGCACCCGGGCCTCTTTCGGAAGAAGGCGCACACAGCAGAGCACTGTGAGCGGCAGAATCGTCTTTGCGCGAAGAAGCAGCTTCTTCGTCTCCGGGAGCCGGAGAGAGCGGCAACTTGGCAAAGGTGATGAAACAAGCTGTACAACACTGCGATTGTGTGCGCAGCTTGCCAACTGAGAGAAAACAGTACCTGACCACTCTCCTGCCTTTTCTATTCACATGAACATTCGATTGCAAGCTGTTTTGGACAACTTTCTTTCTCTTCTTGCAAAACACTCGGCAGACCTCCGTGCAGCCTCTAGAACACGATGGGAGATGTTTTCTGTGCTGGCACAGTTTCTCCTTGCCAGACAGAGTGGAAAAGCTTTTTGCTAAGATGTAGACGAGAAGAGAGGCTAAAGATGAAGGTACGGTGCTCTGCAGAGCTAAGCACAGCTCCCGGGCCTCTTTCGGCAGAAGACACACACTGCAGAGCAGTGTGAGCGGCAGAATCGTCTTTGCGCGAAGAAGCAGCTTCTTCGTCTCCGGGAGCCGGAGAGAGCGGCAACTTGGCAAAGGTGATGAAACAAGCTGTACAACACTGCGATTGTGTGCGCAGCTTGCCAACTGAGAGAAAACAGTACCTGACCACTCTCCTGCCTTTTCTATTCACATGAACATTCGATTGCAAGCTGTTTTGGACAACTTTCTTTCTCTTCTTGCAAAACACTCGGCAGACATCCGTGCAGCCTCTAGAAGACGATGGGAGATGATTTCTGTGCTGGCACAGTTTCTCCTTGCCAGACAGAGTGGAAAAGCTTTTTGCTAAGATGTACACGACAAGAGAGGCTAAAGACGAAGGTACGGTGCTCTGCAGAGCTAAGCACAGCTCCCGCGCCTCTTTCGGCAGAAGACAAACACTGCAGAGCACTGTGAGCGGCAGAATCGTCTTTGCGCGAAGAAGCAGCTTCTTCGTCTCCGGGAGCCGGAGAGAGCGGCATCTTGGCAAAGGTGATGAAACAAGCTGTACAACACTGCGATTGTGTGCGCAGCTTGCCAAGTGAGAGAAAACAGTACCTGACCACTCTCCTGACTTTTGTAATCACATGAACATTCGATTGCAAGCTGTTTTGGACAACTTTCTTTCTCCTCTTGCAAAACACTCGGCAGACCTCCGTGCAGCCTCTAGAACACGATGGGAGATGTTTTTTGTGCTGGCACAGTTTCTCCTTGCCAGACAGAGTGGAAAAGCTTTTTGCTAAGATGTAGACGAGAAGAGAGGCTAAAGATGAAGGTACGGTGCTCTGCAGAGCTAAGCACAGCTCCCGGGCCTCTTTCGGCAGAAGACAAACACTGCTTAGCACTGTGAGCGGCGGAATCGTCTTTGCGCGAAGAAGCAGCTTCTTCGTCTCCGGGAGCCGGAGAGAGCGGCAACTTCGCAAAGGTGATGAAACAAGCTGTACAACACTGCGATTGTGTGCGCAGCTTGCCAACTGAGAGAAAACAGCACCTGACCACTCTCCTGCCTTTTCTATTCACATGAACATTCGATTGCAAGCTGTTTTGGACAACTTTCTTTCTCTTCTTGCAAAACACTCGGCAGACCTCCGTGCAGCCTCTAGAACACGATGGGAGATGTTTTTTGTGCTGGCACAGTTTCTCCTTGCCAGACAGAGTGGAAAAGCTTTTTGCTAAGATGTAGACGAGAAGAGAGGCTAAAGACGAAGGTACGGTGCTCTGCAGAGCTAAGCACAGCTCCCGGGCCTCTTTCGGCAGAAGACACACACTACAGAGCGCTGTGAGTGGCAGAATCGTCCTTGCGCGAAGAAGCAGCTTCTTCGTCTCCGGGAGCCGGAGAGAGCGGCAACTTCGCAAAGGTGATGAAACAAGCTGTACAACACTGCGATTGTGTGCGCAGCTTGCCAACTGAGAGAAAACAGCACCTGACCACTCTCCTGCCTTTTCTATTCACATGAATATTCGATTGCAAGCTGTTTTGGACAACTTTCTTTCTCTTCTTGCAAAACACTCGGCAGACCTCCGTGCAGCCTCTAGAACACGATGGGAGATGTTTTTTGTGCTGGCACAGTTTCTCCTTGCCAGACAGAGTGGAAAAGCTTTTTGCTAAGATGTAGACGAGAAGAGAGGCTAAAGACGAAGGTACGGTGCTCTGCAGAGCTAAGCACAGCTCCCGGGCCTCTTTCGGCAGAAGACACACACTACAGAGCGCTGTGAGTGGCAGAATCGTCCTTGCGCGAAGAAGCAGCTTCTTCGTCTCCGGGAGCCGGAGAGAGCGGCAACTTGGCAAAGGTGATGAAACAAGCTGTACAACACTGCGATTGTGTGCGCAGCTTGCCAACTGAGAGAAAACAGTACCTGACCACTCTCCTGCCTTTTGTAACAACATGAACATTCGATTGCAAGCTGTTTTGGACAACTTTCTTTCTCTTCTTGCAAAACACTCGGCAGACCTCCGTGCAGCCTCTAGAAGACGATGGGAGATGTTTTCTGTGCTGGCACAGTTTCTCCTTGCCAGACAGAGTGGAAAAGCTTTTTGCTAAGATGTAGACGAGAAGAGAGGCTAAAGACGAAGGTACGGTGCTCTGCAGAGCTAAGCACAGCTCCCGGGCCTCTTTCGGCAGAAGGCGCACACCGCAGAGCACTGTGAGCGGCAGAATCGTCTTTGCGCGAAGAAGCAGCTTCTTCGTCTCCGGGAGCCGGAGAGAGCGGCAACGTGGCAAAGGTGATGAAACAAGCTGTACAACACTGCGATTGTGTGCGCAGCTTGCCAAGTGAGAGAAAACAGTACCTGACCACTCTCCTGCCTTTTCTATTCACATGAATATTCGATTGCAAGCTGTTTTGGACAACTTTCTTTCTCTTCTTGCAAAACACTCGGCAGACCTCCGTGCAGCCTCTAGAACACGATGGGAGATGTTTTTTGTGCTGGCACAGTTTCTCCTTGCCAGACAGAGTGGAAAAGCTTTTTGCTAAGATGTAGACGAGAAGAGAGGCTAAAGACGAAGGTACGGTGCTCTGCAGAGCTAAGCACAGCTCCCGGGCCTCTTTCGGCAGAAGACACACACTACAGAGCGCTGTGAGTGGCAGAATCGTCCTTGCGCGAAGAAGCAGCTTCTTCGTCTCCGGGAGCCGGAGAGAGCGGCAACTTGGCAAAGGTGATGAAACAAGCTGTACAACACTGCGATTGTGTGCGCAGCTTGCCAACTGAGAGAAAACAGTACCTGACCACTCTCCTGCCTTTTGTAACAACATGAACATTCGATTGCAAGCTGTTTTGGACAACTTTCTTTCTCTTCTTGCAAAACACTCGGCAGACCTCCGTGCAGCCTCTAGAAGACGATGGGAGATGTTTTCTGTGCTGGCACAGTTTCTCCTTGCCAGACAGAGTGGAAAAGCTTTTTGCTAAGATGTAGACGAGAAGAGAGGCTAAAGACGAAGGTACGGTGCTCTGCAGAGCTAAGCACAGCTCCCGGGCCTCTTTCGGCAGAAGGCGCACACCGCAGAGCACTGTGAGCGGCAGAATCGTCTTTGCGCGAAGAAGCAGCTTCTTCGTCTCCGGGAGCCGGAGAGAGCGGCAACGTGGCAAAGGTGATGAAACAAGCTGTACAACACTGCGATTGTGTGCGCAGCTTGCCAAGTGAGAGAAAACAGTACCTGACCACTCTCCTGCCTTTTGTAATCACATGAACATTCGATTGCAAGCTGTTTTGGACAACTTTCTTTCTCTTCTTGCAAAACACTCGGCAGACCTCCGTGCAGACTCTAGAACACGATGGGAGATGTTTTCTGTGCTGGCACAGTTTCTCCTTGCCAGACAGAGTGGAAAAGCTTTTTGCTAAGATGTAGACGAGAAGAGAGGCTAAAGACGAAGGTACGGTGCTCTGCAGAGCTAAGCACAGCTCCCGGGCCTCTTTCGGCAGAAGACACACACTGCAGAGCACTGTGAGCGGCAGAATCGTCTTTGCGCAAAGCAGCAGCTTCTTCGTCTCCGGGAGCCGGAGAGAGCGGCAACGTGGCAAAGGTGATGAAACAAGCTGTACAACACTGCGATTGTGTGCGCAGCTTGCCAACTGAGAGAAAACAGTACCTGACCACTCTCCTGCCTTTTCTATTCACATGAACATTCGATTGCAAGCTGTTTTGGACAACTTTCTTTCTCTTCTTGCAAAACACTCGGCAGACCTCCGTGCAGCCTCTAGAACACGATGGGAGATGTTTTTTGTGCTGGCACAGTTTCTCCTTGCCAGACAGAGTGGAAAAGCTTTTTGCTAAGATGTAAACGAGAAGAGAGGCTAAAGACGAAGGTACGGTGCTCTGCAGAGCTAAGCACAGCTCCCGGGCCTCTTTCGGCAGAAGACACACACTGCAGAGCACTGTGAGCGGCAGAATCGTCTTTGCGCGAAGAAGCAGCTTCTTCGTCTCCGGGAGCCGGAGAGAGCGGCAACTTCGCAAAGGTGATGAAACAAGCTGTACAACACTGCGATTGTGTGTGCAGCTTGCCAACTGAGAGAAAACAGTACCTGACCACTCTCCTGCCTTTTCTATTCACATGAACATTCGATTGCAAGCTGTTTTGGACAACTTTTTCTCTTCTTGCAAAACACTCGGCAGACCTCCGTGCAGCCTCTAGAACACGATGGGAGATGTTTTTTGTGCTGGCACAGTTTCTCCTTGCCAGACAGAGTGGAAAAGCTTTTTGCTAAGATGTAGACGAGAAGAGAGGCTAAAGACGAAGGTACGGTGCTCTGCAGAGCTAAGCACATTTCCCGGGCCTCTTTCGGCAGAAGACACACACTGCAGAGCGCTGTGAGGGGCAGAATCGTCTTTGCGCGAAGAAGCAGCTTCTTCGTCTCCGGGAGCCGGAGAGAGCGGCAACTTCGCAAAGGTGATGAATCAAGCTGTACAACACTGCGATTGTGTGCGCAGCTTGCCAACTGAGAGAAAACAGTACCTGACCACTCTCCTGCCTTTTGTAATCACATGAACATTCGATTGCAAGCTGTTTTGGACAACTTTCTTTCTCTTCTTGCAAAACACTCGGCAGACCTCCGTGCAGCCTCTAGAACACGATGGGAGATGTTTTCTGTGCTGGCAAAGTTTCTCCTTCCAGACAGAGTAGAAAAGCATTTTGCTAAGATGTAGACGAGAACAGAGGCTAAAGACGAAGGTACGGTGCTCTGCAGAGCTAAGCACAGCTCCCGGGCCTCTTTCGGCAGAAGACACACACTGCAGAGCACTGTGAGCGGCAGAATCCTCTTTGCGCGAAGAAGCAGCTTCTTCGTCTCCGGGAGCCGGAGAGAGCGGCAACGTCGCAAAGGTGATGAAACAAGCTGTACAACACTGCGATTGTGTGCGCAGCTTTCCAAGTGAGAGAAAACAGTACCTGACCATTCTCTAGACTTTTGTAATCACATGAACATTTGATTGCAAGCTGTTTTGGACAACTTTCTTTCTCTTCTTGCAAAACACTCGGCAGACCTCCGTGCAGCCTCTAGAACACGATGGGAGATGTTTTCTGTGCTGGCAAAGTTTCTCCTTCCCAGACAGGGTGGAAAAGCTTTTTGCTAAATGTAGACGAGAGCAGACGCTAAAGACGAAGGTACGGTGCTCTGCAGAGCTAAGCACAGCTCCCGGGCCTCTTTCGGCAGAAGACACACACTGCAGAGCAGTGTGAGAGGCAGAATCGTCTTTGCGCGAAGAAGCAGCTTCTTCGTCTCCGGGAGCCGGAGAGAGCGGCAACGTGGCAAAGGTGATGAAACAAGCTGTACAACTCTGCGATTGTGTGCGCAGCTTGCCAACTGAGAGAAAACAGTACCTGACCACTCTCCTGCCTTTTGTAATCACATGAACATTCGATTGCAAGCTGTTTTGGACAACTTTCTTTCTCCTCTTGCAAAACACTCGGCAGACCTCCGTGCAGCCTCTAGAACACGATGGGAGATGTTTTTTGTGCTGGCAGAGTTTCTCCTTGCCAGACAGAGTGGAAAAGCTTTTTGCTAAGATGTAGACGAGAAGAGAGGCTAAAGACGAAGGTACGGTGCTCTGCAGAGCTAAGCACAGCTCCCGGGCCTCTTTCGGCAGAAGACACACACTGCAGAGCACTGTGAGGGGCAGAATCGTCTTTGCGCGAAGAAGCAGCTTCTTCGTCTCCGGGAGCCGGAGAGAGCGGCAACTTGGCAAAGGTGATGAAACAAGCTGTACAACACTGCGATTGTGTGCGCAGCTTGCCAACTGAGAGAAAACAGTACCTGACCACTCTCCTGCCTTTTCTATTCACATGAACATTCGATTGCAAGCTGTTTTGGACAACTTTCTTTCTCTTCTTGCAAAACACTCGGCAGACATCCGTGCAGCCTCTAGAAGACGATGGGAGATGATTTCTGTGCTGGCACAGTTTCTCCTTGCCAGACAGAGTGGAAAAGCTTTTTGCTAAGATGTAGACGAGAAGAGAGGCTAAAGATGAAGGTACGGTGCTCTGCAGAGCTAAGCACAGCTCCCGCGCCTCTTTCGGCAGAAGACAAACACTGCAGAGCACTGTGAGCGGCAGAATCGTCTTTGCGCGAAGAAGCAGCTTCTTCGTCTCCGGGAGCCGGAGAGAGCGGCAACTTCGCAAAGGTGATGAAACAAGCTGTACAACACTGCGATTGTGTGCGCAGCTTGCCAACTGAGAGAAAACAGTACCTGACCACTCTCCTGCCTTTTGTAATCACATGAACATTCGATTGCAAGCTGTTTTGGACAACTTTCTTTCTCTTCTTGCAAAACACTCGGCAGACCTCCGTGCAGCCTCTAGAACACGATGGGAGATGTTTTCTGTGCTGGCAAAGTTTCTCCTTGCCAGACAGAGTGGAAAAGCTTTTTGCTAAGATGTAGACGAGAAGAGAGGCTAAAGACGAAGGTACGGTGCTCTGCAGAGCTAAGCACAGCTCCCGGGCCTCTTTCGGCAGAAGACACACACTGCAGAGCACTGTGAGCGGCAGAATCCTCTTTGCGCGAAGAAGCAGCTTCTTCGTCTCCGGTAGCCGGAGAGAGCGGCAACGTCGCAAAGGTGATGAAACAAGCTGTACAACACTGCGATTGTGTGCGCAGCTTTCCAAGTGAGAGAAAACAGTACCTGACCACTCTCTAGACTTTTGTAATCACATGAACATTTGATTGCAAGCTGTTTTGGACAACTTTCTTTCTCTTCCTGCAAAACACTCGGCAGACCTCCGTGCAGCCTCTAGAACACGATGGGAGATGTTTTCTGTGCTGGCAAAGTTTCTCCTTCCCAGACAGGGTTGAAAAGCTTTTTGCTAAATGTAGACGAGAGCAGACGCTAAAGACGAAGGTACGGTGCTCTGCAGAGCTAAGCACAGCTCCCGGGCCTCTTTCGGCAGAAGACACACACTGCAGAGCACTGTGAGCGGCAGAATCGTCTTTGCGCGAAGAAGCAGCTTCTTCGTCTCCGGGAGCCGGAGAGAGCGGCAACGTGGCAAAGGTGTTGAAACAAGCTGTACAACTCTGCGATTGTGTGCGCAGCTTGCCAACTGAGAGAAAACAGTACCTGACCACTCTCCTGCCTTTTGTAATAACATGAACATTCATTTACAAGCTGTTTTGGACAACTTTCTTTCTCCTCTTGCAAAACACTCGGCAGACCTCTGTGCAGCCTCTAGAACACGATGGGAGATGTTTTTTGTGCTGGCACAGTTTCTCCTTGCCAGACAGAGTGGAAAAGCTTTTTGCTAAGATGTAGACGAGAAGAGAGGCTAAAGACGAAGGTACGGTGCTCTGCAGAGCTGAGCACCGCACCCGGGCCTCTTTCGGCAGAAGGCGCACACCGCAGAGCACTGTGAGCGGCAGAATCGTCTTTGCGCGAAGAAGCAGCTTCTTCGTCTCCGGGAGCCGGAGAGAGCGGCAACTTCGCAAAGGTGATGAAACAAGCTGTACAACACTGCGATTGTGTGCGCAGCTTGCCAACTGAGAGAAAACAGTACCTGACCACTCTCCTGCCTTTTCTATTCACATGAACATTCGATTGCAAGCTGTTTTGGACAACTTTCTTTCTCTTCTTGCAAAACACTCGGCAGACCTCCGTGCAGCCTCTAGAACACGATGGGAGATGTTTTCTGTGCTGGCACAGTTTCTCCTTGCCATACAGAGTGGAAAAGCTTTTTGCAAAAATGTAGACGAGAAGAGAGGCTAAAGACGAAGGTACGGTGCTCTGCAGAGCTAAGCACAGCTCCCGGGCCTCTTTCGGCAGAAGACACACACTGCAGAGCACTGTGAGGGGCAGAATCGTCTTTGCGCGAAGAAGCAGCTTCTTCGTCTCCGGGAGCCGGAGAGAGCGGCAACTTGGCAAAGGTGATGAAACAAGCTGTACAACACTGCGATTGTGTGCGCAGCTTGCCACCTGAGACAAAACAGTACCTGACCACTCTCCTGCCTTTTCTAATCACATGAATATTCGATTGCAAGCTGTTTTTTACAACTTTCTTTCTCCTCTTGCAAAACACTCGGCAGACCTCCGTGCAGCCTCTAGAACACGATGGGAGATGTTTTTTGTGCTGGCACAGTTTCTCCTTGCCAGACAGAGTGGGAAAGCTTTTTGCTAAGATGTAGACGAGAAGAGAGGCTAAAGATGAAGGTACGGTGCTCTGCAGAGCTAAGCACAGCTCCCGGGCCTCTTTCGGCAGAAGACACACACTGCAGAGCACTGTGAGCGGCAGAATCGTCTTTGCGCGAAGAAGCAGCTTCTTCGTCTCCGGGAGCCGGAGAGAGCGGCAACTTCGCAAAGGTGATGAAACAAGCTGTACAACACTGCGATTGTGTGCGCAGCTTGCCAACTGAGAGAAAACATCACCTGACCACTCTCCTGCCTTTTCTATTCACATGAACATTCGATTGCAAGCTGTTTTGGACAACTTTCTTTCTCTTCTTGCAAAACACTCGGCAGACCTCCGTGCAGCCTCTAGAACACGATGGGAGATGTTTTTTGTGCTGGCACAGTTTCTCCTTGGCAGACAGAGTGGAAAAGCTTTTTGCTAAGATGTAGGCGAGAAGAGAGGCTAAAGACGAAGGTACGGTGCTCTGCAGAGCTAAGCACCGCTCCAGGAATTCTTTCGGCAGAAGCCGCACACCACAGAGCACTGTGAGCGGCAGAATCGTCTTTGCGCGAAGAAGCAGCTTCTTCGTCTCCGGGAGCCGGAGAGAGCGGCAACTTCGCAAAGGTGATGAAACAAGCTGTACAACACTGCGATTGTGTGCGCAGCTTGCCAACTGAGAGAAAACAGTACCTGACCACTCTCCTGCCTTTTCTATTCACATGAACATTCGATTGCAAGGTGTTTTGCAAAACTTTCTTTCTCTTCTTGCAAAACACTCGGCAGACATCCGTGCAGCCTCTAGAAGACGATGGGAGATGTTTTCTGTGCTGGCACAGTTTCTCCTTGCCAGACAGAGTGGAAAAGCTTTTTCTAAGATGTAGACGAGAAGAGAGGCTAAAGACGAAGGTACGGTGATCTGCAGAGCTAAGCACAGCTCCCGGGCCTCTTTCGGCAGAAGACACACACTGCAGAGCACTGTGAGCGGCAGAATCGTCTTTGCGCGAAGAAGCAGCTTCTTCGTCTCCGGGAGCCGGAGAGAGCGGCAACTTCGCAAAGGTGATGAAACAAGCTGTACAACTCTGCGATTGTGTGCGCAGCTTGCCAACTGAGAGAAAACAGTACCTGACCACTCTCCTGACTTTTGTAATCACATGAATATTCGATTGCAAGCTCTTTTGGACAACTTTCTTTCTCCTCTTGCAAAACACTCGGCAGACCTCCGTGCAGCCTCTAGAACACGATGGGAGATGTTTTTTGTGCTGGCACAGTTTCTCCTTGCCAGACAGAGTGGAAAAGCTTTTTGCTAAGATGTAGACGAGAAGAGAGGCTAAAGACGAAGGTACGGTGCTACGCAGAGCTGAGCACCGCACCCGGGCCTCTTTCGGCAGAAGGCGCACACCGCAGAGCACTCTGAGCGCCAGAATCGTCTTTGCGCGAAGAAGCAGCTTCTTCGTCTCCGGGAGCCGGAGAGAGCGGCAACTTCGCAAAGGTGATGAAACAAGCTGTACAACACTGCGATTGTGTGCGCAGCTTGCCAACTGAGAGAAAACAGTACCTGACCACTCTCCTGCCTTTTGTAATCACATGAAAATTCGATTGCAAGCTGTTTTGGACAACTTTCTTTCTCTTCTTGCAAAACACTCGGCAGACGTCCGTGCAGCCTCTAGAACACGATGGGAGATGTTTTCTGTGCTGGCACAGTTTCTCCTTGCCAGACAGAGTGGAAAAGCTTTTTGCTAAGATGTAGACGAGAAGAGAGGCTAAAGATGAAGGTACGGTGCTCTGCAGAGATAAGCACAGCTCCCGGGCCTCTTTCGGCAGAAGACACACACTGCAGAGCAGTGTGAGCGGCAGAATCGTCTTTGCGCGAAGAAGCAGCTTCTTCGTCTCCGGGAGCCGGAGAGAGCCGCAACTTCGCAAAGGTGATGAAACAAGCTGTACAACACTGCGATTGTGTGCGCAGCTTGCCAACTGAGAGAAAACAGTACCTGACCACTCTCCTGCCTTTTCTATTCACATGAACATTCGATTGCAAGCTGTTTTGGACAACTTTCTTTCTCTTCTTGCAAAACACTCGGCAGACCTCCGTGCAGCCTCTAGAACACGATGGGAGATGTTTTCTGTGCTGGCACAGTTTCTCCTTGCCAGACAGAGTGGAAAAGCTTTTTGCTAAGATGTAGACGAGAAGAGAGGCTAAAGACGAAGGTACGGTGCTCTGCAGAGCTAAGCACAGCTCCCGCGCCTCTTTCGGCAGAAGACACACACTGCAGAGCACTGTGAGCGGCAGAATCGTCTTTGCGCGAAGAAGCAGCTTCTTCGTCTCCGGGAGCCGGAGAGAGGGGCAACTTGGCAAAGGTGATGAAACAAGCTGTACAACACTGCGATTGTGTGCGCAGCTTGCCAAGTGAGAGAAAACAGTACATGACCACTCTCCTGCCTTTTGTAATCACATGAACATTCGATTGCAAGCTGTTTTGGACAACTTTCTTTCTCTTCTTGCAAAACACTCGGCAGACCTCCGTGCAGCCTCTAGAACACGATGGGAGATGTTTTTTGTGCTGGCACAGTTTCTCCTTGCCAGACAGAGTGGAAAAGCTTTTTGCTAAGATGTAGACGAGAAGAGAGGCTAAAGATGAAGGTACGGTGCTCTGCAGAGCTAAGCACAGCTCCCGGGCCTCTTTCGGCAGAAGACACACACTGCAGAGCACTGTGAGCGGCAGAATCGTCTTTGCGCGAAGAAGCCGCTTCTTCGTCTCCGGGAGCCGGAGAGAGTGGCAACTTCGCAAAGGTGATGAAACAAGCTGTACAACACTGCGATTGTGTGCGCAGCTTGCCAACTGAGAGAAAACAGTACCTGACCACTCTCCTGCCTTTTGTAATCACATGAACATTCGATTGCAAGCTGTTTTGGACAACTTTCTTTCTCTTCTTGCAAAACACTCGGCAGACCTCCGTGCAGCCTCTAGAACACGATGGGAGATGTTTTCTGTGCTGGCACAGTTTCTCCTTGCCAGACAGAGTGGAAAAGATTTTGCTAAGATGTAGACGAGAAGAGAGGCTAAAGACGAAGGTACGGTGCTCTGCAGAGCTAAGCACCGCTCCCGGACCTCTTTCGGCAGAAGGCGCACACCGCAGAGCACTGTGAGCGGCAGAATCGTCTTTGCGCGAAGAAGCAGCTTCTTCGTCTCCGGGAGCCGGAGAGAGCGGCAACTTGGCAAAGGTGATGAAACAAGCTGTACAACACTGCGATTGTGTGCGCAGCTTGCCAACTGAGAGAAAACAGTACATGACCACTCTCCTGCCATTTCTAATCACATGAACATTCGATTGCAAGCTGTTTTGGACAACTTTTTTCTCTTCTTGCAAAACACTCGGCAGACCTCCGTGCAGCCTCTAGAACACGATGGGAGATGTTTTTTGTGCTGGCACAGTTTCTCCTTGACAGACAGAGTGGAAAAGCTTTTTGCTAAGATGTAGACGAGAAGATAGGCTAAAGACGAAGGTACGGTGCTCTGCAGAGCTAAGCACCGCTCCCGGACCTCTTTCGGCAGAAGGCGCACACCGCAGAGCACTGTGAGCGGCAGAATCGTCTTTGCGCGAAGAAGCAGCTTCTTCGTCTCCGGGAGCCGGAGAGAGCGGCAACTTCGCAAAGGTGATGAAACAAGCTGTACAACACTGCGATTGTGTGCGCAGCTTGCCAACTGAGAGAAAACAGTACCTGACCACTCTCCTGCCTTTTCTAATCACATGAACATTCGATTGCAAGCTGTTTTGGACAACTTTCTTTCTCTTCTTGCAAAACACTCGGCAGACCTCCGTGCAGCCTCTAGAACACGATGGGAGATGTTTTCTGTGCTGGCACAGTTTCTCCTTGGCAGACAGAGTGGAAAAGCTTTTTGCTAAGATGTAGACGAGAAGAGAGGCTAAAGACGAAGGTACGGTGCTCTGCAGAGCTAAGCACAGCTCCCGGGCCTCTTTCGGCAGAAGACACACACTGCAGAGCACTGTGAGCGGCAGAATCGTCTTTGCGCAAAGCAGCAGCTTCTTCGTCTCCGGGAGCCGGAGAGAGCGGCAACGTGGCAAAGGTGATGGAACAAGCTGTACAACACTGCGATTGTGTGCGCAGCTTGCCAACTGAGAGAAAACAGTACCTGACCACTCTCCTGCCTTTTCTATTCACATGAACCTTCGATTGCAAGCTGTTTTGGACAACTTTCTTTCTCTTCTTGCAAAACACTCGGCAGACCTCCGTGCAGCCTCTAGAACACGATGGGAGATGTTTTTTGTGCTGGCACAGTTTCTCCTTGCCAGACAGAGTGGAAAAGCTTTTTGCTAAGATGTAGACGAGAAGAGAGGCTAAAGACGAAGGTACGGTGCTCTGCAGAGCTAAGCACAGCTCCCGGGCCTCTTTCGGCAGAAGACACACACTGCAGAGCACTGTGAGCGGCAGAATCCTCTTTGCGCGAAGAAGCAGCTTCTTCGTCTCCGGGAGCCGGAGAGAGCGGCAACTTGGCAAAGGTGATGAAACAAGCTGTACAACACTGCGATTGTGTGCGCAGCTTGCCAACTGAGAGAAAACAGTACCTGACCACTCTCCTGCCTTTTCTATTCACATGAACGTTCGATTGCAAGCTGTTTTGGACAACTTTCTTTCTCTTCTTGCAAAACACTCGGCAGACCTCCGTGCAGCCTCTAGAACACGATGGGAGATGTTTTCTGTGCTGGCACAGTTTCTCCTTGCCAGACAGAGTGGAAAAGCTTTTTGCTAAGATGTAGACGAGAGCAGACGCTAAAGACGAAGGTACGGTGCTCTGCAGAGCTAAGCACAGCTCCCGGGTCTCTTTCGGCAGAAGACACACACTGCAGAGCAGTGTGAGCGGCAGAATAGTCTTTGCGCGAAGAAGCAGCTTCTTCGTCTCCGGGAGCCGGAGAGAGCGGCAACGTCGCAAAGGTGATGAAACAAGCTGTACAACACTGCGATTGTGTGCGCAGCTTGCCAACTGAGAGAAAATAGTACCTGACCACTCTCCTGCCTTTTCTATTCACATGAACATTCGATTGCAAGCTGTTTTGGACAACTTTCTTTCTCTTCTTGCAAAACACTCGGCAGACATCCGTGCAGCCTCTAGAACACGATGGGAGATGTTTTTTGTGCTGGCACAGTTTCTCCTTGCCAGACAGAGTGGAAAAGCTTTTTGCTAAGATGTAGACGAGAAGAGAGGCTAAAGACGAAGGTACGGTGCTCTGCAGAGCTAAGCACAGCTCCCGGGCCTCTTTCGGCGGAAGACACACACTGCAGAGCACTGTGAGCGGCAGAATCGTCTTTGCGCGAAGAAGCAGCTTCTTCGTCTCCGGGAGCCGGAGAGAGCGGCAACTTGGCAAAGGTGATGAAACAAGCTGTACAACACTGCGATTGTGTGCGCAGCTTGCCAACTGAGAGAAAACAGTACCTGACCACTCTCCTGCCTTTTCTATTCACATGAACATTCGATTGCAAGCTGTTTTAGACAACTTTCTTTCTCTTCTTGCAAAACACTCGGCAGACCTCCGTGCAGCCTCTAGAACACGATGGGAGATGTTTTCTGTGCTGGCAAAGTTTCTCCTTGCCAGACAGAGTGGAAAAGCTTTTTGCTAAGATGTACACGAGAGCAGACGCTAAAGACGAAGGTACGGTGCTCTGCAGAGCTAAGCACAGCTCCCGGGCCTCTTTCGGCAGAAGACACACACTGCAGAGCACTGTGAGCGGCAGAATCGTCTTTGCGCGAAGAAGCAGCTTCTTCGTCTCCGGGAGCCGGAGAGAGCGGCAACTTGGCAAAGGTGATGAAACAAGCTGTACAACACTGCGATTGTGTGCGCAGCTTGCCAACTGAGAGAAAACAGTACCTGACCACTCTCTAGCCTTTTGTAATCACATGAACATTTGATTGCAAGCTGTTTTGGACAACTTTCTTTCTCTTCTTGCAAAACACTCGGCAGACCTCCGTGCAGCCTCTAGAACACGATGGGAGATGTTTTCTGTGCTGGCACAGTTTCTCCTTGCCAGACAGAGTGGAAAAGCTTTTTGCTAAGATGTAGACGAGAGCAGACGCTAAAGACGAATGTACGGTGCTCTGCAGAGCTAAGCACAGCTCCCGGGCCTCTTTCGGCAGAAGACACACACTGCAGAGCACTGTGAGCGGCAGAATCGTCTTTGCGCGAAGAAGCAGCTTCTTCGTCTCCGGGAGCCGGAGAGAGCGGCAACTTCGCAAAGGTGATGAAACAAGCTGTACAACACTGCGATTGTGTGCGCAGCTTGCCAACTGAGAGAAAACAGTACCTGACCACTCTCCTGCCTTTTCTATTCACATGAATATTCGATTGCATGCTGATTTGGACAACATTCTTTCTCTTCTTGCAAAACACTCGGCAGACCTCCGTGCAGCCTCTAGAACACGATGGGAGATGTTTTCTGTGCTGGCACAGTTTCTCCTTGCCAGACAGAGTGGAAAAGCTTTTTGCTAAGATGTAGACGAGAAGAGAGGCTAAAGATGAAGGTACGGTGCTCTGCAGAGCTAAGCACAGCTCCCGGACCTCTTTCGGCAGAAGACACACACTGCTTAGCACTGTGAGCGGCAGAATCGTCTTTGCGCGAAGAAGCAGCTTCTTCGTCTCCGGGAGCCGGAGAGAGCGGCAACTTGGCAAAGGTGATGAAACAAGCCGTACAACACTGCGATTGTGTGCGCAGCTTGCCAACTGAGAGAAAACAGTACCTGACCACTCTCCTGCGTTTTGTAATCACATGAATATTCGATTGCAAGCTGTTTTGGACAACTTTCTTTCTCTTCTTGCAAAACACTCGGCAGACCTCCGTGCAGCCTCTAGAACACGATGGGAGATGTTTTTGTGCTGGCACAGTTTCTCCTTGCCAGACAGAGTGGAAAAGCTTTTTGCTAAGATGTAGACGAGAAGAGAGGCTAAAGACGAAGGTACGGTGCTCTGCAGAGCTAACAACAGCTCCCGGGCCTCTTTCGGCAGAAGACACACACTGCAGAGCAGTGTGAGCGGCAGAATCGTCTTTGCGCGAAGAAGCAGCTTCTTCGTCTCCGGGAGCCGGAGAGAGCGGCAACTTCGCAAAGGTGATGAAACAAGCTGTACAACACTGCGATTCTGTGCGCAGCTTGCCAACTGAGAGAAAACAGTACCTGACCACTCTCCTGTCTTTTGTAATCACATGAACATTCGATTGCAAGCTGTTTTGGACAACTTTCTTTCTCTTCTTGCAAAACACTCGGCAGACCTCCGTGCAGCTTCTAGAACACGATGGGAGATGTTTTCTGTGCTGGCACAGTTTCTCCTTGCCAGACAGAGTGGAAAAGCTTTTTGCTAAGATGTAGACGAGAAGAGAGGCTAAAGACGAAGGTACGGTGCTCTGCAGAGCTAAGCACAGCTCCCGGGCCTCTTTCGGCGGAAGACACACACCGCAGAGCACTGTGAGCGGCAGAATCGTCTTTGCGCGAAGAAGCAGCTTCTTCGTCTCCGGGAGCCGGAGAGAGCGGCAACTTCGCAAAGGTGATGAAACAAGCTGTACAACACTGCGATTGTGTGCGCAGCTTGCCAACTGAGAGAAAACAGTACCTGACCACTCTCCTGCCTTTTCTATTCACATGAACATTCGATTGCAAGCTGTTTTGGACAACTTTCTTTCTCTTCTTTCAAAACACTCGGCAGACCTCCGTGCAGCCTCTAGAACACGATGGGAGATGTTTTCTGTGCTGGCAGAGTTTCTCCTTGCCAGACAGAGTGGAAAAGCTTTTTGCTAAGATGTAGACGAGAAGAGAGGCTAAAGACGAAGGCAATGTGCTCTGCAGAGCTAAGCACAGCTCCCGGACCTTTTTCGGCAGAAGGCGCACACCGCAGAGCACTATGAGCGGCAGAATCGTCTTTGCGCGAAGAAGCAGCTTCTTCGTCTCCGGGAGCCGGAGAGAGCGGCAACTTGGGAAAGGTGATGAAACAAGCTGTACAACACTGCGATTGTGTGCGCAGCTTGCCAACTCAGAGAAAACAGTACCTGACCACTCTCCTGCCTTTTCTATACACATGAACATTCGATTGCAAGCTGTTTTGGACAACTTTCTTTCTCTTCTTGCAAAACACTCGGCAGACCTCCGTGCAGCCTCTAGAACACGATGGGAGATGTTTTTTGTGCTGGCACAGTTTCTCCTTGCCAGACAGAGTGGAAAAGCTTTTTGCTAAGATGTAGACGAGAAGAGAGGCTAAAGACGAAGGTACGGTGCTCTGCAGAGCTAAGCACAGCTCCCGGGCCTCTTTCAGCAGAAGGCGCACACCGCAGAGCACTCTGAGCGGCAGAATCGTCTTTGCGCGAAGAAGCAGCTTCTTCGTCTCCGG
Source organism: Melozone crissalis (assembly GCF_028551555.1). Lineage (NCBI taxonomy): Eukaryota > Metazoa > Chordata > Aves > Passeriformes > Passerellidae > Melozone > Melozone crissalis. The sequence continues at coordinate 219,107 of NW_026535901.1, forward strand.
GAGCCGGAGAGAGCGGCAACTTCGCAAAGGTGATGAAACAAGCTGTACAACACTGCGATTGTGTGCGCAGCTTGCCAACTGAGAGAAAACAGTACCTGACCATTGTCCTGCCTTTTCTATTCACATGAAAATTCGATTGCAAGCTGTTTTGGACAACTTTCTTTCTCTTCTTGCAAAACACTCGGCAGACCTCCGTGCAGCTTCTAGAACACGATGGGAGATGTTTTTTGTGCTGGCACAGTTTCTCCTTGCCAGACAGAGTGGAAAAGCTTTTTGCTAAGATGTAGACGAGAAGAGAGGCTAAAGACGAAGGTACGGTGCTCTGCAGAGCTAAGCACAGCTCCCGGGCCTCTTTCGGCAGAAGACACACACTGCAGAGCACTGTGAGGGGCAGAATCGTCTTTGCGCGAAGAAGCAGCTTCTTCGTCTCCGGGAGCCGGAGAGAGCCGCAACTTGGCAAAGGTGATGAAACAAGCTGTACAACACTGCGATTGTGTGCGCAGCTTGCCAAGTGAGAGAAAACAGTACCTGACCACTCTCCTGCCTTTTCTAATCACATGAACATTCGATTGCAAGCTGTTTTGGACAACTTTCTTTCTCTTCTTGCAAAACACTCGGCAGACCTCCGTGCAGCCTCTAGAAGACGATGGGAGATGTTTTCTGTGCTGGCACAGTTTCTCCTTGCCAGATAGAGTGGAAAAGCTTTTTGCTAAGATGTAGACGAGAAGAGAGGCTAAAGACGAAGGTACGGTGCTCTGCAGAGCTAAGCACCGCTCCCGGGCGTCTTTCGGCAGAAGGCGCACACCGCAGGGCACTGTGAGCGGCAGAATCGTCTTTGCGCGAAGAAGCAGCTTCTTCGTCTCCGGGAGCCGGAGAGAGCGGCAACTTGGCAAAGGTGATGAAACAAGCTGTACAACACTGCGATTGTGTGCGCAGCTTGCCAACTGAGAGAAAACAGTACCTGACCACTCTCCTGCCTTTTCTATTCACATGAACATTCGATTGGAAGCTGTTTTGGACAACTTTCTTTCTCTTCTTGCAAAACACTCGGCAGACCTCCGTGCAGCCTCTAGAACACGATGGGAGATGTTTTCTGTGCTGGCACAGTTTCTCCTTGCCAGACAGATTGGAAATCTTTTTGCAAAGATTTAGACGAGAAGAGAGGCTAAAGACGAAGGCACTGTGCTCTGCAGAGCTAAGAACCGCTCCCGGACCTTTTTCGGCAGAAGGCGCACACCGCAGAGCACTATGAGCGGCAGAATCGTCTTTGCGCGAAGAAGCAGCTTCTTCGTCTCCGGGAGCCGGAGAGAGCGGCAACTTGGCAAAGGTGATGAAACAAGCTGTACAACACTGCGATTGTGTGCGCAGCTTGCCAACTGAGAGAAAGCAGTACCTGACCACTCTCTAGCCCTTTGTAATCACATGAACATTCGATTGCAAGCTGTTTTGGACAACTTTCTTTCTCTTCTTGCAAAACACTCGACAGACCTCCGTGCAGCCTCTAGAACACGATGGGAGATGTTTTTTGTGCTGGCACAGTTTCTCCTTGCCAGACAGAGTGGAAAAGCTTTTTGCTAAGATGTAGACGAGAAGAGAGGCTAAAGACGAAGGTACGGTGCTCTGCAGAGCTAAGCACAGCTCCCGGGCCTCTTTCGGCAGAAGACACACACTGCAGAGCACTGTGAGCGGCAGAATCGTCTTTGCGCGAAGAAGCAGCTTCTTCGTCTCCGGGAGCCGGAGAGAGCGGCAACTTGGCAAAGGTGATGAAACAAGCTGTACAACACTGCGATTGTGTGCGCAGCTTGCCAACTGAGAGAAAACAGTACCTGACCACTCTCCTGCCTTTTCTATTCACATGAACATTCGATTGCAAGCTGTTTTGGACAACTTTCTTTCTCTTCTGCAAAACACTCGGCAGACCTCCGTGCAGCTTCTAGAACACGATGGGAGATGTTTTCTGTGCTGGCACAGTTTCTCCTTGCCAGACAGAGTGGAAAAGCTTTTTGCTAAGATGTAAACGAGAAGAGAGGCTAAAGACGAAGGTACGGTGCTCTGCAGAGCTAAGCACAGCTCCCGGGCCTCTTTCGGCGGAAGGCGCACACCGCAGAGCACTGTGAGCGGCAGAATCGTCTTTGCGCGAAGAAGCAGCTTCTTCGTCTCCGGGAGCCGGAGAGAGCGGCAACTTGGCAAAGGTGATGAAACAAGCTGTACAACACTGCGATTGTGTGCGCAGCTTGCCAACTGAGAGAAAACAGTACCTGACCACTCTCTAGCCCTTTGTAATCACATGAACATTCGATTGCAAGTTGTTTTGGACAACTTTCTTTCTCTTCTTGCAAAACACTCGGCAGACATCCGTGCAGCCTCTAGAACACGATGGGAGATGTTTTTTGTGCTGGCACAGTTTCTCCTTGCCAGACAGAGTGGAAAAGCTTTTTGCTAAGATGTAGACGAGAAGAGAGGCTAAAGACGAAGGTACGGTGCTCTGCAGAGCTAAGCACAGCTCCCGGGCCTCTTTCGGCAGAAGACACACACTGCAGAGCACTGTGAGCGGCAGAATCGTCTTTGCGCGAAGAAGCAGCTTCTTCGTCTCCGGGAGCCGGAGAGAGCGGCAACTTCGCAAAGGTGATGAAACAAGCTGTACAACACTGCGATTGTGTGCGCAGCTTGCCAACTGAGAGAAAACAGTACCTGACCACTCTCCTGCCTTTTCTATTCACATGAACATTCGATTGCAAGCTGTTTTGGACAACTTTCTTTCTCTTCTGCAAAACACTCGGCAGACCTCCGTGCAGCTTCAAGAACACAATGGGAGATGTTTTCTGTGCTGGCACAGTTTCTCCTTGCCAGACAGAGTGGAAAAGCTTTTTGATAAGATGTAGACGAGAAGAGAGGCTAAAGACGAAGGTACGGTGCTCTGCAGAGCTAAGCACAGCCCCCGGGCCTCTTTCGGCAGAAGGCGCACACCGCAGAGCACTGTGAGCGGCAGAATCGTCTTTGCGCGAAGAAGCAGCTTCTTCGTCTCCGGGAGCCGGAGAGAGCGGCAACTTCGCAAAGGTGATGAAACAAGCTGTACAACACTGTGATTGTGTGTGCAGCTTGCCAACTGAGAGAAAACAGTACCTGACCACTCTCTAGCCCTTTGTAATCACATGAACATTCGATTGCAAGCTGTTTTGGACAACTTTCTTTCTCTTCTTGCAAAACACTCGACAGACCTCCGTGCAGCCTCTAGAAGACGATGGGAGATGTTTTTTGTACTGGCACAGTTTCTCCTTGCCAGACAGAGTGGAAAAGCTTTTTGCTAAGATGTAGACGAGAAGAGAGGCTAAAGACGAAGGTACGGTGCTCTGCAGAGCTAAGCACAGCTCCCGGGCCTCTTTCGGCAGAAGACACACACTGCAGAGCACTGTGAGCGGCAGAATCCTCTTTGCGCGAAGAAGCAGCTTCTTCGTCTCCGGGAGCCGGAGAGAGCGGCAACTTCGCAAAGGTGATGAAACAAGCTGTACAACACTGCGATTGTGTGCGCAGCTTGCCAACTGAGAGAAAACAGTACCTGACCACTCTCCTGCCTTTTGTAATCACATGAACATTCGATTGCAAGCTGTTTTGGACAACTTTCTTTCTCTTCTGCAAAACACTCGGCAGACCTCCGTGCAGCTTCTAGAACACGATGGGAGATGTTTTCTGTGCTGGCACAGTTTCTCCTTGCCAGACAGAGTGGAAAAGCTTTTTGATAAGATGTAGACGAGAAGAGAGGCTAAAGACGAAGGTACGGTGCTCTGCAGAGCTAAGCACAGCCCCCGGGCCTCTTTCGGCAGAAGGCGCACACCGCAGAGCACTGTGAGCGGCAGAATCGTCTTTGCGCGAAGAAGCAGCTTCTTCGTCTCCGGGAGCCGGAGAGAGCGGCAACGTGGCAAAGGTGATGAAACAAGCTGTACAACACTGCGATTGTGTGCGCAGCTTGCCAACTGAGAGAAAACAGTACCTGACCACTCTCCTGCCTTTTCTAATCACATGAACATTCGATTGCAAGCTGTTTTGGACAACTTTCTTTCTCTTCTTGCAAAACACTCGGCAGACCTCCGTGCAGCCTCTAGAAGACGATGGGAGATGTTTTCTGTGCTGGCACAGTTTCTCCTTGCCAGACAGAGTGGAAAAGCTTTTTGCTAAGATGTAGACGAGAAGAGAGGCTAAAGACGAAGGTACGGTGCTCTGCAGAGCTAAGCACATCTCCCGGGCCTCTTTAGCCAGAAGACACACACTGCAGAGCACTGTGAGCGGCAGAATCGTCTTTGCGCAAAGCAGCAGCTTCTTCGTCTCCGGGAGCCGGAGAGAGCGGCAACGTGGCAAAGGTGATGGAACAAGCTGTACAACACTGCGATTGTGTGCGCAGCTTGCCAACTGAGAGAAAGCAGTACCTGACCACTCTCTAGCTCTTTGTAATCACATGAACATTCGATTGCAAGCTGTTTTGGACAACTTTCTTTCTCTTCTGCAAAACACTCGGCAGACCTCCGTGCAGCTTCTAGAACACGATGGGAGATGTTTTCTGTGCTGGCACAGTTTCTCCTTGCCAGACAGAGTGGAAAAGCTTTTTGCTAAGATGTAGACGAGAAGAGAGGCTAAAGACGAAGGTACGGTGCTCTGCAGAGCTAAGCACAGCCCCCGGGCCTCTTTCGGCAGAAGGCGCACACCGCAGAGCACTGTGAGCAGCAGAATCGTCTTTGCGCGAAGAAGCAGCTTCTTCGTCTCCGGGAGCCGGAGAGAGCGGCAACTTCGCAAAGGTGATGAAACAAGCTGTACAACACTGCGATTGTGTGCGCAGCTTGCCAACTGAGAGAAAACAATACCTGACCACTCTCTAGCCCTTTGTAATCACATGAACATTCGATTGCAAGCTGTTTTGGACAACTTTCTTTCTCTTCTTGCAAAACACTCGACAGACCTCCGTGCAGCCTCTAAAACACGATGGGAGATGTTTTTTGTGCTGGCACAGTTTCTCCTTGCCAGACAGAGTGGAAAAGCTTTTTGCTAAGATGTAGACGAGAAGAGAGGCTAAAGACGAAGGTACGGTGCTCTGCAGAGCTAAGCACAGCTCCCGGGCCTCTTTCGGCAGAAGGCGCACACCGCAGAGCACTGTGAGCGGCAGAATCGTCTTTGCGCGAAGAAGCAGCTTCTTCGTCTCCGGGAGCCGGAGAGAGCGGCAACTTCGCAAAGGTGATGAAACAAGCTGTACAACACTGCGATTGTGTGCGCAGCTTGCCAACTGAGAGAAAACAGTACCTGACCACTCACTAGCCCTTTGTAATCACATGAACATTCGATTGCAAGCTGTTTTGGACAACTTTCTTTCTCTTCTTGCAAAACACTCGACAGACCTCCGTGCAGCCTCTAGAAGACGATGGGAGATGTTTTTTGTGCTGGCACAGTTTCTCCTTGCCAGACAGAGTGGAAAAGCTTTTTGCTAAGATGTAGACGAGAAGAGAGGCTAAAGACGAAGGTACGGTGCTCTGCAGAGCTAAGCACAGCTCCCGGGCCTCTTTCGGCAGAAGCCGCACACCGCAGCGCAGTGTGAGCGGCAGAATCGTCTTTGCGCGAAGAAGGAGCTTCTTCGTCTCTGGGAGCCGGAGAGAGCGGCAACTTCGCAAAGGTGATGAAACAAGCTGTACAACACTGCGATTCTGTGCGCAGCTTGCCAACTGAGAGAAAACAGTACCTGACCACTCTCCTGCCTTTTCTATTCACATGAACATTCGATTGCAAGCTGTTTTGGACAACTTTCTTTCTCTTCTTGCAAAACACTCGGCAGACCTCCGTGCAGCCTCTAGAACACGATGGGAGATGTTTTCTGTGCTGGCACAGTTTCTCCTTGCCAGACAGAGTGGAAAAGCTTTTTGCTAAGATGTAGACGAGAGCAGACGCTAAAGACGAAGGTACGGTGCTCTGCAGAGCTAAGCACAGCTCCCGGGTCTCTTTCGGCAGAAGACACACACTGCAGAGCACTGTGAGCGGCAGAATAGTCTTTGCGCGAAGAAGCAGCTTCTTCGTCTCCGGGAGCCGGAGAGAGCGGCAACGTCGCAAAGGTGATGAAACAAGCTGTACAACACTGCGATTGTGTGCGCAGCTTGCCAACTGAGAGAAAACAGTACCTGACCACTCTCCTGCCTTTTCTATTCACATGAACATTCGATTGCAAGCTGTTTTGGACAACTTTCTTTCTCTTCTTGCAAAACACTCGGCAGACCTCCGTGCAGCCTCTAGAACACGATGGGAGATGTTTTTTGTGCTGGCACAGTTTCTCCTTGCCAGACAGAGTGGAAAAGCTTTTTGCTAAGATGTAGACGAGAAGAGAGGCTAAAGACGAAGGTACGGTGCTCTGCAGAGCTAAGCACAGCTCCCGGGCCTCTTTCGGCAGAAGACACACACTGCAGAGCACTGTGAGCGGCAGAATCGTCTTTGCGCGAAGAAGCAGCTTCTTCGTCTCCGGGAGCCGGAGAGAGCGGCAACTTCGCAAAGGTGATGAAACAAGCTGTACAACACTGCGATTGTGTGCGCAGCTTGCCAACTGAGAGAAAACAGTACCTGACCACTCTCCTGACTTTTCTATTCACATGAAAATTCGATTGCAAGCTGTTTTAGACAACTTTCTTTCTCTTCTTGCAAAACACTCGGCAGACCTCCGTGCAGCCTCTAGAACACGATGGGAGATGTTTTCTGTGCTGGCAAAGTTTCTCCTTGCCAGACAGAGTGGAAAAGCTTTTTGCTAAGATGTAGACGAGAGCAGACGCTAAAGACGAAGGTACGGTGCTCTGCAGAGCTAAGCACAGCTCCCGGGCCTCTTTCGGCAGAAGACACACACTGCAGAGCACTGTGAGCGGCAGAATCGTCTTTGCGCGAAGAAGCAGCTTCTTCGTCTCCGGGAGCCGGAGAGAGCGGCAACTTCGCAAAGGTGATGAAACAAGCTGTACAACACTGCGATTGTGTGCGCAGCTTGCCAACTGAGAGAAAACAGTACCTGACTACTCTCCTGTCTTTTCTAATCACATGAACATTCGATTGCAAGCTGTTTTGGACAACTTTATTTCTCTTCTTGCAAAACACTCGGCAGACCTCCGTGCAGCCTCTAGAACACGATGGGAGATGTTTTCTGTGCTGGCACAGTTTCTCCTTGCCAGACAGAGTGGAAAAGCTTTTTGCTAAGATGTAGACGAGAAGAGAGGCTAAAGACGAAGGTACGGTGCTCTGCAGAGCAAAGCACCGCTCCCGAGCCTCTTTCGGCAGAAGACAAACACTGCAGAGCACTGTGAGCGGCAGAATCGTCTTTGCGCGAAGAAGCAGCTTCTTCGTCTCCGGGAGCCGGAGAGAGCGGCAACTGGGCAAAGGTGATGAAACAAGCTGTACAACACTGCGATTGTGTGCGCAGCTTGCCAACTGAGAGAAAACAGTACCTGACCACTCTCCTGCCTTTTGTAATCACATGAACACTCGATTGCAAGCTGTTTTGGACAACTTTGTTTCTCTTCTTGCAAAACACTCGGCAGACCTCCGTGCAGCCTCTAGAACACGATGGGAGATGTTTTTTGTGCTGGCACAGTTTCTCCTTGCCAGACAGAGTGGAAAAGCTTTTTGCTAAGATGTAGACGAGAAGAGAGGGTAAAGACGAAGGTACGGTGCTCTGCAGAGCTAAGCACAGCTCCCGGGCCTCTTTCGGCAGAAGACACACACTGCAGAGCACTGTGAGCGGCAGAATCGTCTTTGCGCGAAGAAGCAGCTTCTTCGTCTCCGGGAGCCGGAGAGAGCGGCAACTTCGCAAAGGTGATGAAACAAGCTGTACAACACTGCGATTGTGTGCGCAGCTTGCCAACTGAGAGAAAACAGTACCTGACCACTCTCCTGTCTTTTCTAATCACATGAACATTCGATTGCAAGCTGTTTTGGACAACTTTCTTTCTCTTCTTGCAAAACACTCGGCAGACCTCCGTGCAGCCTCTAGAACACGATGGGAGATGTTTTTTGTGCTGGCACAGTTTCTCCTTGCCAGACAGAGTGGAAAAGCTTTTTGCTAAGATGTAGACGAGAAGAGAGGCTAAAGACGAAGGTACGGTGCTCTGCAGAGCTAAGCACAGCTCCCGGGCATCTTTCGGAGGAAGACACACACTGATTAGCACTGTGAGTGGCAGAATCGTCTTTGCGCGAAGAAGCAGCTTCTTCGTCTCCGGGAGCCGGAGAGAGCGGCAACTTCGCAAAGGTGATGAAACAAGCTGTACAACACTGCGATTGTGTGCGCAGCTTGCCAACTGAGAGAAAACAGTACCTGACCACTCTCCTGCCTTTTCTATTCACATGAACATTCGATTGCAAGCTGTTTTGGACAACTTTCTTTCCCTTCTTGCAAAACACTCGGCAGACCTCCGTGCAGCCTCTAGAACACGATGGGATATGTTTTCTGTGCTGGCACAGTTTCTCCTTGCCAGACAGAGTGGAAAAGCTTTTTGCTAAGATGTAGACGAGAGCAGACGCTGAAGACGAAGGTACGGTGCTTTGCAGAGCTACGCACAGCTCCCGGGCCTCTTTCGGCAGAAGACACACACTGCAGAGCACTGTGAGCGGCAGAATCGTCTTTGCGCAAAGCAGCAGCTTCTTCGTCTCCGGGAGCCGGAGAGAGCGGCAACTTGGCAAAGGTGATGAAACAAGCTGTACAACACTGCGATTGTGTGCGCAGCTTGCCAACTGAGAGAAAACAGTACCTGACCACTCTCCTGCCTTTTGTAATCACATGAACATTCGATTGCAAGCTGTTTTAGACAACTTTCTTTCTCTTCTTGCAAAACACTCGGCAGACCTCCGTGCAGCCTCTAGAACACGATGGGAGATGTTTTCTGTGCTGGCAAAGTTTCTCCTTGCCAGACAGAGTGGAAAAGCTTTTTGCTAAGATGTAGACGAGAGCAGACGCTAAAGACGAAGGTACGGTGCTCTGCAGAGCTAAGCACAGCTCCCGGGCCTCTTTCGGCAGAAGACACACACTGCAGAGCACTGTGAGCGGCAGAATCGTCTTTGCGCGAAGAAGCAGCTTCTTCGTCTCCGGGAGCCGGAGAGAGCGGCAACTTGGCAAAGGTGATGAAACAAGCTGTACAACACTGCGATTGTGTGCGCAGCTTGCCAACTGAGAGAAAACAGTACCTGACCACTCTCCTGCCTTTTCTATTCACATGAACATTCGATTGCAAGCTGTTTTAGACAACTTTCTTTCTCTTCTTGCAAAACACTCGGCAGACCTCCGTGCAGCCTCTAGAACACGATGGGAGATGTTTTCTGTGCTGGCAAAGTTTCTCCTTGCCAGACAGAGTGGAAAAGCTTTTTGCTAAGATGTAGACGAGAGCAGACGCTAAAGACGAAGGTACGGTGCTCTGCAGAGCTAAGCACAGCTCCCGGGCCTCTTTCGGCAGAAGACACACACTGCAGAGCACTGTGAGCGGCAGAATCGTCTTTGCGCGAAGAAGCAGCTTCTTCGTCTCCGGGAGCCGGAGAGAGCGGCAACTTCGCAAAGGTGATGAAACAAGCTGTACAACACTGCGATTGTGTAGGCAGCTTTCCAACTGAGGGAAAACAGTACCTGACCACTCTCCTGCCTTTTCTATTCACATGAACATTCGATTGCAAGCTGTTTTAGACAACTTTCTTTCTCTTCTTGCAAAACACTCGGCAGACCTCTGTGCAGCCTCTAGAACACGATGGGAAATGTTTTCTGTGCTGGCAAAGTTTCTCCTTGCCAGACAGAGTGGAAAAGCTTTTTGCTAAGATGTAGACGAGAGCAGACGCTAAAGACGAAGGTACGGTGCTCTGCAGAGCTAAGCACAGCTCCCGGGCCTCTTTCGGCAGAAGACACACACTGCAGAGCACTGTGAGCGGCAGAATCGTCTTTGCGCGAAGAAGCAGCTTCTTCGTCTCCGGGAGCCGGAGAGAGCGGCAACTTGGCAAAGGTGATGAAACAAGCTGTACAACACTGCGATTGTGTGCGCAGCTTGCCAACTGAGAGAAAACAGTACCTGACCACTCTCCTGCCTTTTCTATTCACATGAACATTCGATTGCAAGCTGTTTTAGACAACTTTCTTTCTCTTCTTGCAAAACACTCGGCAGACCTCCGTGCAGCCTCTAGAACACGATGGGAGATGTTTTCTGTGCTGGCAAAGTTTCTCCTTGCCAGACAGAGTGGAAAAGCTTTTTGCTAAGATGTAGACGAGAGCAGACGCTAAAGACGAAGGTACGGTGCTCTGCAGAGCTAAGCACAGCTCCCGGGCCTCTTTCGGCAGAAGACACACACTGCAGAGCACTGTGAGCGGCAGAATCGTCTTTGCGCGAAGAAGCAGCTTCTTCGTCTCCGGGAGCCGGAGAGAGCGGCAACTTCGCAAAGGTGATGAAACAAGCTGTACAACACTGCGATTGTGTAGGCAGCTTTCCAACTGAGGGAAAACAGTACCTGACCACTCTCCTGCCTTTTCTATTCACATGAACATTCGATTGCAAGCTGTTTTAGACAACTTTCTTTCTCTTCTTGCAAAACACTCGGCAGACCTCTGTGCAGCCTCTAGAACACGATGGGAAATGTTTTCTGTGCTGGCAAAGTTTCTCCTTGCCAGACAGAGTGGAAAAGCTTTTTGCTAAGATGTAGACGAGAGCAGACGCTAAAGACGAAGGTACGGTGCTCTGCAGAGCTAAGCACAGCTCCCGGGCCTCTTTCGGCAGAAGACACACACTGCAGAACACTGTGAGCGGCAGAATCGTCTTTGCGCGAAGAAGCAGCTTCTTCGTCTCCGGGAGCCGGAGAGAGCGGCAACTTCGCAAAGGTGATGAAACAAGCTGTACAACACTGCGATTGTGTGCGCAGCTTGCCAACTGAGAGAAAACAGTACCTGACCACTCTCCTGTCTTTTCTAATCACATGAACATTCGATTGCAAGCTGTTTTGGACAACTTTCTTTCTCTTCTTGCAAAACACTCGGCAGACCTCCGTGCAGCCTCTAGAACACGATGGGAGATGTTTTCTGTGCTGGCACAGTTTCTCCTTGCCAGACAGAGTGGAAAAGCTTTTTGCAAAATGTAGACGAGAAGAGAGGCTAAAGACGAAGCTACGGTGCTCTGCAGAGCTAAGCACCGCTCCCGAGCCTCTTTCGGCAGAAGACAAACACTGCAGAGCACTGTGAGCGGCAGAATCGTCTTTGCGCGAAGAAGCAGCTTCTTCGTCTCCGGGAGCCGGAGAGAGCGGCAACTTCGCAAAGGTGATGAAACAAGCTGTACAACACTGCGATTGTGTGCGCAGCTTGCCAACTGAGAGAAAACAGTACCTGACCACTCTCCTGCCTTTTGTAATCACATGAACATTCGATTGCAAGCTGTTTTGGACAACTTTCTTTCTCTTCTTGCAAAACACTCGGCAGACCTCCGTGCAGCCTCTAGAACACGATGGGAGATGTTTTTTGTGCTGGCACAGTTTCTCCTTGCCAGACAGAGTGGAAAAGCTTTTTGCTAAGATGTAGACGAGAAGAGAGGCTAAAGACGAAGGTACGGTGCTCTGCAGAGCTAAGCAGAGATCCCGGGCCTCTTCGGCAGAAGACACACACCGCAGAGCAGTGTGAGCGGCAGAATCGTCTTTGCGCGAAGAAGCAGCTTCTTCGTCTCCGGGAGCCGGAGAGAGCGGCAACTTCGCAAAGGTGATGAAACAAGCTGTACAACACTGCGATTGTGTGCGCAGCTTGCCAACTGAGAGAAAACAGTACCTGACCACTCTCCTGCCTTTTCTATTCACATGAACATTCGATTGCAAGCTGTTTTGGACAACTTTCTTTCTCTTCTTGCAAAACACTCGGCAGACATCCGTGCAGCCTCTAGAACACGATGGGAGATGTTTTCTGTGCTGGCACAGTTTCTCCTTGCCAGACAGAGTGGGAAAGCTTTTTGCTAAGATGTAGACGAGAGCAGACGCTAAAGACGAAGGTACGGTGCTTTGCAGAGCTACGCACAGCTCCCGGGCCTCTTTCGGCAGAAGACACACACTGCAGAGCACTGTGAGCGGCAGAATCCTCTTTGCGCGAAGAAGCAGCTTCTTCGTCTCCGGGAGCCGGAGAGAGCGGCAACTTCGCAAAGGTGATGAAACAAGCTGTACAACACTGCGATTGTGTGCGCAGCTTGCCAACTGAGAGAAAACAGTACCTGACCACTCTCCTGTCTTTTCTAATCACATGAACATTCGATTGCAAGCTGTTTTGGACAACTTTCTTTCTCTTCTTGCAAAACATTCGGCAGACCTCCGTGCAGCCTCTAGAACACGATGGGAGATGTTTTCTGTGCTGGCACAGTTTCTCCTTGCCAGACAGAGTGGAAAAGCTTTTTGCTAAGATGTAGACGAGAAGAGAGGCTAAAGACGAAGGTACGGTGCTCTGCAGAGCTAAGCACAGCTCCCGGGCCTCTTTCGGCAGAAGACACACACTGCAGAGCACTGTGAGCGGCAGAATCGTCTTTGCGCGAAGAAGCAGCTTCTTCGTCTCCGGGAGCCGGAGAGAGCGGCAACTTCGCAAAGGTGATGAAACAAGCTGTACAACACTGCGATTGTGTGCGCAGCTTGCCAACTGAGAGAAAACAGTACCTGACCACTCTCCTGCCTTTTGTAATCACATGAACATTCGATTGCAAGCTGTTTTGGACAACTTTCTTTCTCTTCTTGCAAAACACTCGGCAGACCTCCGTGCAGCCTCTAGAACACGATGGGAGATGTTTTTTGTGCTGGCACAGTTTCTCCTTGCCAGACAGAGTGGAAAAGCTTTTTGCTAAGATGTAGACGAGAAGAGAGGCTAAAGACGAAGGTACGGTGCTCTGCAGAGCTAAGCACAGCTCCCGGGCCTCTTTCGGCAGAAGACACACACTGCAGAGCACTGTGAGCGGCAGAATCGTCTTTGCGCGAAGAAGCAGCTTCTTCGTCTCCGGGAGCCGGAGAGAGCGACAACTTGGCAAAGGTGATGAAACAAGCTGTACAACACTGCGATTGTGTGCGCAGCTTGCCAACTGAGAGAAAACAGTACCTGACCACTCTCCTGCCTTTTGTAATCACATGAACATTCGATTGCAAGCTGTTTTGGACAACTTTCTTTCTCTTCTTGCAAAACACTCGGCAGACCTCCGTGCAGCCTCTAGAACACGATGGGAGATGTTTTTTGTGCTGGCACAGTTTCTCCTTGCCAGACAGAGTGGGAAAGCTTTTTGCTAAGATGTAGACGAGAAGAGAGGCTAAAGACGAAGGTACGGTGCTCTGCAGAGCTAAGCACAGCTCCCGGGCCTCTTTCGGCAGAAGACACACACTGCAGAGCACTGTGAGCGGCAGAATCGTCTTTGCGCGAAGAAGCAGCTTCTTCGTCTCCGGGAGCCGGAGAGAGCGGCAACTTCGCAAAGGTGATGAAACAAGCTGTACAACACTGCGATTGTGTGCGCAGCTTGCCAACTGAGAGAAAACAGTACCTGACCACTCTCCTGTCTTTTGTAATCACATGAACATTCGATTGCAAGCTGTTTTGGACAACTTTCTTTCTCTTCTTGCAAAACACTCGGCAGACCTCCGTGCAGCCTCTAGAACACGATGGGAGATGTTTTCTGTGCTGGCACAGTTTCTCCTTGCCAGACAGAGTGGAAAAGCTTTTTGCTAAGATGTAGACGAGAAGAGAGGCTAAAGACGAAGGTACGGTGCTCTGCAGAGCAAAGCACCGCTCCCGAGCCTCTTTCGGCAGAAGACAAACACTGCAGAGCACTGTGAGTGGCAGAATCTTCTTTGCGCGAAGAAGCAGCTTCTTCGTCTCCGGGAGCCGGAGAAAGCGGCAACTTCGCAAAGGTGATGAAACAAGCTGTACAACACTGCGATTGTGTGCGCAGCTTGCCAACTGAGAGAAAACAGTACCTGACCACTCTCCTGCCTTTTCTATTCACATGAACATTCGATTGCAAGCTGTTTTGGACAACTTTCTTTCTCTTCTTGCAAAACACTCGGCAGACCTCCGTGCAGCCTCTAGAACACGATGGGAGATGTTTTCTGTGCTGGCACAGTTTCTCCTTGCCAGACAGAGTGGAAAAGCTTTTTGCTAAGATGTAGACGAGAGCAGACGCTAAAGACGAAGGTACGGTGCTCTGCAGAGCTAAGCACAGCTCCCGGGCCTCTTTCGGCAGAAGACACACACTGCAGAGCACTGTGAGCGGCAGAATCGTCTTTGCGCGAAGAAGCAGCTTCTTCGTCTCCGGGAGCCGGAGAGAGCGGCAACTTCGCAAAGGTGATGAAACAAGCTGTACAACACTGCGATTGTGTAGGCAGCTTTCCAACTGAGGGAAAACAGTACCTGACCACTCTCCTGCCTTTTCTATTCACATGAACATTCGATTGCAAGCTGTTTTAGACAACTTTCTTTCTCTTCTTGCAAAACACTCGGCAGACCTCTGTGCAGCCTCTAGAACACGATGGGAAATGTTTTCTGTGCTGGCAAAGTTTCTCCTTGCCAGACAGAGTGGAAAAGCTTTTTGCTAAGATGTAGACGAGAGCAGACGCTAAAGACGAAGGTACGGTGCTCTGCAGAGCTAAGCACAGCTCCCGGGCCTCTTTCGGCAGAAGACACACACTGCAGAGCACTGTGAGCGGCAGAATCGTCTTTGCGCGAAGAAGCAGCTTCTTCGTCTCCGGGAGCCGGAGAGAGCGGCAACTTCGCAAAGGTGATGAAACAAGCTGTACAACACTGCGATTGTGTGCGCAGCTTGCCAACTGAGAGAAAACAGTACCTGACCACTCTCCTGTCTTTTCTAATCACATGAACATTCGATTGCAAGCTGTTTTGGACAACTTTCTTTCTCTTCTTGCAAAACACTCGGCAGACCTCCGTGCAGCCTCTAGAACACGATGGGAGATGTTTTCTGTGCTGGCACAGTTTCTCCTTGCCAGACAGAGTGGAAAAGCTTTTTGCAAAATGTAGACGAGAAGAGAGGCTAAAGACGAAGCTACGGTGCTCTGCAGAGCTAAGCACCGCTCCCGAGCCTCTTTCGGCAGAAGACAAACACTGCAGAGCACTGTGAGCAGCAGAATCGTCTTTGCGCGAAGAAGCAGCTTCTTCGTCTCCGGGAGCCGGAGAGAGCGGCAACTTCGCAAAGGTGATGAAACAAGCTGTACAACACTGCGATTGTGTGCGCAGCTTGCCAACTGAGAGAAAACAGTACCTGACCACTCTCCTGCCTTTTGTAATCACATGAACATTCGATTGCAAGCTGTTTTGGACAACTTTCTTTCTCTTCTTGCAAAACACTCGGCAGACCTCCGTGCAGCCTCTAGAACACGATGGGAGATGTTTTTTGTGCTGGCACAGTTTCTCCTTGCCAGACAGAGTGGAAAAGCTTTTTGCTAAGATGTAGACGAGAAGAGAGGCTAAAGACGAAGGTACGGTGCTCTGCAGAGCTAAGCAGAGATCCCGGGCCTCTTCGGCAGAAGACACACACCGCAGAGCAGTGTGAGCGGCAGAATCGTCTTTGCGCGAAGAAGCAGCTTCTTCGTCTCCGGGAGCCGGAGAGAGCGGCAACTTCGCAAAGGTGATGAAACAAGCTGTACAACACTGCGATTGTGTGCGCAGCTTGCCAACTGAGAGAAAACAGTACCTGACCACTCTCCTGCCTTTTCTATTCACATGAACATTCGATTGCAAGCTGTTTTGGACAACTTTCTTTCTCTTCTTGCAAAACACTCGGCAGACATCCGTGCAGCCTCTAGAACACGATGGGAGATGTTTTCTGTGCTGGCACAGTTTCTCCTTGCCAGACAGAGTGGAAAAGCTTTTTGCTAAGATGTAGACGAGAGCAGACGCTAAAGACGAAGGTACGGTGCTTTGCAGAGCTACGCACAGCTCCCGGGCCTCTTTCGGCAGAAGACACACACTGCAGAGCACTGTGAGCGGCAGAATCGTCTTTGCGCGAAGAAGCAGCTTCTTCGTCTCCGGGAGCCGGAGAGAGCGGCAACTTCGCAAAGGTGATGAAACAAGCTGTACAACACTGCGATTGTGTGCGCAGCTTGCCAACTGAGAGAAAACAGTACCTGACCACTCTCCTGTCTTTTCTAATCACATGAACATTCGATTGCAAGCTGTTTTGGACAACTTTCTTTCTCTTCTTGCAAAACATTCGGCAGACCTCCGTGCAGCCTCTAGAACACGATGGGAGATGTTTTCTGTGCTGGCACAGTTTCTCCTTGCCAGACAGAGTGGAAAAGCTTTTTGCTAAGATGTAGACGAGAAGAGAGGCTAAAGACGAAGGTACGGTGCTCTGCAGAGCTAAGCACAGCTCCCGGGCCTCTTTCGGCAGAAGACACACACTGCAGAGCACTGTGAGCGGCAGAATCGTCTTTGCGCGAAGAAGCAGCTTCTTCGTCTCCGGGAGCCGGAGAGAGCGGCAACTTCGCAAAGGTGATGAAACAAGCTGTACAACACTGCGATTGTGTGCGCAGCTTGCCAACTGAGAGAAAACAGTACCTGACCACTCTCCTGCCTTTTGTAATCACATGAACATTCGATTGCAAGCTGTTTTGGACAACTTTCTTTCTCTTCTTGCAAAACACTCGGCAGACCTCCGTGCAGCCTCTAGAACACGATGGGAGATGTTTTTTGTGCTGGCACAGTTTCTCCTTGCCAGACAGAGTGGAAAAGCTTTTTGCTAAGATGTAGACGAGAAGAGAGGCTGAAGACGAAGGTACGGTGCTCTGCAGAGCTAAGCACAGCTCCCGGGCCTCTTTCGGCAGAAGACACACACAGCAGAGCACTGTGAGCGGCAGAATCGTCTTTGCGCGAAGAAGCAGCTTCTTCGTCTCCGGGAGCCGGAGAGAGCGGCAACTTCGCAAAGGTGATGAAACAAGCTGTACAACACTGCGATTGTGTGCGCAGCTTGCCAACTGAGAGAAAACAGTACCTGACCACTCTCCTGCCTTTTGTAATCACATGAACATTCGATTGCAAGCTGTTTTGGACAACTTTCTTTCTCTTCTTGCAAAACACTCGGCAGACCTCCGTGCAGCCTCTAGAACACGATGGGAGATGTTTTTTGTGCTGGCACAGTTTCTCCTTGCCAGACAGAGTGGGAAAGCTTTTTGCTAAGATGTAGACGAGAAGAGAGGCTAAAGACGAAGGTACGGTGCTCTGCAGAGCTAAGCACAGCTCCCGGGCCTCTTTCGGCAGAAGACACACACTGCAGAGCACTGTGAGCGGCAGAATCGTCTTTGCGCGAAGAAGCAGCTTCTTCGTCTCCGGGAGCCGGAGAGAGCGGCAACTTCGCAAAGGTGATGAAACAAGCTGTACAACACTGCGATTGTGTGCGCAGCTTGCCAACTGAGAGAAAACAGTACCTGACCACTCTCCTGTCTTTTCTAATCACATGAACATTCGATTGCAAGCTGTTTTGGACAACTTTCTTTCTCTTCTTGCAAAACACTCGGGAGACCTCCGTGCAGCCTCTAGAACACGATGGGAGATGTTTTCTGTGCTGGCACAGTTTCTCCTTGCCAGACAGAGTGGAAAAGATTTTTGCTAAGATGTAGACGAGAAGAGAGGCTAAAGACGAAGGTACGGTGCTCTGCAGAGCAAAGCACCGCTCCCGAGCCTCTTTCGGCAGAAGACAAACACTGCAGAGCACTGTGAGTGGCAGAATCGTCTTTGCGCGAAGAAGCAGCTTCTTCGTCTCCGGGAGCCGGAGAAAGCGGCAACTTCGCAAAGGTGATGAAACAAGCTGTACAACACTGCGATTGTGTGCGCAGCTTGCCAACTGAGAGAAAACAGTACCTGACCACTCTCCTGCCTTTTCTATTCACATGAACATTCGATTGCAAGCTGTTTTGGACAACTTTCTTTCTCTTCTTGCAAAACACTCGGCAGACCTCCGTGCAGCCTCTAGAACACGATGGGAGATGTTTTCTGTGCTGGCACAGTTTCTCCTTGCCAGACAGAGTGGAAAAGCTTTTTGCTAAGATGTAGACGAGAGCAGACGCTAAAGACGAAGGTACGGTGCTCTGCAGAGCTAAGCACAGCTCCCGGGTCTCTTTCGGCAGAAGACACACACTGCAGAGCACTGTGAGCGGCAGAATCGTCTTTGCGCGAAGAAGCAGCTTCTTCGTCTCCGGGAGCCGGAGAGAGCGGCAACGTCGCAAAGGTGATGAAACAAGCTGTACAACACTGCGATTGTGTGCGCAGCTTGCCAACTGAGAGAAAACAGTACCTGACCACTCTCCTGCCTTTTCTATTCACATGAACATTCGATTGCAAGCTGTTTTGGACAACTTTCTTTCTCTTCTTGCAAAACACTCGGCAGACATCCGTGCAGCCTCTAGAACACGATGGGAGATGTTTTTTGTGCTGGCACAGTTTCTCCTTGCCAGACAGAGTGGAAAAGCTTTTTGCTAAGATGTAGAAGAGAGGCTAAAGACGAAGGTACGGTGCTCTGCAGAGCTAAGCACAGCTCCCGGGCCTCTTTCGGCAGAAGACACACACTGCAGAGCACTGTGAGCGGCACAATCGTCTTTGCGCGAAGAAGCAGCTTCTTCGTCTCCGGGAGCCGGAGAGAGCGGCAACTTGGCAAAGGTGATGAAACAAGCTGTACAACACTGCGATTGTGTGCGCAGCTTGCCAACTGAGAGAAAACAGTACCTGACCACTCTCCTGCCTTTTCTATTCACATGAACATTCGATTGCAAGCTGTTTTAGACAACTTTCTTTCTCTTCTTGCAAAACACTCGGCAGACCTCCGTGCAGCC
Source organism: Melozone crissalis (assembly GCF_028551555.1). NCBI lineage: Eukaryota > Metazoa > Chordata > Aves > Passeriformes > Passerellidae > Melozone > Melozone crissalis. Next base: position 237,914 of record NW_026535901.1, read on the forward strand.
TCTAGAACACGATGGGAGATGTTTTCTGTGCTGGCAAAGTTTCTCCTTGCCAGACAGAGTGGAAAAGCTTTTTGCTAAGATGTAGACGAGAGCAGACGCTAAAGACGAAGGTACGGTGCTCTGCAGAGCTAAGCACAGCTCCCGGGCCTCTTTCGGCAGAAGACACACACTGCAGAGCACTGTGAGCGGCAGAATCGTCTTTGCGCGAAGAAGCAGCTTCTTCGTCTCCGGGAGCCGGAGAGAGCGGCAACTTCGCAAAGGTGATGAAACAAGCTGTACAACACTGCGATTGTGTGCGCAGCTTGCCAACTGAGAGAAAACAGTACCTGACTACTCTCCTGTCTTTTCTAATCACATGAACATTCGACTGCAAGCTGTTTTTGACAACTTTTTTCTCTTCTTGCAAAACACTCGGCAGACCTCCGTGCAGCCTCTAGAAGACGATGGGAGATGTTTTCTGTGCTGGCACAGTTTCTCCTTGCCAGACAGAGTGGAAAAGCTTTTTGCTAAGATGTAGACGAGAAGAGAGGCTAAAGACGAAGGTACGGTGCTCTGCAGAGCAAAGCACCGCTCCCGAGCCTCTTTCGGCAGAAGACAAACACTGCAGAGCACTGTGAGCGGCAGAATCGTCTTTGCGCGAAGAAGCAGCTTCTTCGTCTCCGGGAGCCGGAGAGAGCGGCAACTTCGCAAAGGTGATGAAACAAGCTGTACAACACTGCGATTGTGTGCGCAGCTTGCCAACTGAGAGAAAACAGTACCTGACCACTCTCCTGCCTTTTGTAATCACATGAACACTCGATTGCAAGCTGTTTTGGACAACTTTGTTTCTCTTCTTGCAAAACACTCGGCAGACCTCCGTGCAGCCTCTAGAACACGATGGGAGATGTTTTTTGTGCTGGCACAGTTTCTCCTTGCCAGACAGAGTGGAAAAGCTTTTTGCTAAGATGTAGACGAGAAGAGAGGCTGAAGACGAAGGTACGGTGCTCTGCAGAGCTAAGCACAGCTCCCGCGCCTCTTTCGGCAGAAGACACACACTGCAGAGCACTGTGAGCGGCAGAATCGTCTTTGCGCGAAGAAGCAGCTTCTTCGTCTCCGGGAGCCGGAGAGAGCGGCAACTTCGCAAAGGTGATGAAACAAGCTGTACAACACTGCGATTGTGTGCGCAGCTTGCCAACTGAGAGAAAACAGTACCTGACTACTCTCCTGTCTTTTCTAATCACATGAACATTCGATTGCAAGCTGTTTTGGACAACTTTTTTCTCTTCTTGCAAAACACTCGGCAGACCTCCGTGCAGCCTCTAGAACACGATGGGAGATGTTTTCTGTGCTGGCACAGTTTCTCCTTGCCAGACAGAGTGGAAAAGCTTTTTGCTAAGATGTAGACGAGAAGAGAGGCTAAAGACGAAGGTACGGTGCTCTGCAGAGCAAAGCACCGCTCCCGAGCCTCTTTCGGCAGAAGACAAACACTGCAGAGCACTGTGAGCGGCAGAATCGTCTTTGCGCGAAGAAGCAGCTTCTTCGTCTCCGGGAGCCGGAGAGAGCGGCAACTTCGCAAAGGTGATGAAACAAGCTGTACAACACTGCGATTGTGTGCGCAGCTTGCCAACTGAGAGAAAACAGTACCTGACCACTCTCCTGCCTTTTGTAATCCCATGAACATTCGATTGCAAGCTGTTTTGGACAACTTTCTTTCTCTTCTTGCAAAACACTCGGCAGACCTCCGTGCAGCCTCTAGAACACGATGGGAGATGTTTTTTGTGCTGGCACAGTTTCTCCTTGCCAGACAGAGTGGAAAAGCTTTTTGCTAAGATGTAGACGAGAAGAGAGGCTAAAGACGAAGGTACGGTGCTCTGCAGAGCTAAGCACAGCTCCCGGGCATCTTTCGGAGGAAGACACAAACTGATTAGCACTGTGAGCGGCAGAATCGTCTTTGCGCGAAGAAGCAGCTTCTTCGTCTCCGGGAGCCGGAGAGAGCGGCAACTTCGCAAAGGTGATGAAACAAGCTGTACAACACTGCGATTGTGTGCGCAGCTTGCCAACTGAGAGAAAACAGTACCTGACCACTCTCCTGCCTTTTCTATTCACATGAACATTCGATTGCAAGCTGTTTTGGACAACTTTCTTTCTCTTCTTGCAAAACACTCGGCAGACCTCCGTGCAGCCTCTAGAACACGATGGGATATGTTTTCTGTGCTGGCACAGTTTCTCCTTGCCAGACAGAGTGGAAAAGCTTTTTGCTAAGATGTAGACGAGAGCAGACGCTGAAGACGAAGGTACGGTGCTTTGCAGAGCTACGCACAGCTCCCGGGCCTCTTTCGGCAGAAGACACACACTGCAGAGCACTGTGAGCGGCAGAATCGTCTTTGCGCAAAGCAGCAGCTTCTTCGTCTCCGGGAGCCGGAGAGAGCGGCAACGTGGCAAAGGTGATGAAACAAGCTGTACAACACTGCGATTGTGTGTGCAGCTTGCCAACTGAGAGAAAACAGTACCTGACCACTCTCCTGCCTTTTCTATTCACATGAACATTCGATTGCAAGCTGTTTTGGACAACTTTCTTTCTCTTCTTGCAAAACACTCGGCAGACCTCCGTGCAGCCTCTAGAAGACGATGGGAGATGTTTTTTGTGCTGGCACAGTTTCTCCTTGCCAGACAGAGTGGAAAAGCTTTTTGCTAAGATGTAGACGAGAGCAGACGCTAAAGACGAAGGTACGGTGCTCTGCAGAGCTAAGCACAGCTCCCGGGCCTCTTTCGGCAGAAGACACACACTGCAGAGCACTGTGAGCGGCAAAATCGTCTTTGCGCGAAGAAGCAGCTTCTTCGTCTCCGGGAGCCGGAGAGAGCGGCAACTTCGCAAAGGTGATGAAACAAGCTGTACAACACTGCGATTGTGTGCGCAGCTTGCCAACGGAGAGAAAACAGTACCTGACCACTCTCCTGTCTTTTCTAATCACATGAACATTCGATTGCAAGCTGTTTTGGACAACTTTCTTTCTCTTCTTGCAAAACACTCGGCAGACCTCCGTGCAGCCTCTAGAACACGATGGGAGATGTTTTCTGTGCTGGCACAGTTTCTCCTTGCCAGACAGAGTGGAAAAGCTTTTTGCAAAATGTAGACGAGAAGAGAGGCTAAAGACGAAGCTACGATGCTCTGCAGAGCAAAGCACCGCTCCCGAGCCTCTTTCGGCAGAAGACAAACACTGCAGAGCACTGTGAGCGGCAGAATCGTCTTTGCGCGAAGAAGCAGCTTCTTCGTCTCCGGGAGCCGGAGAGAGCGGCAACTTCGCAAAGGTGATGAAACAAGCTGTACAACACTGCGATTGTGTGCGCAGCTTGCCAACTGAGAGAAAACAGTACCTGACCACTCTCCTGCCTTTTGTAATCACATGAACATTCGATTGCAAGCTGTTTTGGACAACTTTCTTTCTCTTCTTGCAAAACACTCGGCAGACCTCCGTGCAGCCTCTAGAAGATGATGGGAGATGTTTTTTGTGCTGGCAGAGTTTCTCCTTGCCAGACAGAGTGGAAAAGCTTTTTGCTAAGATGTAGACGAGAAGAGAGGCTAAAGACGAAGGTACGGTGCTCTGCAGAGCTAAGCAGAGATCCCGGGCCTCTTCGGCAGAAGACACACACCGCAGAGCAGTGTGAGCGGCAGAATCGTCTTTGCGCGAAGAAGCAGCTTCTTCGTCTCCGGGAGCCGGAGAGAGCGGCAACTTCGCAAAGGTGATGAAACAAGCTGTACAACACTGCGATTGTGTGCGCAGCTTGCCAACTGAGAGAAAACAGTACCTGACCACTCTCCTGCCTTTTCTATTCACATGAACATTCGATTGCAAGCTGTTTTGGACAACTTTCTTTCTCTTCTTGCAAAACACTCGGCAGACATCCGTGCAGCCTCTAGAACACGATGGGAGATGTTTTCTGTGCTGGCACAGTTTCTCCTTGCCAGACAGAGTGGAAAAGCTTTTTGCTAAGATGTAGACGAGAGCAGACGCTAAAGACGAAGGTACGGTGCTTTGCAGAGCTACGCACAGCTCCCGGGCCTCTTTCGGCAGAAGACACACACTGCAGAGCACTGTGAGCGGCAGAATCCTCTTTGCGCGAAGAAGCAGCTTCTTCGTCTCCGGGAGCCGGAGAGAGCGGCAACTTCGCAAAGGTGATGAAACAAGCTGTACAACACTGCGATTGTGTGCGCAGCTTGCCAACTGAGAGAAAACAGTACCTGACCACTCTCCTGTCTTTTCTAATCACATGAACATTCGATTGCAAGCTGTTTTGGACAACTTTCTTTCTCTTCTTGCAAAACATTCGGCAGACCTCCGTGCAGCCTCTAGAACACGATGGGAGATGTTTTCTGTGCTGGCACAGTTTCTCCTTGCCAGACTGAGTGGAAAAGCTTTTTGCTAAGATGTAGACGAGAAGAGAGGCTAAAGAAGCAGGTACGGTGCTCTGCAGAGCTAAGCACAGCTCCCGGGCCTCTTTCGGCAGAAGACACACACTGCAGAGCACTGTGAGCGGCAGAATCGTCTTTGCGCGAAGAAGCAGCTTCTTCGTCTCCGGGAGCCGGAGAGAGCGGCAACTTCGCAAAGGTGATGAAACAAGCTGTACAACACTGCGATTGTGTGCGCAGCTTGCCAACTGAGAGAAAACAGTACCTGACCACTCTCCTGCCTTTTGTAATCACATGAACATTCGATTGCAAGCTGTTTTGGACAACTTTCTTTCTCTTCTTGCAAAATACTCGGCAGACCTCCGTGCAGCCTCTAGAACACGATGGGAGATGTTTTCTGTGCTGGCACAGTTTCTCCTTGCCAGACAGAGTGGAAAAGCTTTTTGCTAAGATGTAGACGAGAGCAGACGCTGAAGACGAAGGTACGGTGCTTTGCAGAGCTACGCACAGCTCCCGGGCCTCTTTCGGCAGAAGACACACACTGCAGAGCACTGTGAGCGGCAGAATCGTCTTTGCGCAAAGCAGCAGCTTCTTCGTCTCCGGGAGCCGGAGAGAGCGGCAACGTGGCAAAGGTGATGAAACAAGCTGTACAACACTGCGATTGTGTGCGCAGCTTGCCAACTGAGAGAAAACAGTACCTGACCACTCTCCTGCCTTTTCTATTCACATGAACCTTCGATTGCAAGCTGTTTTGGACAACTTTCTTTCTCTTCTTGCAAAACACTCGGCAGACCTCCGTGCAGCCTCTAGAAGACGATGGGAGATGTTTTTTGTGCTGGCACAGTTTCTCCTTGCCAGACAGAGTGGAAAAGCTTTTTGCTAAGATGTAGACGAGAAGAGAGGCTAAAGACGAAGGTACGGTGCTCTGCAGAGCTAAGCACAGCTCCCGGGCCTCTTTCGGCAGAAGACACACACTGCAGAGCACTGTGAGCGGCAGAATCCTCTTTGCGCGAAGAAGCAGCTTCTTCGTCTCCGGGAGCCGGAGAGAGCGGCAACTTCGCAAAGGTGATGAAACAAGCTGTACAACACTGCGATTGTGTGCGCAGCTTGCCAACTGAGAGAAAACAGTACCTGACCACTCTCCTGCCTTTTCTATTCACATGAACATTCGATTGCAAGCTGTTTTGGACAACTTTCTTTCTCTTCTTGCAAAACACTCGGCAGACCTCCGTGCAGCCTCTAGAACACGATGGGAGATGTTTTCTGTGCTGGCACAGTTTCTCCTTGCCAGACAGAGTGGAAAAGCTTTTTGCTAAGATGTAGACGAGAGCAGACGCGGAAGACGAAGGTACGGTGCTTTGCAGAGCTACGCACAGCTCCCGGGCCTCTTTCGGCAGAAGACACACACTGCAGAGCACTGTGAGCGGCAGAATCGTCTTTGCGCAGAGCAGCAGCTTCTTCGTCTCCGGGAGCCGGAGAGAGCGGCAACGTGGCAAAGGTGATGAAACAAGCTGTACAACACTGCGATTGTGTGCGCAGCTTGCCAACTGAGAGAAAACAGTACCTGACCACTCTCCTGCCTTTTCTATTCACATGAACATTCGATTGCAAGCTGTTTTAGACAACTTTCTTTCTCTTCTTGCAAAACACTCGGCAGACCTCCGTGCAGCCTCTAGAACACGATGGGAGATGTTTTCTGTGCTGGCAAAGTTTCTCCTTGACAGACAGAGTGGAAAAGCTTTTTGCTAAGATGTAGACGAGAGCAGACGCTAAAGACGAAGGTACGGTGCTCTGCAGAGCTAAGCACAGCTCCCGGGCCTCTTTCGGCAGAAGACACACACCGCAGAGCACTGTGAGCGGCAGAATCGTCTTTGCGCGAAGAAGCAGCTTCTTCGTCTCCGGCAGCCGGAGAGAGCGGCAACTTGGCAAAGGTGATGAAACAAGCTGTACAACACTGCGATTGTGTGCGCAGCTTTCCAACTGAGGGAAAACAGTACCTGACCACTCTCCTGCCTTTTCTATTCACATGAACATTCGATTGCAAGCTGTTTTAGACAACTTTCTTTCTCTTCTTGCAAAACACTCGGCAGACCTCTGTGCAGCCTCTAGAACACGATGGGAGATGTTTTCTGTGCTGGCAAAGTTTCTCCTTGCCAGACAGAGTGGAAAAGCTTTTTGCTAAGATGTAGACGAGAGCAGACGCTAAAGACGAAGGTACGGTGCTCTGCAGAGCTAAGCACAGCTCCCGGGCCTCTTTCGGCAGAAGACACACACTGCAGAGCACTGTGAGCGGCAGAATCGTCTTTGCGCGAAGAAGCAGCTTCTTCGTCTCCGGGAGCCGGAGAGAGCGGCAACTTCGCAAAGGTGATGAAACAAGCTGTACAACACTGCGATTGTGTGCGCAGCTTGCCAACGGAGAGAAAACAGTACCTGACCACTCTCCTGTCTTTTCTAATCACATGAACATTCGATTGCAAGCTGTTTTGGACAACTTTCTTTCTCTTCTTGCAAAACACTCGGCAGACCTCCGTGCAGCCTCTAGAACACGATGGGAGATGTTTTCTGTGCTGGCACAGTTTCTCCTTGCCAGACAGAGTGGAAAAGCTTTTTGCAAAATGTAGACGAGAAGAGAGGCTAAAGACGAAGCTACGGTGCTCTGCAGAGCAAAGCACCGCTCCCGAGCCTCTTTCGGCAGAAGACAAACACTGCAGAGCACTGTGAGCGGCAGAATCGTCTTTGCGCGAAGAAGCAGCTTCTTCGTCTCCGGGAGCCGGAGAGAGCGGCAACTTCGCAAAGGTGATGAAACAAGCTGTACAACACTGCGATTGTGTGCGCAGCTTGCCAACTGAGAGAAAACAGTACCTGACCACTCTCCTGCCTTTTGTAATCACATGAACATTCGATTGCAAGCTGTTTTGGACAACTTTCTTTCTCTTCTTGCAAAACACTCGGCAGACCTCCGTGCAGCCTCTAGAAGATGATGGGAGATGTTTTTTGTGCTGGCACAGTTTCTCCTTGCCAGACAGAGTGGAAAAGCTTTTTGCTAAGATGTAGACGAGAAGAGAGGCTAAAGACGAAGGTACGGTGCTCTGCAGAGCTAAGCAGAGATCCCGGGCCTCTTCGGCAGAAGACACACACTGCAGAGCAGTGTGAGCGGCAGAATCGTCTTTGCGCGAAGAAGCAGCTTCTTCGTCTCCGGGAGCCGGAGAGAGCGGCAACTTCGCAAAGGTGATGAAACAAGCTGTACAACACTGCGATTGTGTGCGCAGCTTGCCAACTGAGAGAAAACAGTACCTGACCACTCTCCTGCCTTTTCTATTCACATGAACATTCGATTGCAAGCTGTTTTGGACAACTTTCTTTCTCTTCTTGCAAAACACTCGGCAGACATCCGTGCAGCCTCTAGAACACGATGGGAGATGTTTTCTGTGCTGGCACAGTTTCTCCTTGCCAGACACAGTGGAAAAGCTTTTTGCTAAGATGTAGACGAGAGCAGACGCTAAAGACGAAGGTACGGTGCTTTGCAGAGCTACGCACAGCTCCCGGGCCTCTTTCGGCAGAAGACACACACTGCAGAGCACTGTGAGCGGCAGAATCGTCTTTGCGCGAAGAAGCAGCTTCTTCGTCTCCGGGAGCCGGAGAGAGCGGCAACTTCGCAAAGGTGATGAAACAAGCTGTACAACACTGCGATTGTGTGCGCAGCTTGCCAACTGAGAGAAAACAGTACCTGACCACTCTCCTGTCTTTTCTAATCACATGAACATTCGATTGCAAGCTGTTTTGGACAACTTTCTTTCTCTTCTTGCAAAACATTCGGCAGACCTCCGTGCAGCCTCTAGAACACGATGGGAGATGTTTTCTGTGCTGGCACAGTTTCTCCTTGCCAGACAGAGTGGAAAAGCTTTTTGCTAAGATGTAGACGAGAAGAGAGGCTAAAGACGAAGGTACGGTGCTCTGCAGAGCTAAGCAGAGATCCCGGGCCTCTTCGGCAGAAGACACACACTGCAGAGCAGTGTGAGCGGCAGAATCGTCTTTGCGCGAAGAAGCAGCTTCTTCGTCTCCGGGAGCCGGAGAGAGCGGCAACTTCGCAAAGGTGATGAAACAAGCTGTACAACACTGCGATTGTGTGCGCAGCTTGCCAAGTGAGAGAAAACAGTACCTGACCACTCTCCTGCCTTTTCTATTCACATGAACATTCGATTGCAAGCTGTTTTGGACAACTTTCTTTCTCTTCTTGCAAAACACTCGGCAGACATCCGTGCAGCCTCTAGAACACGATGGGAGATGTTTTCTGTGCTGGCACAGTTTCTCCTTGCCAGACAGAGTGGAAAAGCTTTTTGCTAAGATGTAGACGAGAGCAGACGCTAAAGACGAAGGTACGGTCCTTTGCAGAGCTACGCACAGCTCCCGGGCCTCTTTCGGCAGAAGACACACACTGCAGAGCACTGTGAGTGGCAGAATCCTCTTTGCGCGAAGAAGCAGCTTCTTCGTCTCCGGGAGCCGGAGAGAGCGGCAACTTCGCAAAGGTGATGAAACAAGCTGTACAACACTGCGATTGTGTGCGCAGCTTGCCAACTGAGAGAAAACAGTACCTGACCACTCTCCTGTCTTTTCTAATCACATGAACATTCGATTGCAAGCTGTTTTGGACAACTTTCTTTCTCTTCTTGCAAAACATTCGGCAGACCTCCGTGCAGCCTCTAGAACACGATGGGAGATGTTTTCTGTGCTGGCACAGTTTCTCCTTGCCAGACAGAGTGGAAAAGCTTTTTGCTAAGATGTAGACGACAAGAGAGGCTAAAGACGAAGGTACGGTGCTCTGCAGAGCTAAGCACAGCTCCCGGGCCTCTTTCGGCAGAAGACACACACTGCAGAGCACTGTGAGCGGCAGAATCGTCTTTGCGCGAAGAAGCAGCTTCTTCGTCTCCGGGAGCCGGAGAGAGCGGCAACTTCGCAAAGGTGATGAAACAAGCTGTACAACACTGCGATTGTGTGCGCAGCTTGCCAACTGAGAGAAAACAGTACCTGACCACTCTCCTGCCTTTTCTATTCACATGAACCTTCGATTGCAAGCTGTTTTGGACAACTTTCTTTCTCTTCTTGCAAAACACTCGGCAGACCTCCGTGCAGCCTCTAGAACACGATGGGAGATGTTTTTTGTGCTGGCACAGTTTCTCCTTGCCAGACAGAGTGGAAAAGCTTTTTGCTAAGATGTAGACGAGAAGAGAGGCTGAAGACGAAGGTACGGTGCTCTGCAGAGCTAAGCACAGCTCCCGGGCCTCTTTCGGCAGAAGACACACACAGCAGAGCACTGTGAGCGGCAGAATCGTCTTTGCGCGAAGAAGCAGCTTCTTCGTCTCCGGGAGCCGGAGAGAGCGGCAACTTCGCAAAGGTGATGAAACAAGCTGTACAACACTGCGATTGTGTGCGCAGCTTGGCAACTGAGAGAAAACAGTACCTGACCACTCTCCTGCCTTTTGTAATCACATGAACATTCGATTGCAAGCTGTTTTGGACAACTTTCTTTCTCTTCTTGCAAAACACTCGGCAGACCTCCGTGCAGCCTCTAGAACACGATGGGAGATGTTTTTTGTGCTGGCACAGTTTCTCCTTGCCAGACAGAGTGGAAAAGCTTTTTGCTAAGATGTAGACGAGAAGAGAGGCTGAAGACGAAGGTACGGTGCTCTTCAGAGCTAAGCACAGCTCCCGGGCCTCTTTCGGCAGAAGACACACACTGCAGAGCACTGTGAGCGGCAGAATCCTCTTTGCGCGAAGAAGCAGCTTCTTCGTCTCCGGGAGCCGGAGAGAGCGGCAACTTCGCAAAGGTGATGAAACAAGCTGTACAACACTGCGATTGTGTGCGCAGCTTGCCAACTGAGAGAAAACAGTACCTGACCACTCTCCTGTCTTTTCTAATCACATGAACATTCGATTGCAAGCTGTTTTGGACAACTTTCTTTCTCTTCTTGCAAAACACTCGGGAGACCTCCGTGCAGCCTCTAGAACACGATGGGAGATGTTTTCTGTGCTGGCACAGTTTCTCCTTGCCAGACAGAGTGGAAAAGCTTTTTGCTAAGATGTAGACGAGAAGAGAGGCTAAAGACGAAGGTACGGTGCTCTGCAGAGCAAAGCACCGCTCCCGAGCCTCTTTCGGCAGAAGACAAACACTGCAGAGCACTGTGAGCGGCAGAATCGTCTTTGCGCGAAGAAGCAGCTTCTTCGTCTCCGGGAGCCGGAGAAAGCGGCAACTTCGCAAAGGTGATGAAACAAGCTGTACAACACTGCGATTGTGTGCGCAGCTTGCCAACTGAGAGAAAACAGTACCTGACCACTCTCCTGCCTTTTGTAATCACATGAACATTCGATTGCAAGCTGTTTTGGACAACTTTCTTTCTCTTCTTGCAAAACACTCGGCAGACCTCCGTGCAGCCTCTAGAACACGATGGGAGATGTTTTTTGTGCTGGCACAGTTTCTCCTTGCCAGACAGAGTGGAAAAGCTTTTTGCTAAGATGTAGACGAGAAGAGAGGCTAAAGTCGAAGGTACGGTGCTCTGCAGACCTAAGCACAGATCCCGGGCCTCTTTCGGCAGAAGACACACACCGCAGAGCAGTGTGAGCGGCAGAATCGTCTTTGCGGGAAGAAGCAGCTTCTTCGTCTCCGGGAGCCGGAGAGAGCGGCAACTTGGCAAAGGTGATGAAACAAGCTGTACAACACTGCGATTGTGTGCGCAGCTTGCCAACTGAGAGAAAACAGTACCTGACCACTCTCCTGCCTTTTCTATTCACATGAACATTCGATTGCAAGCTGTTTTGGACAACTTTCTTTCTCTTCTTGCAAAACACTCGGCAGACCTCCGTGCAGCCTCTAGAACACGATGGGAGATGTTTTCTGTGCTGGCACAGTTTCTCCTTGCCAGACAGAGTGGAAAAGCTTTTTGCTAAGATGTAGACGAGAGCAGACGCTAAAGACGAAGGTACGGTGCTTTGCAGAGCTAAGCACAGCTCCCGGGCCTCTTTCGGCAGAAGACACACACTGCAGAGCACTGTGAGCGGCAGAATCGTCTTTGCGCGAAGCAGCAGCTTCTTCGTCTCCGGGAGCCGGAGAGAGCGGCAACGTGGCAAAGGTGATGAAACAAGCTGTACAACACTGCGATTGTGTGCGCAGCTTGCCAACTGAGAGAAAACAGTACCTGACCACTCTCCTGCCTTTTCTATTCACATGAACCTTCGATTGCAAGCTGTTTTGGACAACTTTCTTTCTCTTCTTGCAAAACACTCGGCAGACCTCCGTGCAGCCTCTAGAAGACGATGGGAGATGTTTTCTGTGCTGGCACAGTTTCTCCTTGCCAGACAGAGTGGAAAAGCTTTTTGCTAAGATGTAGACGAGAAGAGAGGCTAAAGACGAAGGTACGGTGCTCTGCAGAGCTAAGCACAGCTCCCGGCCTCTTTCGGCAGAAGACTCACACTGCAGAGCACTGTGAGCGGCAGAATCCTCTTTGCGCGAAGAAGCAGCTTCTTCGTCTCCGGGAGCCGGAGAGAGCGGCAACTTGGCAAAGGTGATGAAACAAGCTGTACAACACTGCGATTGTGTGCGCAGCTTGCCAACTGAGAGAAAACAGTACCTGACCACTCTCCTGCCTTTTCTATTCACATGAACATTCGATTGCAAGCTGTTTTGGACAACTTTCTTTCTCTTCTTGCAAAACACTCGGCAGACCTCCGTGCAGCCTCTAGAACACGATGGGAGATGTTTTCTGTGCTGGCACAGTTTCTCCTCTCCAGACAGAGTGGAAAAGCTTTTTGCTAAGATGTAAACGAGAGCAGACGCCAAAGAAGAAGGTACGGTGCTCTGCAGAGCTAAGCACAGCTCCCGGGCCTCTTTCGGCAGAAGACACACACTGCAGAGCACTGTGAGCGGCAGAATCGTCTTTGCGCGAAGAAGCAGCTTCTTCGTCTCCGGGAGCCGGAGAAAGCGGCAACTTCGCAAAGGTGATGAAACAAGCTGTACAACACTGCGATTGTGTGCGCAGCTTGCCAACTGAGAGAAAACAGTACCTGACCACTCTCCTGCCTTTTCTAATCACATGAACATTCGATTGCAAGCTGTTTTGGACAACTTTCTTTCTCTTCTTGCAAAACACTCGGCAGACCTCCGTGCAGCCTCTAGAACACGATGGGAGATGTTTTTTGTGCTGGCACAGTTTCTCCTTGCCAGACAGAGTGGAAAAGCTTTTTGCTAAGATGTAGACGAGAAGAGAGGCTGAAGACGAAGGTACGGTGCTCTGCAGAGCTAAGCACAACTCCCAGGCCTCTTTCGGCAGAAGACACACACTGCAGAGCACTGTGAGCGGCAGAATCGTCTTTGCGCGAAGAAGCAGCTTCTTCGTCTCCGGGAGCCGGAGAGAGCGGCAACTTGGCAAAGGTGATGAAACAAGCTGTACAACACTGCGATTGTGTGCGCAGCTTGCCAACTGAGAGAAAACAGTACCTGACCACTCTCCTGCCTTTTCTATTCACATGAACATTCGATTGCAAGCTGTTTTAGACAACTTTCTTTCTCTTCTTGCAAAACACTCGGCAGACCTCCGTGCAGCCTCTAGAACACGATGGGAGATGTTTTCTGTGCTGGCAAAGTTTCTCCTTGCCAGACAGAGTGGAAAAGCTTTTTGCTAAGATGTAGACGAGAGCAGACGCTAAAGACGAAGGTACGGTGCTCTGCAGAGCTAAGCACAGCTCCCGGGCCTCTTTCGGCAGAAGACACACACTGCAGAGCACTGTGAGCGGCAGAATCGTCTTTGCGCGAAGAAGCAGCTTCTTCGTCTCCGGGAGCCGGAGAGAGCGGCAACTTCGCAAAGGTGATGAAACAAGCTGTACAACACTGCGATTGTGTAGGCAGCTTTCCAACTGAGGGAAAACAGTACCTGACCACTCTCCTGCCTTTTCTATTCACATGAACATTCGATTGCAAGCTGTTTTAGACAACTTTCTTTCTCTTCTTGCAAAACACTCGGCAGACCTCTGTGCAGCCTCTAGAACACGATGGGAAATGTTTTCTGTGCTGGCAAAGTTTCTCCTTGCCAGACAGAGTGGAAAAGCTTTTTGCTAAGATGTAGACGAGAGCAGACGCTAAAGACGAAGGTACGGTGCTCTGCAGAGCTAAGCACAGCTCCCGGGCCTCTTTCGGCAGAAGACACACACTGCAGAGCACTGTGAGCGGCAGAATCGTCTTTGCGCGAAGAAGCAGCTTCTTCGTCTCCGGGAGCCGGAGAGAGCGGCAACTTCGCAAAGGTGATGAAACAAGCTGTACAACACTGCGATTGTGTGCGCAGCTTGCCAACTGAGAGAAAACAGTACCTGACCACTCTCCTGTCTTTTCTAATCACATGAACATTCGATTGCAAGCTGTTTTGGACAACTTTCTTTCTCTTCTTGCAAAACACTCGGCAGACCTCCGTGCAGCCTCTAGAACACGATGGGAGATGTTTTCTGTGCTGGCACAGTTTCTCCTTGCCAGACAGAGTGGAAAAGCTTTTTGCAAAATGTAGACGAGAAGAGAGGCTAAAGACGAAGCTACGGTGCTCTGCAGAGCTAAGCACCGCTCCCGAGCCTCTTTCGGCAGAAGACAAACACTGCAGAGCACTGTGAGCGGCAGAATCGTCTTTGCGCGAAGAAGCAGCTTCTTCGTCTCCGGGAGCCGGAGAGAGCGGCAACTTCGCAAAGGTGATGAAACAAGCTGTACAACACTGCGATTGTGTGCGCAGCTTGCCAACTGAGAGAAAACAGTACCTGACCACTCTCCTGCCTTTTGTAATCACATGAACATTCGATTGCAAGCTGTTTTGGACAACTTTCTTTCTCTTCTTGCAAAACACTCGGCAGACCTCCGTGCAGCCTCTAGAACACGATGGGAGATGTTTTTTGTGCTGGCACAGTTTCTCCTTGCCAGACAGAGTGGAAAAGCTTTTTGCTAAGATGTAGACGAGAAGAGAGGCTAAAGACGAAGGTACGGTGCTCTGCAGAGCTAAGCAGAGATCCCGGGCCTCTTCGGCAGAAGACACACACCGCAGAGCAGTGTGAGCGGCAGAATCGTCTTTGCGCGAAGAAGCAGCTTCTTCGTCTCCGGGAGCCGGAGAGAGCGGCAACTTCGCAAAGGTGATGAAACAAGCTGTACAACACTGCGATTGTGTGCGCAGCTTGCCAACTGAGAGAAAACAGTACCTGACCACTCTCCTGCCTTTTCTATTCACATGAACATTCGATTGCAAGCTGTTTTGGACAACTTTCTTTCTCTTCTTGCAAAACACTCGGCAGACCTCCGTGCAGCCTCTAGAACACGATGGGAGATGTTTTCTGTGCTGGCACAGTTTCTCCTTGCCAGACAGAGTGGGAAAGCTTTTTGCTAAGATGTAGACGAGAGCAGACGCTAAAGACGAAGGTACGGTGCTTTGCAGAGCTACGCACAGCTCCCGGGCCTCTTTCGGCAGAAGACACACACTGCAGAGCACTGTGAGCGGCAGAATCGTCTTTGCGCGAAGAAGCAGCTTCTTCGTCTCCGGGAGCCGGAGAGAGCGGCAACTTCGCAAAGGTGATGAAACAAGCTGTACAACACTGCGATTGTGTGCGCAGCTTGCCAACTGAGAGAAAACAGTACCTGACCACTCTCCTGTCTTTTCTAATCACATGAACATTCGATTGCAAGCTGTTTTGGACAACTTTCTTTCTCTTCTTGCAAAACATTCGGCAGACCTCCGTGCAGCCTCTAGAACACGATGGGAGATGTTTTCTGTGCTGGCACAGTTTCTCCTTGCCAGACAGAGTGGAAAAGCTTTTTGCTAAGATGTAGACGAGAAGAGAGGCTAAAGACGAAGGTACGGTGCTCTGCAGAGCTAAGCACAGCTCCCGGGCCTCTTTCGGCAGAAGACACACACTGCAGAGCACTGTGAGCGGCAGAATCGTCTTTGCGCGAAGAAGCAGCTTCTTCGTCTCCGGGAGCCGGAGAGAGCGGCAACTTCGCAAAGGTGATGAAACAAGCTGTACAACACTGCGATTGTGTGCGCAGCTTGCCAACTGAGAGAAAACAGTACCTGACCACTCTCCTGCCTTTTGTAATCACATGAACATTCGATTGCAAGCTGTTTTGGACAACTTTCTTTCTCTTCTTGCAAAACACTCGGCAGACCTCCGTGCAGCCTCTAGAACACGATGGGAGATGTTTTTTGTGCTGGCACAGTTTCTCCTTGCCAGACAGAGTGGAAAAGCTTTTTGCTAAGATGTAGACGAGAAGAGAGGCTAAAGACGAAGGTACGGTGCTCTGCAGAGCTAAGCACAGCTCCCGGGCCTCTTTCGGCAGAAGACACACACTGCAGAGCACTGTGAGCGGCAGAATCGTCTTTGCGCGAAGAAGCAGCTTCTTCGTCTCCGGGAGCCGGAGAGAGCGACAACTTGGCAAAGGTGATGAAACAAGCTGTACAACACTGCGATTGTGTGCGCAGCTTGCCAACTGAGAGAAAACAGTACCTGACCACTCTCCTGCCTTTTGTAATCACATGAACATTCGATTGCAAGCTGTTTTGGACAACTTTCTTTCTCTTCTTGCCACTCGGCAGACCTCAGTGCAGCCTCTAGAACACGATGGGAGATGTTTTCTGTGCTGGCACAGTTTCTCCTTGCCAGACAGAGTGGAATAGCTTTTTGCTAAGATGTAGACGAGAAGAGAGGCTAAAGACGAAGGTACGGTGCTCTGCAGAGCTAAGCACAGCTCCCGGGCCTCTTTCGGCAGAAGACACACTCTGCTTAGCACTGTGAGCGGCAGAATCGTCTTTGCGCGAAGAGGGAGCTTCTTCGTCTCCGGGAGCCGGAGAGATCGGCAACTTGGCAAAGGTGATGAAACAAGCTGTACAACACTGCGATTGTGTGCGCAGCTTGCCAACTGAGAGAAAACAGTACCTGACAACTCTCCTGCCTTTTCTAATCACTTCAACTTTCGATTGCAAGCTGTTTTGGACAACTTTCTTTCTCTTCTTGCAAAACACTCGGCAGACCTCCGTGCAGCCTCTAGAAGACGATGGGAGATGTTTTCTGTGCTGGCACAGTTTCTCCTTGCCAGATAGAGTGGAAAAGCTTTTTGCTAAGATGTAGACGAGAAGAGAGGCTAAAGACGAAGGTACGGTGCTCTGCAGAGCTAAGCACCGCTCCCGGGCGTCTTTCGGCAGAAGGCGCACACCGCAGGGCACTGTGAGCGGCAGAATGGTCTTTGCGCGAAGAAGCAGCTTCTTCGTCTCCCGGAGACGGAGAGAGCGGCAACTTCGCAAAGGTGATGAAACAAGCTGTACAACACTGCGATTGTGTGCGCAGCTTGCCAACTGAGAGAAAACAGTACCTGACCACTCTCCTGCCTTTTCTATTCACATGAACATTCGATTGGAAGCTGTTTTGGACAACTTTCTTTCTCTTCTTGCAAAACACTCGGCAGACCTCCGTGCAGCCTCTAGAACACGATGGGAGATGTTTTCTGTGCTGGCACAGTTTCTCCTTGCCAGACAGAGTGGAAATCTTTTTGCAAATATTTAGACGAGAAGAGAGGCTAAAGACGAAGGCACTGTGCTCTGCAGAGCTAAGAACCGCTCCCGGACTTTTTTCGGCAGAAGGCGCACACCGCAGAGCACTATGAGCGGCAGAATCGTCTTTGCGCGAAGAAGCAGCTTCTTCGTCTCCGGGAGCCGGAGAGAGCGGCAACTTGGCAAAGGTGATGAAACAAGCTGTACAACTCTGCGATTGTGTGCGCAGCTTGCCAACTGAGAGAAAGCAGTACCTGACCACTCTCTAGCCCTTTGTAATCACATGAACATTCGATTGCAAGCTGTTTTGGACAACTTTCTTTCTCTTCTTGCAAAACACTCGGCAGACCTCCGTGCAGCCTCTAGAACACGATGGGAGATGTTTTTTGTGCTGGCACAGTTTCTCCTTGCCAGACAGAGTGGAAAAGCTTTTTGCTAAGATGTAGACGAGAAGAGAGGCTAAAGACGAAGGTACGGTGCTCTGCAGAGCTAAGCACAGCTCCCGGGCCTCTTTCGGCTGAAGACACACACTGCAGAGCACTGTGAGCGGCAGAATCGTCTTTGCGCGAAGAAGCAGCTTCTTCGTCTCCGGGAGCCGGAGAGAGCGGCAACTTCGCAAAGGTGATGAAACAAGCTGTACAACACTGCGATTGTGTGCGCAGCTTGCCAACTGAGAGAAAACAGTACCTGACCACTCTCCTGCCTTTTCTATTCACATGAACATTCGATTGCAAGCTGTTTTGGACAACTTTCTTTCTCTTCTGCAAAACACTCGGCAGACCTCCGTGCAGCTTCTAGAACACGATGGGAGATTTTTTCTGTGCTGGCACAGTTTCTCCTTGCCAGACAGAGTGGAAACGCTTTTTGCTAAGATGTAGACGAGAAGAGAGGCTAAAGACGAAGGTACGGTGCTCTGCAGAGCTAAGCACAGCCCCCGGGCCTCTTTCGGCAGAAGGCGCACACCGCAGAGCACTGTGAGCGGCAGAATCGTCTTTGCGCGAAGAAGCAGCTTCTTCGTCTCCGGGAGCCGGAGAGAGCGGCAACTTGGCAAAGGTGATGAAACAAGCTGTACAACACTGCGATTGTGTGCGCAGCTTGCCAACTGAGAGAAAGCAGTACCTGACCACTCTCTAGCCCTTTGTAATCACATGAATATTCGATTGCAAGCTGTTTTGGACAACTTTCTTTCTCTTCTTGCAAAACACTCGACAGACCTCCGTGCAGCCTCTAGAACATGATGGGAGATGTTTTTTGTGCTGGCACAGTTTCTCCTTGCCAGACAGAGTGGAAAAGCTTTTTGCTAAGATGTAGACGAGAAGAGAGGCTAAAGACGAAGGTACGGTGCTCTGCAGAGCTAAGCACAGCTCCCGGGCCTCTTTCGGCAGAAGACACACACTGCAGAGCACTATGAGCGGCAGAATCGTCTTTGCGGGAAGAAGCAGCTTCTTCGTCTCCGGGAGCCGGAGAGAGCGGCAACTTCGCAAAGGTGATGAAACAAGCTGTACAACACTGCGATTGTGTGCGCAGCTTGCCAACTGAGAGAAAACAGTACCTGACCACTCTCCTGCCTTTTCTATTCACATGAACATTCGATTGCAAGCTGTTTTGGACAACTTTCTTTCTCTTCTGCAAAACACTCGGCAGACCTCCGTGCAGCTTCTAGAACACGATGGGAGATGTTTTCTGTGCTGGCACAGTTTCTCCTTGCCAGACAGAGTTGAAAAGCTTTTTGATAAGATGTAGACGAGAAGAGAGGCTAAAGACGAAGGTACGGTGCTCTGCAGAGCTAAGCACAGCCCCCGGGCCTCTTTCGGCAGAAGGCGCACACCGCAGAGCACTGTGAGCGGCAGAATCGTCTTTGCGCGAAGAAGCAGCTTCTTCGTCTCCGGGAGCCGGAGAGAGCGGCAACTTCGCAAAGGTGATGAAACAAGCTGTACAACACTGCGATTGTGTGCGCAGCCTGCCAACTGAGAGAAAACAGTACCTGACCACTCTCTAGCCCTTTGTAATCACATGAACATTCGATTGCAAGCTGTTTTGGACAACTTTCTTTCTCTTCTTGCAAAACACTCGACAGACCTCCGTGCAGCCTCTAGAACACGATGGGAGATGTTTTTTGTGCTGGCACAGTTTCTCCTTGCGAGACAGAGTGGAAAAGCTTTTTGCTAAGATGTAGACGAGAAGAGAGGCTAAAGACGAAGGTACGGTGCTCTGCAGAGCTAAGCACAGCTCCCGGGCCTCTTTCGGCAGAAGACACACACTGCAGAGCACTGTGAGCGGCAGAATCGTCTTTGCGCGAAGAAGCAGCTTCTTCGTCTCCGGGAGCCGGAGAGAGCGGCAACGTGGCAAAGGTGATGAAACAAGCTGTACAACACTGCGATTGTGTGCGCAGCTTGCCAACTGAGAGAAAACAGTACCTGACCACTCTCCTGCCTTTTGTAATCACATGAACATTCGATTGCAAGCTGTATTGGACAACTTTCTTTCTCTTCTGCAAAACACTCGGCAGACCTCCGTGCAGCTTCTAGAACACGATGGGAGATGTTTTCTGTGCTGGCACAGTTTCTCCTTGCCAGACAGAGTGGAAAAGCTTTTTGCTAAGATGTAGACGAGAAGAGAGGCTAAAGACGAAGGTACGGTGCTCTGCAGAGCAAAGCACCGCTCCCGAGCCTCTTTCGGCAGAAGGCGCACACCGCAGAGCACTGTGAGCGGCAGAATCGTCTTTGCGCGAAGAAGCAGCTTCTTCGTCTCCGGGAGCCGGAGAGAGCGGCAACTTCGCAAAGGTGATGAAACAAGCTGTACAACACTGCGATTGTGTGCGCAGCTTGCCAACTGAGAGAAAACAGTACCTGACCACTCTCCTGCCTTTTCTAATCACATGAACATTCGATTGCAAGCTGTTTTGGACAACTTTCTTTCTCTTCTTGCAAAACACTCGGCAGACCTCCGTGCAGCCTCTAGAAGACGATGGGAGATGTTTTCTGTGCTGGCACAGTTTCTCCTTGCCAGACAGAGTGGAAAAGCTTTTTGCTAAGATGTAGACGAGAAGAGAGGCTGAAGACGAAGGTACGGTGCTCTGCAGAGCTAAGCACAGCTCCCGAGCCTCTTTCGGCAGAAGGCGCACACCGCAGAGCACTGTGAGCGGCAGAATCGTCTTTGCGCGAAGAAGCAGCTTCTTCGTCTCCGGGAGCCGGAGAGAGCGGCAACTTCGCAAAGGTGATGAAACAAGCTGTACAACACTGCGATTGTGTGCGCAGCTTGCCAACTGAGAGAAAACAGTACCTGACCACTCTCCTGCCTTTTCTAATCACATGAACATTCGATTGCAAGCTGTTTTGGACAACTTTCTTTCTCTTCTTGCAAAACACTCGGCAGACCTCCGTGCAGCCTCTAGAAGACGATGGGAGATGTTTTCTGTGCTGGCACAGTTTCTCCTTGCCAGACAGAGTGGAAAAGCTTTTTGCTAAGATGTAGACGAGAAGAGAGGCTGAAGACGAAGGTACGGTGCTCTGCAGAGCTAAGCACAGCTCCCGGGCCTCTTTCGGCAGAAGACACACACTGCAGAGCACTGTGAGCGGCAGAATCCTCTTTGCGCGAAGAAGCAGCTTCTTCGTCTCCGGGAGCCGGAGAGAGCGGCAACTTCGCAAAGGTGATGAAACAAGCTGTACAACACTGCGATTGTGTGCGCAGCTTGCCAACTGAGAGAAAACAGTACCTGACCACTCTCCTGCCTTTTCTATTCACATGAACATTCGATTGGAAGCTGTTTTGGACAACTTTCTTTCTCTTCTTGCAAAACACTCGGCAGACCTCCGTGCAGCCTCTAGAACACGATGGGAGATGTTTTCTGTGCTGGCACAGTTTCTCCTTGCCAGACAGAGTGGAAAAGCTTTTTGCTAAGATGTAGACGAGAAGAGAGGCTAAAGACGAAGGTACGGTGCTCTGCAGAGCTAAGCACAGCTCCCGGGCCTCTTTCGGCAGAAGACACACACTGCAGAGCACTGTGAGCGGCAGAATCGTCTTTGCGCGAAGAAGCAGCTTCTTCGTCTCCGGGAGCCGGAGAGAGCGGCAACTTGGCAAAGGTGATGAAACAAGCTGTACAACACTGCGATTGTGTGCGCAGCTTGCCAACTGAGAGAAAACAGTACCTGACCACTCTCCTGCCTTTTCTATTCACATGAACATTCGATTGCAAGCTGTTTTAGACAACTTTCTTTCTCTTCTTGCAAAACACTCGGCAGACCTCCGTGCAGCCTCTAGAACACGATGGGAGATGTTTTCTGTGCTGGCACAGTTTCTCCTTGCCAGACAGAGTGGAAAAGCTTTTTGCTAAGATGTAGACGAGAGCAGACGCTAAAGACGAAGGTACGGTGCTCTGCAGAGCTAAGCACAGCTCCCGGGCCTCTTTCGGCAGAAGACACACACTGCAGAGCACTGTGAGCGGCAGAATCGTCTTTGCGCGAAGAAGCAGCTTCTTCGTCTCCGGGAGCCGGAGAGAGCGGCAACTTGGCAAAGGTGATGAAACAAGCTGTACAACACTGCGATTGTGTGCGCAGCTTGCCAACTGAGAGAAAACAGTACCTGACCACTCTCTAGCCTTTTGTAATCAAATGAACATTTGATTGCAAGCTGTTTTGGACAACTTTCTTTCTCTTCTTGCAAAACACTCGGCAGACCTCCGTGCAGCCTCTAGAACACGATGGGAGATGTTTTCTGTGCTGGCACAGTTTCTCCTTCCCAGACAGAGTGGAAAAGCTTTTTGCTAAGATGTAGACGAGAGCAGACGCTAAAGACGAAGGTACGGTGCTCTGCAGAGCTAAGCACAGCTCCCGGGCCTCTTTCGGCAGAAGACACACACTGCAGAGCACTGTGAGCGGCAGAATCGTCTTTGCGCGAAGAAGCAGCTTCTTCGTCTCCGGGAGCCGGAGAGAGCGGCAACGTGGCAAAGGTGATGAAAGAAGCTGTACAACACTGCGATTCTGTGCGCAGCTTGCCAACTGAGAGAAAACAGTACCTGACCACTCTCCTGCCTTTTCTATTCACATGAACATTCGATTGCAAGCTGTTTTGGACAACTTTCTTTCTCTTCTTGCAAAACACTCGGCAGACCTTCGTGCTGCCTCTAGAACACGATGGGAGATGTTTTCTGTGCTGGCACAGTTTCTCCTTGCCAGACAGAGTGGAAAAGCTTTTTGCTAAGATGTAGACGAGAAGAGAGGCTGAAGACGAAGGTACGGTGCTCTGCAGAGCTAAGCACAGCTCCCGGGCCTCTTTCGGCAGAAGACACACACTGCAGAGCACTGTGAGCGGCAGAATCCTCTTTGCGCGAAGAAGCAGCTTCTTCGTCTCCGGGAGCCGGAGAGAGCGGCAACTTGGCAAAGGTGATGAAACAAGCTGTACAACACTGCGATTGTGTGCGCAGCTTGCCAACTGAGAGAAAACAGTACCTGACTACTCTCCTGTCTTTTCTAATCACATGAACACTCGATTGCAAGCTGTTTTGGACAACTTTGTTTCTCTTCTTGCAAAACACTCGGCAGACCTCCGTGCAGCCTCTAGAACACGATGGGAGATGTTTTTTGTGCTGGCACAGTTTCTCCTTGCCAGACAGAGTGGAAAAGCTTTTTGCTAAGATGTAGACGAGAAGAGAGGCTGAAGACGAAGGTACGGTGCTCTGCAGAGCTAAGCACAGCTCCCGGGCCTCTTTCGGCAGAAGACACACACTGCAGAGCACTGTGAGCGGCAGAATCGTCTTTGCGCGAAGAAGCAGCTTCTTCGTCTCCGGGAGCCGGAGAGAGCGGCAACTTCGCAAAGGTGATGAAACAAGCTGTACAACACTGCGATTGTGTGCGCAGCTTGCCAACTGAGAGAAAAGAGTACCTGACCACTCTCCTGTCTTTTGTAATCACATGAACATTCGATTGCATGCTGTTTTGGACAACTTTCTTTCTCTTCTTGCAAAACACTCGGCAGACCTCCGTGCAGCCTCTAGAACACGATGGGAGATGTTTTCTGTGCTGGCACAGTTTCTCCTTGCCAGACAGAGTGGAAAAGCTTTTTGCTAAGATGTAGACGAGAAGAGAGGCTAAAGACGAAGGTACGGTGCTCTGCAGAGCAAAGCACCGCTCCCGAGCCTCTTTCGGCAGAAGACACACACTGCAGAGCACTGTGAGCGGCAGAATCGTCTTTGCGCGAAGAAGCAGCTTCTTCGTCTCCGGGAGCCGGAGAGAGCGGCAACTTCGCAAAGGTGATGAAACAAGCTGTACAACACTGCGATTGTGTGCGCAGCTTGCCAACTGAGAGAAAACAGTACCTGACCACTCTCCTGCCTTTTGTAATCACAGGAACATTCGATTGCAAGCTGTTTTGGACAACTTTCTTTCTCTTCTTGCAAAACACTCGGCAGACCTCCGTGCAGCCTCTAGAACACGATGGGAGATGTTTTTTGTGCTGGCACAGTTTCTCCTTGCCAGACAGAGTGGAAAAGCTTTTTGCTAAGATGTATACGAGAAGAGAGGCTAAAGACGAAGGTACGGTGCTCTGCAGAGCTAAGCAGAGATCCCGGGCCTCTTCGGCAGAAGACACACACCGCAGAGCAGTGTGAGCGGCAGAATCGTCTTTGCGCGAAGAAGCAGCTTCTTCGTCTCCGGGAGCCGGAGAGAGCGGCAACTTCGCAAAGGTGATGAAACAAGCTGTACAACACTGCGATTGTGTGCGCAGCTTGCCAACTGAGAGAAAACAGTACCTGACAACTCTCCTGCCTTTTCTATTCACATGAACCTTCGATTGCAAGCTGTTTTGGACAACTTTCTTTCTCTTCTTGCAAAACATTCGGCAGACCTCCGTGCAGCCTCTAGAAGACGATGGGAGATGTTTTTTGTGCTGGCACAGTTTCTCCTTGCCAGACAGAGTGGAAAAGCTTTTTGCTAAGATGTAGACGAGAAGAGAGGCTAAAGACGAAGGTACGGTGCTCTGCAGAGCTAAGTACAGCTCCCGGGCCTCTTTCGGCAGAAGACACACACTGCAGAGCACTGTGAGCGGCAGAATCCTCTTTGCGCGAAGAAGCAGCTTCTTCGTCTCCGGGAGCCGGAGAGAGCGGCAACTTCGCAAAGGTGATGAAACAAGCTGTACAACACTGCGATTGTGTGCGCAGCTTGCCAAGTGAGAGAAAACAGTACCTGACCACTCTCCTGCCTTTTCTATTAACATGAACATTCGATTGCAAGCTGTTTTGGACAACTTTCTTTCTCTTCTTGCAAAACACTCGGCAGACCTCCGTGCAGCCTCTAGAACACGATGGGAGATGTTTTCTGTGCTGGCACAGTTTCTCCTTGCCAGACAGAGTGGAAAAGCTTTTTGCTAAGATGTAAACGAGAGCAGACGCTAAAGACGAAGGTACGGTGCTCTGCAGAGCTAAGCACAGCTCCCGGGTCTCTTTCCGCAGAAGACACACACTGCAGAGCAGTGTGAGCGGCAGAATAGTCTTTGCGCGAAGAAGCAGCTTCTTCGTCTCCGGGAGCCGGAGAGAGCGGCAACTTGGCAAAGGTGATGAAACAAGCTGTACAACACTGCGATTGTGTGCGCAGCTTGCCAACTGAGAGAAAACAGTACCTGACCACTCTCCTGCCTTTTCTATTCACATGAATATTCGATTGCAAGCTGTTTTGGACAACTTTCTTTCTCTTCTTGCAAAACACTCGGCAGACATCCGTGCAGCCTCTAGAACACGATGGGAGATGTTTTTTGTGCTGGCACAGTTTCTCCTTGCCAGACAGAGTGGAAAAGCTTTTTGCTAAGATGTAGACGAGAAGAGAGGCTAAAGACGAAGGTACGGTGCTCTGCAGAGCTAAGCACAGCTCCCGGGCCTCTTTCGGCAGAAGACACACACTGCAGAGCACTGTGAGCGGCAGAATCCTCTTTGCGCGAAGAAGCAGCTTCTTCGTCTCCGGGAGCCGGAGAGAGCGGCAACTTGGCAAAGGTGATGAAACAAGCTGTACAACACTGCGATTGTGTGCGCAGCTTGCCAACTGAGAGAAAACAGTACCTGACCACTCTCCTGCCTTTTCTATTCACATGAACATTCGATTGCAAGCTGTTTTAGACAACTTTCTTTCTCTTCTTGCAAAACACTCGGCAGACCTCCGTGCAGCCTCTAGAACACGATGGGAGATGTTTTCTGTGCTGGCAAAGTTTCTCCTTGCCAGACAGAGTGGAAAAGCTTTTTGCTAAGATGTAGACGAGAGCAGACGCTAAAGACGAAGGTACGGTGCTCTGCAGAGCTAAGCACAGCTCCCGGGCCTCTTTCGGCAGAAGACACACACTGCAGAGCACTGTGAGCGGCAGAATCGTCTTTGCGCGAAGAAGCAGCTTCTTCGTCTCCGGGAGCCGGAGAGAGCGGCAACTTGGCAAAGGTGATGAAACAAGCTGTACAACACTGCGATTGTGTGCGCAGCTTTCCAACTGAGAGAAAACAGTACCTGACCACTCTCCTGCCTTTTCTATTCACATGAACATTCGATTGCAAGCTGTTTTAGACAACTTTCTTTCTCTTCTTGCAAAACACTCGGCAGACCTCCGTGCAGCCTCTAGAACACGATGGGAGATGTTTTCTGTGCTGGCACAGTTTCTCCTTGCCAGACAGAGTGGAAAAGCTTTTTGCTAAGATGTAGACGAGAAGAGAGGCTAAAGACGAAGCTACGGTGCTCTGCAGAGCAAAGCACCGCTCCCGAGCCTCTTTCGGCAGAAGACAAACACTGCAGAGCACTGTGAGCGGCAGAATCGTCTTTGCGCGAAAAAGCAGCTTCTTCGTCTCCGGGAGCCGGAGAGAGCGGCAACTTGGCAAAGGTGATGAAACAAGCTGTACAACACTGCGATTGTGTGCGCAGCTTGCCAACTGAGAGAAAACAGTACCTGACCACTCTCCTGCCTTTTCTATTCACATGAACATTCGATTGCAAGCTGTTTTGGACAACTTTCTTTCTCTTCTGCAAAACACTCGGCAGACCTCCGTGCAGCTTCTAGAACACGATGGGAGATGTTTTCTGTGCTGGCACAGTTTCTCCTTGCCAGACAGAGTGGAAAAGCTTTTTGATAAGATGTAGACGAGAAGAGAGGCTAAAGACGAAGGTACGGTGCTCTGCAGAGCAAAGCACCGCTCCCGAGCCTCTTTCGGCAGAAGGCGCACACCGCAGAGCACTGTGAGCGGCAGAATCGTCTTTGCGCGAAGAAGCAGCTTCTTCGTCTCCGGGAGCCGGAGAGAGCGGCAACTTCGCAAAGGTGATGAAACAAGCTGTACAACACTGCGATTGTGTGCGCAGCTTGCCAACTGAGAGAAAACAGTACCTGACCACTCTCCTGCCTTTTCTATTCACATGAACATTCGATTGCAAGCTGTTTTGGACAACTTTCTTTCTCTTCTTGCAAAACACTCGGCAGACCTCCGTGCAGCCTCTAGAACACGATGGGAGATGTTTTCTGTGCTGGCACAGTTTCTCCTTGGCAGACAGAGTGGAAAAGCTTTTTGCTAAGATGTAGACGAGAAGAGAGGCTAAAGACGAAGGTACGGTGCTCTGCAGAGCTAAGCACAGCTCCCGGGCCTCTTTCGCCAGAAGACACACACTGCAGAGCACTGTGAGCGGCAGAATCGTCTTTGCGCAAAGCAGCAGCTTCTTCGTCTCCGGGAGCCGGAGAGAGCGGCAACGTGGCAAAGGTGATGGAACAAGCTGTACAACACTGCGATTGTGTGCGCAGCTTGCCAACTGAGAGAAAACAGTACCTGACCACTCTCCTGCCTTTTCTATTCACATGAACCTTCGATTGCAAGCTGTTTTGGACAACTTTCTTTCTCTTCTTTCAAAACACTCGGCAGACCTCCGTGCAGCCTCTAGAAGACGATGGGAGATGTTTTTTGTGCTGGCACAGTTTCTCCTTGCCAGACAGAGTGGAAAAGCTTTTTGCTAAGATGTAGACGAGAAGAGAGGCTAAAGACGAAGGTACGGTGCTCTGCAGAGCTAAGCACAGCTCCCGGGCCTCTTTCGGCAGAAGACACACACTGCAGAGCACTGTGAGCGGCAGAATCCTCTTTGCGCGAAGAAGCAGCTTCTTCGTCTCCGGGAGCCGGAGAGAGCGGCAACTTCGCAAAGGTGATGAAACAAGCTGTACAACACTGCGATTGTGTGCGCAGCTTGCCAACTGAGAGAAAACAGTACCTGACCACTCTCCTGCCTTTTGTATTCACATGAACATTCGATTGCAAGCTGTTTTGGACAACTTTCTTTCTCTTCTTGCAAAACACTCGGCAGACCTCCGTGCAGCCTCTAGAACACGATGGGAGATGTTTTCTGTGCTGGCACAGTTTCTCCTTGCCAGACAGAGTGGAAAAGCTTTTTGCTAAGATGTAGACGAGAAGAGAGGCTAAAGACGAAGGTACGGTGCTCTGCAGAGCTAAGCACAGCTCCCGGGCCTCTTTCGGCAGAAGACACACACTGCAGAGCACTGTGAGCGGCAGAATCGTCTTTGCGCGAAGAAGCAGCTTCTTCGTCTCCGGGAGCCGGAGAGAGCGGCAACTTGGCAAAGGTGATGAAACAAGCTGTACAACACTGCGATTGTGTGCGCAGCTTGCCAACTGAGAGAAAACAGTACCTGACCACTCTCCTGCCTTTTCTATTCACATGAACATTCGATTGCAAGCTGTTTTAGACAACTTTCTTTCTCTTCTTGCAAAACACTCGGCAGACCTCCGTGCAGCCTCTAGAACACGATGGGAGATGTTTTCTGTGCTGGCAAAGTTTCTCCTTGGCAGACAGAGTGGAAAAGCTTTTTGCTAAGATGTAGACGAGAGCAGACGCTAAAGACGAAGGTACGGTGCTCTGCAGAGCTAAGCACAGCTCCCGGGCCTCTTTCGGCAGAAGACACACACTGCAGAGCACTGTGAGCGGCAGAATCGTCTTTGCGCGAAGAAGCAGCTTCTTCGTCTCCGGGAGCCGGAGAGAGCGGCAACTTGGCAAAGGTGATGAAACAAGCTGTACAACACTGCGATTGTGTGCGCAGCTTTCCAACTGAGAGAAAAGAGTACCTGACCACTCTCCTGCCTTTTCTATTCACATGAACATTCGATTGCAAGCTGTTTTAGACAACTTTCTTTCTCTTCTTGCAAAACACTCGGCAGACCTCCGTGCAGCCTCTAGAACACGATGGGAGATGTTTTCTGTGCTGGCACAGTTTCTCCTTGCCAGACAGAGTGGAAAAGCTTTTTGCTAAGATGTAGACGAGAAGAGAGGCTAAAGACGAAGCTACGGTGCTCTCCAGAGCAAAGCACCGCTCCCGAGCCTCTTTCGGCAGAAGACAAACACTGCAGAGCACTGTGAGCGGCAGAATCGTCTTTGCGCGAAGAAGCAGCTTCTTCGTCTCCGGGAGCCGGAGAGAGCGGCAACTTGGCAAAGGTGATGAAACAAGCTGTACAACACTGCGATTGTGTGCGCAGCTTGCCAACTGAGAGAAAACAGTACCTGACCACTCTCCTGCCTTTTGTAATCACATGAACATTCGATTGCAAGCTGTTTTGGACAACTTTCTTTCTCTTCTTGCAAAACACTCGGCAGACCTCCGTGCAGCCTCTAGAACACGATGGGAGATGTTTTTTGTGCTGGCACAGTTTCTCCTTGCCAGACAGAGTGGAAAAGCTTTTTGCTAAGATGTAGACGAGAAGAGAGGCTAAAGACGAAGCTACGGTGCTCTGCAGAGCAAAGCACCGCTCCCGAGCCTCTTTCGGCAGAAGACAAACACTGCAGAGCACTGTGAGCGGCAGAATCGTCTTTGCGCGAAGAAGCAGCTTCTTCGTCTCCGGGAGCCGGAGAGAGCGGCAACTTGGCAAAGGTGATTAAACAAGCTGTACAACACTGCGATTGTGTGCGCAGCTTGCCAACTGAGAGAAAACAGTACCTGACCACTCTCCTGCCTTTTGTAATCACATGAACATTCGATTGCAAGCTGTTTTGGACAACTTTCTTTCTCTTCTTGCAAAACACTCGGCAGACCTCCGTGCAGCCTCTAGAAGACGATGGGAGATGTTTTTTGTGCTGGCACAGTTTCTCCTTGCCAGACAGAGTGGAAAAGCTTTTTGCTAAGATGTAGACGAGAAGAGAGGCTAAAGACGAAGGTACGGTGCTCTGCAGAGCTAAGCAGAGATCCCGGGCCTCTTCGGCAGAAGACACACACCGCAGAGCAGTGTGAGCGGCAGAATCGTCTTTGCGCGAAGAAGCAGCTTCTTCGTCTCCGGGAGCCGGAGAGAGCGGCAACTTCGCAAAGGTGATGAAACAAGCTGTACAACACTGCGATTGTGTGCGCAGCTTGCCAACTGAGAGAAAACAGTACCTGACCACTCTCCTGTCTTTTCTATTCACATGAACATTCGATTGCAAGCTGTTTTGGACAACTTTCTTTCTCTTCTTGCAAAACACTCGGCAGACTTCCGTGCAGCCTCTAGAACACGATGGGAGATGTTTTCTGTGCTGGCACAGTTTCTCCTTGCCAGACAGAGTGGAAAAGCTTTTTGCTAAGATGTAGACGAGAGCAGACGCTAAAGACGAAGGTACGGTGCTTTGCAGAGCTACGCACAGCTCCCGGGCCACTTTCGGCAGAAGACACACACTGCAGAGCACTGTGAGCGGCAGAATCCTCTTTGCGCGAAGAAGCAGCTTCTTCGTCTCCGGGAGCCGGAGAGAGCGGCAACTTCGCAAAGGTGATGAAACAAGCTGTACAACACTGCGATTGTGTGCGCAGCTTGCCAACTGAGAGAAAACAGTACCTGACCACTCTCCTGCCTTTTCTAATCACATGAACATTCGATTGCAAGCTGTTTTGGACAACTTTCTTTCTCTTCTTGCAAAACATTCGGCAGACCTCCGTGCAGCCTCTAGAACACGATGGGAGATGTTTTCTGTGCTGGCACAGTTTCTCCTTGCCAGACAGAGTGGAAAAGCTTTTTGCTAAGATGTAGACGAGAAGAGAGGCTAAAGACGAAGGTACGGTGCTCTGCAGAGCTAAGCACAGCTCCCGGGCCTCTTTCGGCAGAAGACACACACTGCAGAGCACTGTGAGCGGCAGAATCGTCTTTGCGCGAAGAAGCAGCTTCTTCGTCTCCGGGAGCCGGAGAGAGCGGCAACTTCGCAAAGGTGATGAAACAAGCTGTACAACACTGCGATTGTGTGCGCAGCTTGCCAACTGAGAGAAAACAGTACCTGACCACTCTCCTGCCTTTTCTATTCACATGAACATTCGATTGCAAGCTGTTTTGGACAACTTTCTTTCTCTTCTTGCAAAACACTCGGCAGACCTCCGTGCAGCCTCTAGAACACGATGGGAGATGTTTTTTTTGCTGGCACAGTTTCTCCTTGCCAGACAGAGTGGAAAAGCTTTTTGCTAAGATGTAGACGAGAAGAGAGGCTGAAGACGAAGGTACGGTGCTCTGCAGAGCTAAGCACAGCTCCCGGGCCTCTTTCGGCAGAAGACACACACTGCAGAGCACTGTGAGCGGCAGAATCGTCTTTGCGCGAAGAAGCAGCTTCTTCGTCTCCGGGAGCCGGAGAGAGCGGCAACTTCGCAAAGGTGATGAAACAAGCTATACAACACTGCGATTGTGTGCGCAGCTTGCCAACTGAGAGAAAACAGTACCTGACCACTCTCCTGTCTTTTCTAATCACATGAACATTCGATTGCAAGCTGTTTTGGACAACTTTCTTTCTCTTCTTGCAAAACACTCGGGAGACCTCCGTGCAGCCTCTAGAACACGATGGGAGATGTTTTCTGTGCTGGCACAGTTTCTCCTTGCCAGACAGAGTGGAAAAGCTTTTTGCTAAGATGTAGACGAGAAGAGAGGCTAAAGACGAAGGTACGGTGCTCTGCAGAGCAAAGCACCGCTCCCGAGCCTCTTTCGGCAGAAGACAAACACTGCAGAGCACTGTGAGCGGCAGAATCGTCTTTGCGCGAAGAAGCAGCTTCTTCGTCTCCGGGAGCCGGAGAGAGCGGCAACTTCGCAAAGGTGATGAAACAAGCTGTACAACACTGCGATTGTGTGCGCAGCTTGCCAACTGAGAGAAAACAGTACCTGACCACTCTCCTGCCTTTTCTATTCACATGAACATTCGATTGCAAGCTGTTTTGGACAACTTTCTTTCTCTTCTTGCAAAACACTCGGCAGACCTCCGTGCAGCCTCTAGAACACGATGGGAGATGTTTTTTGTGCTGGCACAGTTTCTCCTTGCCAGACAGAGTGGAAAAGCTTTTTGCTAAGATGTAGACGAGAAGAGAGGCTAAAGACGAAGGTACGGTGCTCTGCAGACCTAAGCACAGATCCCGGGCCTCTTTCGGCAGAAGACACACACCGCAGAGCAGTGTGAGCGGCAGAATCGTCTTTGCGCGAAGAAGCAGCTTCTTCGTCTCCGGGAGCCGGAGAGAGCGGCAACTTCGCAAAGGTGATGAAACAAGCTGTACAACACTGCGATTGTGTGCGCAGCTTGCCAACTGAGAGAAAAGAGTACCTGACCACTCTCCTGTCTTTTCTAATCACATGAACATTCGATTGCAAGCTGTTTTGGACAACTTTCTTTCTCTTCTTGCAAAACACTCGGCAGACCTCCGTGCAGCCTCTAGAACACGATGGGAGATGTTTTCTGTGCTGGCACAGTTTCTCCTTGCCAGACAGAGTGGAAAAGCTTTTTGCTAAGATGTAGACGAGAAGAGAGGCTAAAGACGAAGGTACGGTGCTCTGCAGAGCAAAGCACCGCTCCCGAGCCTCTTTCGGCAGAAGACAAACACTGCAGAGCACTGTGAGCGGCAGAATCGTCTTTGCGCGAAGAAGCAGCTTCTTCGTCTCCGGGAGCCGGAGAAAGCGGCAACTTCGCAAAGGTGATGAAACAAGCTGTACAACACTGCGATTGTGTGAGCAGCTTGCCAACTGAGAGAAAACAGTACCTGACCACTCTCCTGCCTTTTCTATTCACTTGAACATTCGATTGCAAGCTGTTTTGGACAACTTTCTTTCTCTTCTTGCAAAACACTCGGCAGACCTCCGTGCAGCCTCTAGAACACGATGGGAGATGTTTTTTGTGCTGGCACAGTTTCTCCTTGCCAGACAGAGTGGAAAAGCTTTTTGCTAAGATGTAGACGAGAAGAGAGGCTAAAGACGAAGGTACGGTGCTCTGCAGAGCTAAGCACAGCTCCCGGGCCTCTTTCGGCAGAAGACACACACTGCAGAGCACTGTGAGCGGCAGAATCGTCTTTGCGCGAAGAAGCAGCTTCTTCGTCTCCGGGAGCCGGAGAAAGCGGCAACTTCGCAAAGGTGATGAAACAAGCTGTACAACACTGCGATTGTGTGAGCAGCTTGCCAACTGAGAGAAAACAGTACCTGACCACTCTCCTGCCTTTTGTAATCACATGAACATTCGATTGCAAGCTGTTTTGGACAACTTTCTTTCTCTTCTTGCAAAACACTCGGCAGACCTCCGTGCAGCCTCTAGAACACGATGGGAGATGTTTTTTGTGCTGGCACAGTTTCTCCTTGCCAGACAGAGTGGAAAAGCTTTTTGCTAAGATGTAGACGAGAAGAGAGGCTAAAGACGAAGGTACGGTGCTCTGCAGAGCTAAGCACAGCTCCCGGGCCTCTTTCGGCAGAAGACACACACTGCAGAGCACTGTGAGCGGCAGAATCGTCTTTGGCGAAGAAGCAGCTTCTTCGTCTCCGGGAGCCGGAGAGAGCGGCAACTTGGCAAAGGTGATGAAACAAGCTGTACAACACTGCGATTGTGTGCGCAGCTTGCCAACTGAGAGAAAACAGTACCTGACCACTCTCCTGCCTTTTGTAATCACATGAACATTCGATTGCAAGCTGTTTTGGACAACTTTCTTTCTCTTCTTGCAAAACACTCGGCAGACCTCCGTGCAGCCTCTAGAACACGATGGGAGATGTTTTTTGTGCTGGCACAGTTTCTCCTTGCCAGACAGAGTGGAAAAGCTTTTTGCTAAGATGTAGACGAGAAGAGAGGCTGAAGACGAAGGTACGGTGCTCTGCAGAGCTAAGCACAGCTCCCGGGCCTCTTTCGGCAGAAGACACACACTGCAGAGCACTGTGAGCGGCAGAATCGTCTTTGCGCGAAGAAGCAGCTTCTTCGTCTCCGGGAGCCGGAGAGAGCGGCAACTTCGCAAAGGTGATGAAACAAGCTGTACAACACTGCGATTGTGTGCGCAGCTTGCCAACTGAGAGAAAACAGTACCTGACCACTCTCCTGCCTTTTGTAATCACATGAACATTCGATTGCAAGCTGTTTTGGACAACTTTCTTTCTCTTCTTGCAAAACACTCGGCAGACCTCCGTGCAGCCTCTAGAACACGATGGGAGATGTTTTTTGTGCTGGCACAGTTTCTCCTTGCCAGACAGAGTGGAAAAGCTTTTTGCTAAGATGTAGACGAGAAGAGAGGCTGAAGACGAAGGTACGGTGCTCTGCAGAGCTAAGCACAGCTCCCAGGCCTCTTTCGGCAGAAGACACACACTGCAGAGCACTGTGAGCGGCAGAATCGTCTTTGCGCGAAGAAGCAGCTTCTTCGTCTCCGGGAGCCGGAGAGAGCGGCAACTTCGCAAAGGTGATGAAACAAGCTGTACAACACTGCGATTGTGTGCGCAGCTTGCCAACTGAGAGAAAAGAGTACCTGACCACTCTCCTGTCTTTTCTAATCACATGAACATTCGATTGCAAGCTGTTTTGGACAACTTTCTTTCTCTTCTTGCAAAACACTCGGCAGACCTCCGTGCAGCCTCTAGAACACGATGGGAGATGTTTTCTGTGCTGGCAGAGTTTCTCCTTGCCAGACAGAGTGGAAAAGCTTTTTGCTAAGATGTAGACGAGAAGAGAGGCTAAAGACGAAGGTACGGTGCTCTGCAGAGCAAAGCACCGCTCCCGAGCCTCTTTCGGCAGAAGACAAACACTGCAGAGCACTGTGAGCGGCAGAATCGTCTTTGCGCGAAGAAGCAGCTTCTTCGTCTCCGGGAGCCGGAGAAAGCGGCAACTTCGCAAAGGTGATGAAACAAGCTGTACAACACTGCGATTGTGTGAGCAGCTTGCCAACTGAGAGAAAACAGTACCTGACCACTCTCCTGTCTTTTCTAATCACATGAATATTCGATTGCAAGCTGTTTTGGACAACTTTCTTTCTCTTCTTGCAAAACACTCGGCAGACCTCCGTGCAGCCTCTAGAACACGATGGGAGATGTTTTTTGTGCTGGCACAGTTTCTCCTTGCCAGACAGAGTGGAAAAGCTTTTTGCTAAGATGTAGACGAGAAGAGAGGCTAAAGACGAAGGTACGGTGCTCTGCAGACCTAAGCACAGATCCCGGGCCTCTTTCGGCAGAAGACACACACCGCAGAGCAGTGTGAGCGGCAGAATCGTCTTTGCGCGAAGAAGCAGCTTCTTCGTCTCCGGGAGCCGGAGAGAGCGGCAACTTCGCAAAGGTGATGAAACAAGCTGTACAACACTGCGATTGTGTGCGCAGCTTGCCAACTGAGAGAAAACAGTACCTGACCACTCTCCTGCCTTTTCTATTCACATGAACATTCGATTGGAAGCTGTTTTGGACAACTTTCTTTCTCTTCTTGCAAAACACTCGGCAGACCTCCGTGCAGCCTCTAGAACACGATGGGAGATGTTTTCTGTGCTGGCACAGTTTCTCCTTGCCAGACAGAGTGGAAAAGCTTTTTGCTAAGATGTAGACGAGAGCAGACGCTAAAGACGAAGGTACGGTGCTTTGCAGAGCTAAGCACAGCTCCCGGGCCTCTTTCGGCAGAAGACACACACTGCAGAGCACTGTGAGCGGCAGAATCGTCTTTGCGCGAAGAAGCAGCTTCTTCGTCTCCGGGAGCCGGAGAGAGCGGCAACGTGGCAAAGGTGATGAAACAAGCTGTACAACACTGCGATTGTGTGCGCAGCTTGCCAACTGAGAGAAAACAGTACCTGACCACTCTCCTGCCTTTTCTATTCACATGAACCTTCGATTGCAAGCTGTTTTGGACAACTTTCTTTCTCTTCTTGCAAAACACTCGGCAGACCTCCGTGCAGCCTCTAGAACACGATGGGAGATGTTTTCTGTGCTGGCACAGTTTCTCCTTGCCAGACAGAGTTGAAAAGCTTTTTGCTAAGATGTAGACGAGAAGAGAGGCTAAAGACGAAGGTACGGTGCTCTGCAGAGCTAAGCACAGCTCCCGGGCCTCTTTCGGCAGAAGACACACACTGCAGAGCACTGTGAGCGGCAGAATCGTCTTTGCGCGAAGAAGCAGCTTCTTCGTCTCCGGGAGCCGGAGAGAGCGGCAACTTGGCAAAGGTGATGAAACAAGCTGTACAACACTGCGATTGTGTGCGCAGCTTGCCAACTGAGAGAAAACAGTACCTGACCACTCTCCTGCCTTTTCTATTCACATGAACATTCGATTGCAAGCTGTTTTGGACAACTTTTTTTCTCTTCTTGCAAAACACTCGGCAGACCTCCGTGCAGACTCTAGAACACGATGGGAGATGTTTTCTGTGCTGGCACAGTTTCTCCTCTCCAGACAGAGTGGAAAAGCTTTTTGCTAAGATGTAAACGAGAGCAGACGCTAAAGACGAAGGTACGGTGCTCTGCAGAGATAAGCACAGCTCCCGGGCCTCTTTCGGCAGAAGACACACACTGCAGAGCAGTGTGAGCGGCAGAATAGTCTTTGCGCGAAGAAGCAGCTTCTTCGTCTCCGGGAGCCGGAGAGAGCGGCAACGTCACAAAGGTGATGAAACAAGCTGTACAACACTGCGATTGTGTGCGCAGCTTGCCAACTGAGAGAAAACAGTACCTGACCACTCTCCTGCCTTTTCTATTCACATGAACATTCGATTGCAAGCTGTTTTGGACAACTTTCTTTCTCTTCTTGCAAAACACTCGGCAGACCTCCGTGCAGCCTCTAGAAGACGATGGGAGATGTTTTCTGTGCTGGCACAGTTTCTCCTTGGCAGACAGAGTGGAAAAGCTTTTTGCTAAGATGTAGACGAGAAGAGAGGCTAAAGACGAAGGTACGGTGCTCTGCAGAGCTAAGCACAGCTCCCGGGCCTCTTTCGGCAGAAGACACACACTGCAGAGCACTGTGAGCGGCAGAATCGTCTTTGCGCGAAGAAGCAGCTTCTTCGTCTCCGGGAGCCGGAGAGAGCGGCAACGTGGCAAAGGTGATGAAACAAGCTGTACAACACTGCGATTGTGTGCGTAGCTTGCCAACTGAGAGAAAACAGTACCTGACCACTCTCCTGCCTTTTCTATTCACATGAACATTCGATTGCAAGCTGTTTTGGACAACTTCATTTCTCTTCTTGCAAAACACTCGGCAGACCTCCGTGCAGCTTCTAGAACACGATGGGAGATGTTTTTTGAGCTGGCACAGTTTCTCCTTGCCAGACAGAGTGGAAAAGCTTTTTGCTAAGATGTAGACGAGAAGAGAGGCTAAAGACGAAGGTACGGTGCTCTGCAGAGCTAAGCACAGCTCCCGGGCCTCTTTCGGCAGAAGACACACACTGCAGAGCACTGTGAGCGGCAGAATCGTCTTTGCGCGAAGAAGCAGCTTCTTCGTCTCCGGGAGCCGGAGAGAGCGGCAACTTGGCTAAGGTGATGAAACAAGCTGTACAACACTGCGATTGTGTGCGCAGCTTGCCAACTGAGAGAAAACAGTACCTGACCACTCTCCTGCCTTTTCTAATCACATGAACATTCGATTGCAAGCTGTTTTGGACAACTTTCTTTCTCTTCTTGCAAAACACTCGGCAGACCTCCGTGCAGCCTCTAGAACACGATGGGAGATGTTTTCTGTGCTGGCACAGTTTCTCCTTGCCAGACAGAGTGGAAAAGCTTTTTGCTAAGATGTAGACGAGAAGAGAGGCTAAAGACGAAGCTACGGTGCTCTGCAGAGCTAAGCACAGCTCCCGGGCCTCTTTCGGCAGAAGACACACACTGCAGAGCACTGTGAGCGGCAGAATCGTCTTTGCGCGAAGAAGCAGCTTCTTCGTCTCCGGGAGCCGGAGAGAGCGGCAACTTCGCAAAGGTGATGAAACAAGCTGTACAGCACTGCGATTGTGTGCGCAGCTTGCCAACTGAGAGAAAACAGTACCTGACCACTATCCTGACTTTTCTATACACACGAATATTCGATTGCAAGCTGTTTTGGACAACTTTCTTTCTCTTCTTGCAAAACACTCGGCAGACCTCCGTGCAGCCTCTAGAACACGATGGGAGATGTTTTCTGTGCTGGCACAGTTTCTCCTTGCCAGACAGAGTGGAAAAGCTTTTTGCTAAGATGTAGACGAGAAGAGAGGCTAATGACGAAGGTACGGTGCTCTGCAGAGCTAAGCACAGCTCCCGGGCCTCTTTCGGCAGAAGACACACACTGCAGAGCACTGTGAGCGGCAGAATCGTCTTTGCGCGAAGAAGCAGCTTCTTCGTCTCCGGGAGCCGGAGAGAGCGGCAACGTCGCAAAGGTGATGAAACAAGCTGTACAACACTGCGATTGTGTGCCCAGCTTGCCAACTGAGAGAAAACAGTACCTGACCACTCTCCTGTCTTTTGTAATCACATGAACATTCGATTGCAAGCTGTTTTGGACAACTTTCTTTCTCTTCTTGCAAAACACTCGGCAGACCTCCGTGCAGCCTCTAGAACACGATGGGAGATGTTTTCTGTGCTGGCACAGTTTCTCCTTGCCAGACAGAGTGGAAAAGCTTTTTGCTAAGATGTAGACGAGAAGAGAGGCTAAAGACGAAGGTACGGTGCTCTGCAGAGCTAAGCACAGCTCCCGGGCCTCTTTCGGCAGAAGACACACACTGCAGAGCACTGTGAGCGGCAGAATCGTCTTTGCGCGAAGAAGCAGCTTCTTCGTCTCCGGGAGCCGGAGAGAGCGGCAACTTCGCAAAGGTGATGAAACAAGCTGTACAACACTGCGATTGTGTGCGCAGCTTGCCAACTGAGAGAAAACAGTACCTGACCACTATCCTGTCTTTTCTATTCACATGAATATTCGATTGCAAGCTGTTTTGGACAACTTTCTTTCTCTTCTTGCAAAACACTCGGCAGACCTCCGTGCAGCCTCTAGAACACGATGGGAGATGTTTTCTGTGCTGGCACAGTTTCTCCTTGCCAGACAGAGTGGAAAAGCTTTTTGCTAAGATGTAGACGAGAAGAGAGGCTAAAGACGAAGGTACGGTGCTCTGCAGAGCTAAGCACAGCTCCCGGGCCTCTTTCGGCAGAAGACACACACTGCAGAGCACTGTGAGCGGCAGAATCGTCTTTGCGCGAAGAAGCAGCTTCTTCGTCTCCGGGAGCCGGAGAGAGCGGCAACGTCGCAAAGGTGATGAAAC
This sequence comes from Melozone crissalis, assembly GCF_028551555.1. Classification (NCBI taxonomy): domain Eukaryota; kingdom Metazoa; phylum Chordata; class Aves; order Passeriformes; family Passerellidae; genus Melozone; species Melozone crissalis. Next base: position 276,266 of record NW_026535901.1, read on the forward strand.
AAGCTGTACAACACTGCGATTGTGTGCGCAGCTTGCCAACTGAGAGAAAACAGTACCTGACAACTCTCCTGCCTTTTCTATTCACATGAATATTCGATTGCAAGCTGTTTTGGACAACTTTCTTTCTCTTCTTGCAAAACACTCGGCAGACCTCCGTGCAGCCTCTAGAACACGATGGGAGATGTTGTCGGTGCTGGCAAAGTTTCTCCTTGCCAGACAGAGTGGAAAAGCTTTTTGCTAAGATGTAGACGAGAGCAGACGCTAAAGACGAAGGTACGGTGCTCTGCAGAGCTAAGCACAGCTCCCGGGCCTCTTTCGGCAGAAGACACACACTGCAGAGCACTGTGAGCGGCAGAATCGTCTTTGCGCGAAGAAGCAGCTTCTTCGTCTCCGGGAGCCGGAGAGAGCGGCAACGTCGCAAAGGTGATGAAACAAGCTGTACAACACTGCGATTGTGTGCGCAGCTTGCCAACTGAGAGAAAACAGTACCTGACAACTCTCCTGCCTTTTCTATTCACATGAATATTCGATTGCAAGCTGTTTTGGACAACTTTCTTTCTCTTCTTGCAAAACACTCGGCAGACCTTTGTGCAGCCTCTAGAACACGATGGGAGATGTTGTCTGTGCTGGCAAAGTTTCTCCTTGCCAGACAGAGTGGAAAAGCTTTTTGCTAAGATGTAGACGAGAGCAGACGCTAAAGACGAAGGTACGGTGCTCTGCAGAGCTAAGCACAGCTCCCGGGCCTCTTTCGGCAGAAGACACACACTGCAGAGCACTGTGAGCGGCAGAATCGTCTTTGCGCGAAGAAGCAGCTTCTTCGTCTCCGGGAGCCGGAGAGAGCGGCAACGTCGCAAAGGTGATGAAACAAGCTGTACAACACTGCGATTGTGTGCGCAGCTTGCCAACTGAGAGAAAACAGTACCTGACCACTCTCCTGCCTTTTCTAATCACATGAACATTCGATTGCAAGCTGTTTTGGACAACTTTATTTCTCTTCTTGCAAAACACTCGGCAGACCTCCGTGCAGCCTCTAGAACACGATGGGAGATGTTTTCTGTGCTGGCACAGTTTCTCCTTGCCAGACAGAGTGGAAAAGCTTTTTGCTAAGATGTAGACGAGAAGAGAGGCTAAAGACGAAGGTACGGTGCTCTGCAGAGCTAAGCACCGCTCCCGGACCTCTTTCGGCAGAAGACACACACTGCAGATCACTGTGAGCGGCAGAATCGTCTTTACGCGAAGAAGCAGCTTCTTCGTCTCCGGGAGCCGGAGAGAGCGGCAACTTCGCAAAGGTGATGAAACAAGCTGTACAACACTGCGATTGTGTGCGCAGCTTGCCAAGTGAGAGAAAACAGTACCTGACCACTCTCCTGCCTTTTGTAACCACATGAACATTCGATTGCAAGCTGTTTTGGACAACTTTCTTTCTCTTCTTGCAAAACACTCGGCAGACCTCCGTGCAGCCTCTAGAACACGATGGGAGATGTTTTTAGTGCTGGCTCAGTTTCTCCTTGCCAGACAGAGTGGAAAAGCTTTTTGCTAAGATGTAGACGAGAAGAGAGGCTAAAGACGAAGGTACGGTGCTCTGCAGAGCTAAGCACAGCTCCCGGGCCTCTTTCGGCAGAACACACACACTGCAGAGCGCTGTGAGGGGCAGAATCGTCTTTGCGCGAAGAAGCAGCTTCTTCGTCTCCGGGAGCCGGAGAGAGTGGAAACTTGGCAAAGGTGATGAAACAAGCTGTACAACAGTGCGATTGTGTGAGCAGCTTGCCAACTGAGAGAAAACAGTACCTGACCACTCTCTAGACTTTTGTAATCACATGAAAATTTGATAGCAAGTTGTTTTGGACAACTTTCTTTCTCTTCCTGCAAAACACTCGGCAGACATCCGTGCAGCCTCTAGAACACGATGGGAGATGTTTTCCGTGCTGGCAAAGTTTCTCCTTGCCAGACAGAGTGGAAAAGCTTTTTGCTAAGATGTAGACGAGAGCAGACGCTAAAGACGAAGGTACGGTGCTCTGCAGAGCTAAGCACAGCTCCCGGGCCTCTTTCGGCAGAAGACACACACTTCAGAGCGCTGTGAGTGGCAGAATCGTCTTTGCGCGAAGAAGCAGCTTCTTCGTCTCCGGGAGCCGGAGAGAGCGGCAACTTCGCAAAGGTGATGAAACAAGCTGTACAACACTGCGATTGTGTGAGCAGCTTGCCAACTGAGAGAAAACAGTACCTGACCACTCTCCTGCCTTTTGTAACCACATGAACATTCAATTGCAAGCTGTTTTGGACAACTTTCTTTCTCTTCTTGCAAAACACTCGGCAGACCTCCGTGCAGCCTCTAGAACACGATGGGAGATGTTTTCTGTGCTGGCACAGTTTCTCCTTGCCAGACAGAGTGGAAAAGCTTTTTGCTAAGATGTAGACGAGAAGAGAGGCTAAAGACGAAGGTACGGTGCTCTGCAGAGCTAAGCACAGATCCCGGGCCTCTTTCGGCAGAAGACACACACTGCAGAACGCTGTGAGCGGCAGAATCGTCTTTGCGGGAAGAAGCAGTTTCTTCGTCTCCGGGAGCCGGAGAGAGCGGCAACTTCGCAAAGGTGATGAAACAAGCTGTACAACACTGCGATTGTGTGCGCAGCTTGCCAACTGAGAGAAAACAGTACCTGACCACTCTCCTGCCTTTTGTAACCACATGAACATTCGATTGCAAGCTGTTTTGGACAACTTTCTTTCTCTTCTTGCAAAACACTCGGCAGACCTCCGTGCAGCCTCTAGAACACGATGGGAGATGTTTTCTGTGCTGGCACAGTTTCTCCTTGCCAGACAGAGTGGAAAAACTTTTTGCTAAGATGTAGACGAGAAGAGAGGCTAAAGACGAAGGTACGGTGCTCTGCAGAGCTAAGCACAGCTCCCGGGCCTCTTTCGGCAGAAGACACACACTGCAGAGCACTGTGAGCGGCAGAATCGTCTTTGCGCGAAGAAGCAGCTTCTTCGTCTCCGGGAGCCGGAGAGAGCGGCAACTTCGCAAAGGTGATGAAACAAGCTGTACAACGCTGCGATTGTGTGCGCAGCTTGCCAACTGAGAGAAAACAGTACCTGACCACTCTCCTGCCTTTTCTATTCACATGAACATTCGATTGCAAGCTGTTTTGGACAACTTTCTTTCTCTTCTTGCAAAACACTCGGCAGACCTCCGTGCAGCCTCTAGAACACGATGGGAGATGTTTTTTGTGCTGGCAAAGTTTCTCCTTGCCAGACAGAGTGGAAAAGCTTTTTGCTAAGATGTAGACGAGAAGAGAGGCTAAAGACGAAGCTACGGTGCTCTGCAGAGCTAAGCACAGCTCCCGGGCCTCTTTCGGCAGAAGACACACACTGCAGAGCACTGTGAGCGGCAGAATCGTCTTTGCGCGAAGAAGCAGCTTCTTCGTCTCCGGGAGCCGGAGAGAGCGGCAACTTCGCAAAGGTGATGAAACAAGCTGTACAGCACTGCGATTGTGTGCGCAGCTTGCCAACTGAGAGAAAACAGTACCTGACCACTATCCTGACTTTTCTATTCACACGAATATTCGATTGCAAGCTGTTTTGGACAACTTTCTTTCTCTTCTTGCAAAACACTCGGCAGACCTCCGTGCAGCCTCTAGAACACGATGGGAGATGTTTTCTGTGCTGGCACAGTTTCTCCTTGCCAGACAGAGTGGAAAAGCTTTTTGCTAAGATGTAGACGAGAAGAGAGGCTAATGACGAAGGTACGGTGCTCTGCAGAGCTAAGCACAGCTCCCGGGCCTCTTTCGGCAGAAGACACACACTGCAGAGCACTGTGAGCGGCAGAATCGTCTTTGCGCGAAGAAGCAGCTTCTTCGTCTCCGGGAGCCGGAGAGAGCGGCAACTTCGCAAAGGTGATGAAACAAGCTGTACAACACTGCGATTGTGTGCGCAGCTTGCCAACTGAGAGAAAACAGTACCTGACCACTCTCCTGTCTTTTCTATTCACATGAATATTCGATTGCAAGCTGTTTTGGACAACTTTCTTTCTCTTCTTGCAAAACACTCGGCAGACCTCCGTGCAGCCTCTAGAACACGATGGGAGATGTTTTCTGTGCTGGCACAGTTTCTCCTTGCCAGACAGAGTGGAAAAGCTTTTTGCTAAGATGTAGACGAGAAGAGAGGCTAAAGACGAAGGTACGGTGCTCTGCAGAGCTAAGCACAGCTCCCGGGCCTCTTTCGGCAGAAGACACACACTGCAGAGCACTGTGAGCGGCAGAATCGTCTTTGCGCGAAGAAGCAGCTTCTTCGTCTCCGGGAGCCGGAGAGAGCGGCAACGTCGCAAAGGTGATGAAACAAGCTGTACAACACTGCGATTGTGTGCGCAGCTTGCCAACTGAGAGAAAACAGTACCTGACAACTCTCCTGCCTTTTCTATTCACATGAATATTCGATTGCAAGCTGTTTTGGACAACTTTCTTTCTCTTCTTGCAAAACACTCGGCAGACCTCCGTGCAGCCTCTAGAACACGATGGGAGATGTTGTCGGTGCTGGCAAAGTTTCTCCTTGCCAGACAGAGTGGAAAAGCTTTTTGCTAAGATGTAGACGAGAGCAGACGCTAAAGACGAAGGTACGGTGCTCTGCAGAGCTAAGCACAGCTCCCGGGCCTCTTTCGGCAGAAGACACACACTGCAGAGCACTGTGAGCGGCAGAATCGTCTTTGCGCGAAGAAGCAGCTTCTTCGTCTCCGGGAGCCGGAGAGAGCGGCAACGTCGCAAAGGTGATGAAACAAGCTGTACAACACTGCGATTGTGTGCGCAGCTTGCCAACTGAGAGAAAACAGTACCTGACAACTCTCCTGCCTTTTCTATTCACATGAATATTCGATTGCAAGCTGTTTTGGACAACTTTCTTTCTCTTCTTGCAAAACACTCGGCAGACCTTTGTGCAGCCTCTAGAACACGATGGGAGATGTTGTCTGTGCTGGCAAAGTTTCTCCTTGCCAGACAGAGTGGAAAAGCTTTTTGCTAAGATGTAGACGAGAGCAGACGCTAAAGACGAAGGTACGGTGCTCTGCAGAGCTAAGCACAGCTCCCGGGCCTCTTTCGGCAGAAGACACACACTGCAGAGCACTGTGAGCGGCAGAATCGTCTTTGCGCGAAGAAGCAGCTTCTTCGTCTCCGGGAGCCGGAGAGAGCGGCAACGTCGCAAAGGTGATGAAACAAGCTGTACAACACTGCGATTGTGTGCGCAGCTTGCCAACTGAGAGAAAACAGTACCTGACCACTCTCCTGCCTTTTCTAATCACATGAACATTCGATTGCAAGCTGTTTTGGACAACTTTATTTCTCTTCTTGCAAAACACTCGGCAGACCTCCGTGCAGCCTCTAGAACACGATGGGAGATGTTTTCTGTGCTGGCACAGTTTCTCCTTGCCAGACAGAGTGGAAAAGCTTTTTGCTAAGATGTAGACGAGAAGAGAGGCTAAAGACGAAGGTACGGTGCTCTGCAGAGCTAAGCACCGCTCCCGGACCTCTTTCGGCAGAAGACACACACTGCAGATCACTGTGAGCGGCAGAATCGTCTTTGCGCGAAGAAGCAGCTTCTTCGTCTCCGGGAGCCGGAGAGAGCGGCAACTTCGCAAAGGTGATGAAACAAGCTGTACAACACTGCGATTGTGTGCGCAGCTTGCCAAGTGAGAGAAAACAGTACCTGACCACTCTCCTGCCTTTTCTATTCACATGAACATTCGATTGCAAGCTGTTTTGGACAACTTTCTTTCTCTTCTTGCAAAACACTCGGCAGACCTCCGTGCAGCCTCTAGAACACGATGGGAGATGTTTTTAGTGCTGGCTCAGTTTCTCCTTGCCAGACAGAGTGGAAAAGCTTTTTGCTAAGATGTAGACGAGAAGAGAGGCTAATGACGAAGGTACGGTGCTCTGCAGAGCTAAGCACAGCTCCCGGGCCTCTTTCGGCAGAAGACACACACTGCAGAGCACTGTGAGCGGCAGAATCGTCTTTGCGCGAAGAAGCAGCTTCTTCGTCTCCGGGAGCCGGAGAGAGCGGCAACGTCGCAAAGGTGATGAAACAAGCTGTACAACACTGCGATTGTGTGCCCAGCTTGCCAACTGAGAGAAAACAGTACCTGACCACTCTCCTGTCTTTTGTAATCACATGAACATTCGATTGCAAGCTGTTTTGGACAACTTTCTTTCTCTTCTTGCAAAACACTCGGCAGACCTCCGTGCAGCCTCTAGAACACGATGGGAGATGTTTTCTGTGCTGGCACAGTTTCTCCTTGCCAGACAGAGTGGAAAAGCTTTTTGCTAAGATGTAGACGAGAAGAGAGGCTAAAGACGAAGGTACGGTGCTCTGCAGAGCTAAGCACAGCTCCCGGGCCTCTTTCGGCAGAAGACACACACTGCAGAGCACTGTGAGCGGCAGAATCGTCTTTGCGCGAAGAAGCAGCTTCTTCGTCTCCGGGAGCCGGAGAGAGCGGCAACTTCGCAAAGGTGATGAAACAAGCTGTACAACACTGCGATTGTGTGCGCAGCTTGCCAACTGAGAGAAAACAGTACCTGACCACTATCCTGTCTTTTCTATTCACATGAATATTCGATTGCAAGCTGTTTTGGACAACTTTCTTTCTCTTCTTGCAAAACACTCGGCAGACCTCCGTGCAGCCTCTAGAACACGATGGGAGATGTTTTCTGTGCTGGCACAGTTTCTCCTTGCCAGACAGAGTGGAAAAGCTTTTTGCTAAGATGTAGACGAGAAGAGAGGCTAAAGACGAAGGTACGGTGCTCTGCAGAGCTAAGCACAGCTCCCGGGCCTCTTTCGGCAGAAGACACACACTGCAGAGCACTGTGAGCGGCAGAATCGTCTTTGCGCGAAGAAGCAGCTTCTTCGTCTCCGGGAGCCGGAGAGAGCGGCAACGTCGCAAAGGTGATGAAACAAGCTGTACAACACTGCGATTGTGTGCGCAGCTTGCCAACTGAGAGAAAACAGTACCTGACAACTCTCCTGCCTTTTCTATTCACATGAATATTCGATTGCAAGCTGTTTTGGACAACTTTCTTTCTCTTCTTGCAAAACACTCGGCAGACCTCCGTGCAGCCTCTAGAACACGATGGGAGATGTTGTCGGTGCTGGCAAAGTTTCTCCTTGCCAGACAGAGTGGAAAAGCTTTTTGCTAAGATGTAGACGAGAGCAGACGCTAAAGACGAAGGTACGGTGCTCTGCAGAGCTAAGCACAGATCCCGGGCCTCTTTCGGCAGAAGACACACACTGCAGAACGCTGTGAGCGGCAGAATCGTCTTTGCGGGAAGAAGCAGTTTCTTCGTCTCCGGGAGCCGGAGAGAGCGGCAACTTCGCAAAGGTGATGAAACAAGCTGTACAACACTGCGATTGTGTGCGCAGCTTGCCAACTGAGAGAAAACAGTACCTGACCACTCTCCTGCCTTTTGTAACCACATGAACATTCGATTGCAAGCTGTTTTGGACAACTTTCTTTCTCTTCTTGCAAAACACTCGGCAGACCTCCGTGCAGCCTCTAGAACACGATGGGAGATGTTTTCTGTGCTGGCACAGTTTCTCCTTGCCAGACAGAGTGGAAAAACTTTTTGCTAAGATGTAGACGAGAAGAGAGGCTAAAGACGAAGGTACGGTGCTCTGCAGAGCTAAGCACAGCTCCCGGGCCTCTTTCGGCAGAAGACACACACTGCAGAGCACTGTGAGCGGCAGAATCGTCTTTGCGCGAAGAAGCAGCTTCTTCGTCTCCGGGAGCCGGAGAGAGCGGCAACTTCGCAAAGGTGATGAAACAAGCTGTACAACGCTGCGATTGTGTGCGCAGCTTGCCAACTGAGAGAAAACAGTACCTGACCACTCTCCTGCCTTTTCTATTCACATGAACATTCGATTGCAAGCTGTTTTGGACAACTTTCTTTCTCTTCTTGCAAAACACTCGGCAGACCTCCGTGCAGCCTCTAGAACACGATGGGAGATGTTTTTTGTGCTGGCAAAGTTTCTCCTTGCCAGACAGAGTGGAAAAGCTTTTTGCTAAGATGTAGACGAGAAGAGAGGCTAAAGACGAAGCTACGGTGCTCTGCAGAGCTAAGCACAGCTCCCGGGCCTCTTTCGGCAGAAGACACACACTGCAGAGCACTGTGAGCGGCAGAATCGTCTTTGCGCGAAGAAGCAGCTTCTTCGTCTCCGGGAGCCGGAGAGAGCGGCAACTTCGCAAAGGTGATGAAACAAGCTGTACAGCACTGCGATTGTGTGCGCAGCTTGCCAACTGAGAGAAAACAGTACCTGACCACTATCCTGACTTTTCTATTCACACGAATATTCGATTGCAAGCTGTTTTGGACAACTTTCTTTCTCTTCTTGCAAAACACTCGGCAGACCTCCGTGCAGCCTCTAGAACACGATGGGAGATGTTTTCTGTGCTGGCACAGTTTCTCCTTGCCAGACAGAGTGGAAAAGCTTTTTGCTAAGATGTAGACGAGAAGAGAGGCTAATGACGAAGGTACGGTGCTCTGCAGAGCTAAGCACAGCTCCCGGGCCTCTTTCGGCAGAAGACACACACTGCAGAGCACTGTGAGCGGCAGAATCGTCTTTGCGCGAAGAAGCAGCTTCTTCGTCTCCGGGAGCCGGAGAGAGCGGCAACGTCGCAAAGGTGATGAAACAAGCTGTACAACACTGCGATTGTGTGCCCAGCTTGCCAACTGAGAGAAAACAGTACCTGACCACTCTCCTGTCTTTTGTAATCACATGAACATTCGATTGCAAGCTGTTTTGGACAACTTTCTTTCTCTTCTTGCAAAACACTCGGCAGACCTCCGTGCAGCCTCTAGAACACGATGGGAGATGTTTTCTGTGCTGGCACAGTTTCTCCTTGCCAGACAGAGTGGAAAAGCTTTTTGCTAAGATGTAGACGAGAAGAGAGGCTAAAGACGAAGGTACGGTGCTCTGCAGAGCTAAGCACAGCTCCCGGGCCTCTTTCGGCAGAAGACACACACTGCAGAGCACTGTGAGCGGCAGAATCGTCTTTGCGCGAAGAAGCAGCTTCTTCGTCTCCGGGAGCCGGAGAGAGCGGCAACGTCGCAAAGGTGATGAAACAAGCTGTACAACACTGCGATTGTGTGCGCAGCTTGCCAACTGAGAGAAAACAGTACCTGACAACTCTCCTGCCTTTTCTATTCACATGAATATTCGATTGCAAGCTGTTTTGGACAACTTTCTTTCTCTTCTTGCAAAACACTCGGCAGACCTCCGTGCAGCCTCTAGAACACGATGGGAGATGTTGTCGGTGCTGGCAAAGTTTCTCCTTGCCAGACAGAGTGGAAAAGCTTTTTGCTAAGATGTAGACGAGAGCAGACGCTAAAGACGAAGGTACGGTGCTCTGCAGAGCTAAGCACAGCTCCCGGGCCTCTTTCGGCAGAAGACACACACTGCAGAGCACTGTGAGCGGCAGAATCGTCTTTGCGCGAAGAAGCAGCTTCTTCGTCTCCGGGAGCCGGAGAGAGCGGCAACGTCGCAAAGGTGATGAAACAAGCTGTACAACACTGCGATTGTGTGCGCAGCTTGCCAACTGAGAGAAAACAGTACCTGACAACTCTCCTGCCTTTTCTATTCACATGAATATTCGATTGCAAGCTGTTTTGGACAACTTTCTTTCTCTTCTTGCAAAACACTCGGCAGACCTTTGTGCAGCCTCTAGAACACGATGGGAGATGTTGTCTGTGCTGGCAAAGTTTCTCCTTGCCAGACAGAGTGGAAAAGCTTTTTGCTAAGATGTAGACGAGAGCAGACGCTAAAGACGAAGGTACGGTGCTCTGCAGAGCTAAGCACAGCTCCCGGGCCTCTTTCGGCAGAAGACACACACTGCAGAGCACTGTGAGCGGCAGAATCGTCTTTGCGCGAAGAAGCAGCTTCTTCGTCTCCGGGAGCCGGAGAGAGCGGCAACGTCGCAAAGGTGATGAAACAAGCTGTACAACACTGCGATTGTGTGCGCAGCTTGCCAACTGAGAGAAAACAGTACCTGACCACTCTCCTGCCTTTTCTAATCACATGAACATTCGATTGCAAGCTGTTTTGGACAACTTTATTTCTCTTCTTGCAAAACACTCGGCAGACCTCCGTGCAGCCTCTAGAACACGATGGGAGATGTTTTCTGTGCTGGCACAGTTTCTCCTTGCCAGACAGAGTGGAAAAGCTTTTTGCTAAGATGTAGACGAGAAGAGAGGCTAAAGACGAAGGTACGGTGCTCTGCAGAGCTAAGCACCGCTCCCGGACCTCTTTCGGCAGAAGACACACACTGCAGATCACTGTGAGCGGCAGAATCGTCTTTGCGCGAAGAAGCAGCTTCTTCGTCTCCGGGAGCCGGAGAGAGCGGCAACTTCGCAAAGGTGATGAAACAAGCTGTACAACACTGCGATTGTGTGCGCAGCTTGCCAAGTGAGAGAAAACAGTACCTGACCACTCTCCTGCCTTTTCTATTCACATGAACATTCGATTGCAAGCTGTTTTGGACAACTTTCTTTCTCTTCTTGCAAAACACTCGGCAGACCTCCGTGCAGCCTCTAGAACACGATGGGAGATGTTTTTAGTGCTGGCTCAGTTTCTCCTTGCCAGACAGAGTGGAAAAGCTTTTTGCTAAGATGTAGACGAGAAGAGAGGCTAAAGACGAAGGTACGGTGCTCTGCAGAGCTAAGCACAGCTCCCGGGCCTCTTTCGGCAGAACACACACACTGCAGAGCGCTGTGAGGGGCAGAATCGTCTTTGCGCGAAGAAGCAGCTTCTTCGTCTCCGGGAGCCGGAGAGAGTGGAAACTTGGCAAAGGTGATGAAACAAGCTGTACAACAGTGCGATTGTGTGCGCAGCTTGCCAACTGAGAGAAAACAGTACCTGACCACTCTCTAGACTTTTGTAATCACATGAAAATTTGATAGCAAGTTGTTTTGGACAACTTTCTTTCTCTTCCTGCAAAACACTCGGCAGACATCCGTGCAGCCTCTAGAACACGATGGGAGATGTTTTCCGTGCTGGCAAAGTTTCTCCTTGCCAGACAGAGTGGAAAAGCTTTTTGCTAAGATGTAGACGAGAGCAGACGCTAAAGACGAAGGTACGGTGCTCTGCAGAGCTAAGCACAGCTCCCGGGCCTCTTTCGGCAGAAGACACACACTGCAGAGCGCTGTGAGCGGCAGAATGGTCTTTGCGCGAAGAAGCAGCTTCTTGGTCTCCGGGAGCCTGAGAGAGCGGCAACTTCGCAAAGGTGATGAAACAAGCTGCACAACACTGCGATTGTGTGCGCAGCTTGCCAACTGAGAGAAAACAGTACCTGACCACTCTACTGCCTTTTCTATTCACATGAACATTCGATTGCAAGCTGTTCTGGACAACTTCATTTCTCTTCTTGCAAAACACTCGGCAGACCTCCGTGCAGCCTCTAGAACACGATGGGAGATGTTTTCTGTGCTGGCACAGTTTCTCCTTGCCAGACAGAGTGGAAAAGCTTTTTGCTAAGATGTAGACGAGAAGAGAGGCTAAAGACGAAGGTACGGTGCTCTGCAGAGCTAAGCACAGCTCCCGGGCCTCTTTCGGCAGAAGACACACACTTCAGAGCGCTGTGAGTGGCAGAATCGTCTTTGCGCGAAGAAGCAGCTTCTTCGTCTCCGGGAGCCGGAGAGAGCGGCAACTTCGCAAAGGTGATGAAACAAGCTGTACAACACTGCGATTGTGTGAGCAGCTTGCCAACTGAGAGAAAACAGTACCTGAGCACTCTCCTGCCTTTTGTAACCACATGAACATTCAATTGCAAGCTGTTTTGGACAACTTTCTTTCTCTTCTTGCAAAACACTCGGCAGACCTCCGTGCAGCCTCTAGAACACGATGGGAGATGTTTTCTGTGCTGGCACAGTTTCTCCTTGCCAGACAGAGTGGAAAAGCTTTTTGCTAAGATGTAGACGAGAAGAGAGGCTAAAGACGAAGGTACGGTGCTCTGCAGAGCTAAGCACAGATCCCGGGCCTCTTTCGGCAGAAGACACACACTGCAGAACGCTGTGAGCGGCAGAATCGTCTTTGCGGGAAGAAGCAGTTTCTTCGTCTCCGGGAGCCGGAGAGAGCGGCAACTTCGCAAAGGTGATGAAACAAGCTGTACAACACTGCGATTGTGTGCGCAGCTTGCCAACTGAGAGAAAACAGTACCTGACCACTCTCCTGCCTTTTGTAACCACATGAACATTCGATTGCAAGCTGTTTTGGACAACTTTCTTTCTCTTCTTGCAAAACACTCGGCAGACCTCCGTGCAGCCTCTAGAACACGATGGGAGATGTTTTCTGTGCTGGCACAGTTTCTCCTTGCCAGACAGAGTGGAAAAGCTTTTTGCTAAGATGTAGACGAGAGCAGACGCTAAAGACGAAGGTACGGTGCTCTGCAGAGCTAAGCACAGCTCCCGGGCCTCTTTCGGCAGAAGACACACACTGCAGAGCACTGTGAGCGGCAGAATCGTCTTTGCGCGAAGAAGCAGCTTCTTCGTCTCCGGGAGCCGGAGAGAGCGGCAACTTCGCAAAGGTGATGAAACAAGCTGTACAACGCTGCGATTGTGTGCGCAGCTTGCCAACTGAGAGAAAACAGTACCTGACCACTCTCCTGCCTTTTCTATTCACATGAACATTCGATTGCAAGCTGTTTTGGACAACTTTCTTTCTCTTCTTGCAAAACACTCGGCAGACCTCCGGCAGCCTCTAGAACACGATGGGAGATGTTTTTTGTGCTGGCAAAGTTTCTCCTTGCCAGACAGAGTGGAAAAGCTTTTTGCTAAGATGTAGACGAGAAGAGAGGCTAAAGACGAAGGTACGGTGCTCTGCAGAGCTAAGTACAGCTCCCGGGCCTCTTTCGGCAGAAGACACACACTGCAGATCACTGTGAGCGGCAGAATCGTCTTTGCGCGAAGAAGCAGCTTCTTCGTCTCCGGGAGCCGGAGAGAGCGGCAACTTCGCAAAGGTGATGAAACAAGCTGTACAACACTGCGATTGTGTGCGCAGCTTGCCAAGTGAGAGAAAACAGTACCTGACCACTCTCCTGCCTTTTCTATTCACATGAACATTCGATTGCAAGCTGTTTTGGACAACTTTCTTTCTCTTCTTGCAAAACACTCGGCAGACCTCCGTGCAGCCTCTAGAACACGATGGGAGATGTTTTTAGTGCTGGCTCAGTTTCTCCTTGCCAGACAGAGTGGAAAAGCTTTTTGCTAAGATGTAGACGAGAAGAGAGGCTAAAGACGAAGGTACGGTGCTCTGCAGAGCTAAGCACAGCTCCCGGGCCTCTTTCGGCAGAACACACACACTGCAGAGCGCTGTGAGGGGCAGAATCGTCTTTGCGCGAAGAAGCAGCTTCTTCGTCTCCGGGAGCCGGAGAGAGTGGAAACTTGGCAAAGGTGATGAAACAAGCTGTACAACAGTGCGATTGTGTGCGCAGCTTGCCAACTGAGAGAAAACAGTACCTGACCACTCTCTAGACTTTTGTAATCACATGAAAATTTGATAGCAAGTTGTTTTGGACAACTTTCTTTCTCTTCCTGCAAAACACTCGGCAGACATCCGTGCAGCCTCTAGAACACGATGGGAGATGTTTTCCGTGCTGGCAAAGTTTCTCCTTGCCAGACAGAGTGGAAAAGCTTTTTGCTAAGATGTAGACGAGAGCGGACGCTAAAGACGAAGGTACGGTGCTCTGCAGAGCTAAGCACAGCTCCCGGGCCTCTTTCGGCAGAAGACACACACTGCAGAGCACTGTGAGCGGCAGAATCGTCTTTGCGCGAAGAAGCAGCTTCTTGGTCTCCGGGAGCCTGAGAGAGCGGCAACTTCGCAAAGGTGATGAAACAAGCTGCACAACACTGCGATTGTGTGCGCAGCTTGCCAACTGAGAGAAAACAGTACCTGACCACTCTCCTGCCTTTTCTATTCACATGAACATTCGATTGCAAGCTGTTCTGGACAACTTCATTTCTCTTCTTGCAAAACACTCGGCAGACCTCCGTGCAGCCTCTAGAACACGATGGGAGATGTTTTCTGTGCTGGCACAGTTTCTCCTTGCCAGACAGAGTGGAAAAGCTTTTTGCTAAGATGTAGACGAGAAGAGAGGCTAAAGACGAAGGTACGGTGCTCTGCAGAGCTAAGCACAGCTCCCGGGCCTCTTTCGGCAGAAGACACACACTTCAGAGCGCTGTGAGTGGCAGAATCATCTTTGCGCGAAGAAGCAGCTTCTTCGTCTCCGGGAGCCGGAGAGAGCGGCAACTTCGCAAAGGTGATGAAACAAGCTGTACAACACTGCGATTGTGTGAGCAGCTTGCCAACTGAGAGAAAACAGTACCTGAGCACTCTCCTGCCTTTTGTAACCACATGAACATTCAATTGCAAGCTGTTTTGGACAACTTTCTTTCTCTTCTTGCAAAACACTCGGCAGACCTCCGTGCAGCCTCTAGAACACGATGGGAGATGTTTTCTGTGCTGGCACAGTTTCTCCTTGCCAGACAGAGTGGAAAAGCTTTTTGCTAAGATGTAGACGAGAAGAGAGGCTAAAGACGAAGGTACGGTGCTCTGCAGAGCTAAGCACAGCTCCCGGGCCTCTTTCGGCAGAAGACACACACTGCAGAACGCTGTGAGCGGCAGAATCGTCTTTGCGGGAAGAAGCAGTTTCTTCGTCTCCGGGAGCCGGAGAGAGCGGCAACTTCGCAAAGGTGATGAAACAAGCTGTACAACACTGCGATTGTGTGCGCAGCTTGCCAACTGAGAGAAAACAGTACCTGACCACTCTCCTGCCTTTTGTAACCACATGAACATTCGATTGCAAGCTGTTTTGGACAACTTTCTTTCTCTTCTTGCAAAACACTCGGCAGACCTCCGTGCAGCCTCTAGAACACGATGGGAGATGTTTTCTGTGCTGGCACAGTTTCTCCTTGCCAGACAGAGTGGAAAAACTTTTTGCTAAGATGTAGACGAGAAGAGAGGCTAAAGACGAAGGTACGGTGCTCTGCAGAGCTAAGCACAGCTCCCGGGCCTCTTTCGGCAGAAGACACACACTGCAGAGCACTGTGAGCGGCAGAATCGTCTTTGCGCGAAGAAGCAGCTTCTTCGTCTCCGGGAGCCGGAGAGAGCGGCAACGTGGCAAAGGTGATGAAACAAGCTGTACAACACTGCGATTGTGTGCGCAGCTTGCCAACTGAGAGAAAACAGTACCTGACCACTCTCCTGTCTTTTCTATTCACATGAACATTCGATTGCAAGCTGTTTTGGACAACTTTCTTTCTCTTCTTGCAAAACACTCGGCAGACCTCCGTGCAGCCTCTAGAACACGATGGGAAATGTTTTTTGTGTTGGCACAGTTTCTCCTTGCCAGACAGAGTGGAAAAGCTTTTTGCTAAGATGTAGACGAGAAGAGAGGCTAAAGACGAAGGTACGGTGCTCTGCAGAGCAAAGCACCGCTCCCGGACCTCTTTCGGCAGAGGAAACACACTGCAGAGCACTGTGAGCGGCAGAATCGTCTTTGCGCGAAGAAGCAGCTTCTTCGTCTCCGGGAGCCGGAGAGAGCGGCAACTTGGCAAAGGTGATGAAACAAGCTGTACAACACTGCGATTGTGTGCGCAGCTTGCCAACTGAGAGAAAACAGTACCTGACCACTCTCCTGCCTTTTCTATTCACATGAACATTCGATTGCAAGCTGTTTTGGACAACTTTCTTTCTCTTCTTGCAAAACACTCGGCAGACCTCCGTGCAGCCTCTAGAACACGATGGGAGATACTTTTTGTCCTGGCACAGTTTCTCCTTGCCAGACAGAGTGGAAAAGCTTTTTGCGAAGATGTAGACGAGAAGAGAGGCTAAAGACGAAGGTACGGTGCTCTGCAGAGCTAAGCACAGCTCCCGGGCCTCTTTCGGCTGAAGACACACACTGCAGAGCACTGTGAGCGGCAGAATGGTCTTTGCGCGAAGAAGCAGCTTCTTCGTCTCGGGGAGCCGGAGAGAGCGGCAACGTCGCAAAGGTGATGAAACAAGCTGTACAACACTGCGATTGTGTGCGCAGCTTGCCAACTGAGAGAAAACAGTACCTGACCACTCTCCTGCCTTTTCTAATCACATGAACATTCGATTGCAAGCTGTTTTGGACAACTTTCTTTCTCTTCTTGCAAAACACTCGGCAGACCTCCGTGCAGCCTCTAGAACACGATGGGAGATGTTTTCTGTGCTGGCACAGTTTCTCCTTGCCAGACAGAGTGGAAAAGCTTTTTGCTAAGATGTAGACGAGAAGAGAGGCTAAAGACGAAGGTACGGTGCTCTGCAGAGCCAAGCACCGCTCCCGGACCTCTTTCGGCAGAAGACACACACTGCAGATCACTGTGAGCGGCAGAATCGTCTTTGCGCGAAGAAGCTGCTTCTTCGTCTCCGGGAGCCGGAGAGAGCGGCAACTTCGCAAAGGTGATGAAACAAGCTGTACAACACTGCGATTGTGTGCGCAGCTTGCCAAGTGAGAGAAAACAGTACCTGACCACTCTCCTGCCTTTTCTATTCACATGAACATTCGATTGCAAGTTGTTTTGGACAACTTTCTTTCTCTTCCTGCAAAACACTCGGCAGACATCCGTGCAGCCTCTAGAACACGATGGGAGATGTTTTCCGTGCTGGCAAAGTTTCTCCTTGCCAGACAGAGTGGAAAAGCTTTTTGCTAAGATGTAGACGAGAGCGGACGCTAAAGACGAAGGTACGGTGCTCTGCAGAGCTAAGCACAGCTCCCGGGCCTCTTTCGGCAGAAGACACACACTGCAGACCACTGTGAGCGGCAGAATCGTCTTTGCGCGAAGAAGCAGCTTCTTGGTCTCCGGGAGCCTGAGAGAGCGGCAACTTCGCAAAGGTGATGAAACAAGCTGCACAACACTGCGATTGTGTGCGCAGCTTGCCAACTGAGAGAAAACAGTACCTGACCACTCTCCTGCCTTTTCTATTCACATGAACATTCGATTGCAAGCTGTTCTGGACAACTTCATTTCTCTTCTTGCAAAACACTCGGCAGACCTCCGTGCAGCCTCTAGAACACGATGGGAGATGTTTTCTGTGCTGGCACAGTTTCTCCTTGCCAGACAGAGTGGAAAAGCTTTTTGCTAAGATGTAGACGAGAAGAGAGGCTAAAGACGAAGGTACGGTGCTCTGCAGAGCTAAGCACAGCTCCCGGGCCTCTTTCGGCAGAAGACACACACTTCAGAGCGCTGTGAGTGGCAGAATCATCTTTGCGCGAAGAAGCAGCTTCTTCGTCTCCGGGAGCCGGAGAGAGCGGCAACTTCGCAAAGGTGATGAAACAAGCTGTACAACACTGCGATTGTGTGAGCAGCTTGCCAACTGAGAGAAAACAGTACCTGAGCACTCTCCTGCCTTTTGTAACCACATGAACATTCAATTGCAAGCTGTTTTGGACAACTTTCTTTCTCTTCTTGCAAAACACTCGGCAGACCTCCGTGCAGCCTCTAGAACACGATGGGAGATGTTTTCTGTGCTGGCACAGTTTCTCCTTGCCAGACAGAGTGGAAAAGCTTTTTGCTAAGATGTAGACGAGAAGAGAGGCTAAAGACGAAGGTACGGTGCTCTGCAGAGCTAAGCACAGCTCCCGGGCCTCTTTCGGCAGAAGACACACACTGCAGAACGCTGTGAGCGGCAGAATCGTCTTTGCGGGAAGAAGCAGTTTCTTCGTCTCCGGGAGCCGGAGAGAGCGGCAACTTCGCAAAGGTGATGAAACAAGCTGTACAACACTGCGATTGTGTGCGCAGCTTGCCAACTGAGAGAAAACAGTACCTGACCACTCTCCTGCCTTTTGTAACCACATGAACATTCGATTGCAAGCTGTTTTGGACAACTTTCTTTCTCTTCTTGCAAAACACTCGGCAGACCTCCGTGCAGCCTCTAGAACACGATGGGAGATGTTTTCTGTGCTGGCACAGTTTCTCCTTGCCAGACAGAGTGGAAAAACTTTTTGCTAAGATGTAGACGAGAAGAGAGGCTAAAGACGAAGGTACGGTGCTCTGCAGAGCTAAGCACAGCTCCCGGGCCTCTTTCGGCAGAAGACACACACTGCAGAGCACTGTGAGCGGCAGAATCGTCTTTGCGCGAAGAAGCAGCTTCTTCGTCTCCGGGAGCCGGAGAGAGCGGCAACGTGGCAAAGGTGATGAAACAAGATGTACAACACTGCGATTGTGTGCGCAGCTTGCCAACTGAGAGAAAACAGTACCTGACCACTCTCCTGTCTTTTCTATTCACATGAACATTCGATTGCAAGCTGTTTTGGACAACTTTCTTTCTCTTCTTGCAAAACACTCGGCAGACCTCCGTGCAGCCTCTAGAACACGATGGGAAATGTTTTTTGTGTTGGCACAGTTTCTCCTTGCCAGACAGAGTGGAAAAGCTTTTTGCTAAGATGTAGACGAGAAGAGAGGCTAAAGACGAAGGTACGGTGCTCTGCAGAGCAAAGCACCGCTCCCGGACCTCTTTCGGCAGAGGAAACACACTGCAGAGCACTGTGAGCGGCAGAATCGTCTTTGCGCGAAGAAGCAGCTTCTTCGTCTCCGGGAGCCGGAGAGAGCGGCAACTTGGCAAAGGTGATGAAACAAGCTGTACAACACTGCGATTGTGTGCGCAGCTTGCCAACTGAGAGAAAACAGTACCTGACCACTCTCCTGCCTTTTCTATTCACATGAACATTCGATTGCAAGCTGTTTTGGACAACTTTCTTTCTCTTCTTGCAAAACACTCGGCAGACCTCCGTGCAGCCTCTAGAACACGATGGGAGATACTTTTTGTCCTGGCACAGTTTCTCCTTGCCAGACAGAGTGGAAAAGCTTTTTGCGAAGATGTAGACGAGAAGAGAGGCTAAAGACGAAGGTACGGTGCTCTGCAGAGCTAAGCACAGCTCCCGGGCCTCTTTCGGCTGAAGACACACACTGCAGAGCACTGTGAGCGGCAGAATGGTCTTTGCGCGAAGAAGCAGCTTCTTCGTCTCCGGGAGCCGGAGAGAGCGGCAACGTCGCAAAGGTGATGAAACAAGCTGTACAACACTGCGATTGTGTGCGCAGCTTGCCAACTGAGAGAAAACAGTACCTGACCACTCTCCTGCCTTTTCTAATCACATGAACATTCGATTGCAAGCTGTTTTGGACAACTTTCTTTCTCTTCTTGCAAAACACTCGGCAGACCTCCGTGCAGCCTCTAGAACACGATGGGAGATGTTTTCTGTGCTGGCACAGTTTCTCCTTGCCAGACAGAGTGGAAAAGCTTTTTGCTAAGATGTAGACGAGAAGAGAGGCTAAAGACGAAGGTACGGTGCTCTGCAGAGCCAAGCACCGCTCCCGGACCTCTTTCGGCAGAAGACACACACTGCAGATCACTGTGAGCGGCAGAATCGTCTTTGCGCGAAGAAGCAGCTTCTTCGTCTCCGGGAGCCGGAGAGAGCGGCAACTTCGCAAAGGTGATGAAACAAGCTGTACAACACTGCGATTGTGTGCGCAGCTTGCCAAGTGAGAGAAAACAGTACCTGACCACTCTCCTGCCTTTTCTATTCACATGAACATTCGATTGCAAGCTGTTTTGGACAACTTTCTTTCTCTTCTTGCAAAACACTCGGCAGACCTCCGTGCAGCCTCTAGAACACGATGGGAGATGTTTTTAGTGCTGGCTCAGTTTCTCCTTGCCAGACAGAGTGGAAAAGCTTTTTGCTAAGATGTAGACGAGAAGAGAGGCTAAAGACGAAGGTACGGTGCTCTGCAGAGCTAAGCACAGCTCCCGGGCCTCTTTCGGCAGAACACACACACTGCAGAGCGCTGTGAGGGGCAGAATCGTCTTTGCGCGAAGAAGCAGCTTCTTCGTCTCCGGGAGCCGGAGAGAGTGGAAACTTGGCAAAGGTGATGAAACAAGCTGTACAACAGTGCGATTGTGTGCGCAGCTTGCCAACTGAGAGAAAACAGTACCTGACCACTCTCTAGACTTTTGTAATCACATGAAAATTTGATAGCAAGTTGTTTTGGACAACTTTCTTTCTATTCTTGCAAAACACTCGGCAGACATCCGTGCAGCCTCTAGAACACGATGGGAGATGTTTTCCGTGCTGGCAAAGTTTCTCCTTGCCAGACAGAGTGGAAAAGCTTTTTGCTAAGATGTAGACGAGAGCAGACGCTAAAGACGAAGGTACGGTGCTCTGCAGAGCTAAGCACAGCTCCCGGGCCTCTTTCGGCAGAAGACACACACTGCAGAGCGCTGTGAGCGGCAGAATCGTCTTTGCGCGAAGAAGCAGCTTCTCGGTCTCCGGGAGCCTGAGAGAGCGGCAACTTCGCAAAGGTGATGAAACAAGCTGCACAACACTGCGATTGTGTGCGCAGCTTGCCAACTGAGAGAAAACAGTACCTGACCACTCTACTGCCTTTTCTATTCACATGAACATTCGATTGCAAGCTGTTCTGGACAACTTCATTTCTCTTCTTGCAAAACACTCGGCAGACCTCCGTGCAGCCTCTAGAACACGATGGGAGATGTTTTCTGTGCTGGCACAGTTTCTCCTTGCCAGACAGAGTGGAAAAGCTTTTTGCTAAGATGTAGACGAGAAGAGAGGCTAAAGACGAAGGTACGGTGCTCTGCAGAGCTAAGCACAGCTCCCGGGCCTCTTTCGGCAGAAGACACACACTTCAGAGCGCTGTGAGTGGCAGAATCGTCTTTGCGCGAAGAAGCAGCTTCTTCGTCTCCGGGAGCCGGAGAGAGCGGCAACTTCGCAAAGGTGATGAAACAAGCTGTACAACACTGCGATTGTGTGAGCAGCTTGCCAACTGAGAGAAAACAGTACCTGAGCACTCTCCTGCCTTTTGTAACCACATGAACATTCAATTGCAAGCTGTATTGGACAACTTTCTTTCTCTTCTTGCAAAACACTCGGCAGACCTCCGTGCAGCCTCTAGAACACGATGGGAGATGTTTTCTGTGCTGGCACAGTTTCTCCTTGCCAGACAGAGTGGAAAAGCTTTTTGCTAAGATGTAGACGAGAAGAGAGGCTAAAGACGAAGGTACGGTGCTCTGCAGAGCTAAGCACAGCTCCCGGGCCTCTTTCGGCAGAAGACACACACTGCAGAACGCTGTGAGCGGCAGAATCGTCTTTGCGGGAAGAAGCAGTTTCTTCGTCTCCGGGAGCCGGAGAGAGCGGCAACTTCGCAAAGGTGATGAAACAAGCTGTACAACACTGCGATTGTGTGCGCAGCTTGCCAACTGAGAGAAAACAGTACCTGACCACTCTCCTGCCTTTTGTAACCACATGAACATTCGATTGCAAGCTGTTTTGGACAACTTTCTTTCTCTTCTTGCAAAACACTCGGCAGACCTCCGTGCAGCCTCTAGAACACGATGGGAGATGTTTTCTGTGCTGGCACAGTTTCTCCTTGCCAGACAGAGTGGAAAAACTTTTTGCTAAGATGTAGACGAGAAGAGAGGCTAAAGACGAAGGTACGGTGCTCTGCAGAGCTCAGCACAGCTCCCGGGCCTCTTTCGGCAGAAGACACACACTGCAGAGCACTGTGAGCGGCAGAATGGTCTTTGCGCGAAGAAGCAGCTTCTTCGTCTCCGGGAGCCGGAGAGAGCGGCAACTTCGCAAAGGTGATGAAACAAGCTGTACAACACTGCGATTGTGTGCGCAGCTTGCCAACTGAGAGAAAACAGTACCTGACCACTCTCCTGCCTTTTCTATTCACATGAACATTCGATTGCAAGCTGTTTTGGACAACTTTCTTTCTCTTCTTGCAAAACACTCGGCAGACCTCCGTGCAGCCTCTAGAACACGATGGGAGATGTTTTCTGTGCTGGCACAGTTTCTCCTTGCCAGACAGAGTGGAAAAGCTTTTTGCTAAGATGTAGACGAGAGCAGACGCTAAAGACGAAGGTACGGTGCTCTGCAGAGCTAAGCACAGCTCCCGGGCCTCTTTCGGCAGAAGACACACACTGCAGAGCACTGTGAGCGGCAGAATCGTCTTTGCGCGAAGAAGCAGCTTCTTCGTCTCCGGGAGCCGGAGAGAGCGGCAACTTCGCAAAGGTGATGAAACAAGATGTACAACACTGCGATTGTGTGCGCAGCTTGCCAACTGAGAGAAAACAGTACATGACCACTCACCTGCCTTTTCTATTCACATGAACATTCGATTGCAAGCTGTTTTGGACAACTTTCTTTCTCTTCTTGCAAAACACTCGGCAGACCTCCGTGCAGCCTCTAGAACACGATGGGAGATGTTTTTTGTGCTGGCACAGTTTCTCCTTGCCAGACAGAGTGGAAAAGCTTTTTGCTAAGATGTAGACGAGAAGAGAGGCTAAAGACGAAGGTACGGTGCTCTGCAGAGCTAAGCACAGCTCCCGGGCCTCTTTCGGCAGAAGACACACACTGCAGAGCGCTGTGAGCGGCAGAATCGTCTTTGCGCGAAAAAGCAGCTTCTTCGTCTCCGGGAGCCGGAGAGAGCGGCAACTTCGCAAAGGTGATGAAACAAGCTGTACAACGCTGCGATTGTGTGCGCAGCTTGCCAACTGAGAGAAAACAGTACCTGACCACTCTCCTGCCTTTTCTATTCACATGAACATTCGATTGCAAGCTGTTTTGGACAACTTTCTTTCTCTTCTTGCAAAACACTCGGCAGACCTCCGTGCAGCCTCTAGAACACGATGGGAGATGTTTTTTGTGCTGGCAAAGTTTCTCCTTGCCAGACAGAGTGGAAAAGCTTTTTGCTAAGATGTAGACGAGAAGAGAGGCTAAAGACGAAGGTACGGTGCTCTGCAGAGCTAAGTACAGCTCCCGGGCCTCTTTCGGCAGAAGACACACACTGCAGATCACTGTGAGCGGCAGAATCGTCTTTGCGCGAAGAAGCAGCTTCTTCGTCTCCGGGAGCCGGAGAGAGCGGCAACTTCGCAAAGGTGATGAAACAAGCTGTACAACACTGCGATTGTGTGCGCAGCTTGCCAAGTGAGAGAAAACAGTACCTGACCACTCTCCTGCCTTTTCTATTCACATGAACATTCGATTGCAAGCTGTTTTGGACAACTTTCTTTCTCTTCTTGCAAAACACTCGGCAGACCTCCGTGCAGCCTCTAGAACACGATGGGAGATGTTTTTAGTGCTGGCACAGTTTCTCCTTGCCAGACAGAGTGGAAAAGCTTTTTGCTAAGATGTAGACGAGAAGAGAGGCTAAAGACGAAGGTACGGTGCTCTGCAGAGCTAAGCACAGCTCCCGGGCCTCTTTCGGCAGAACACACACACTGCAGAGCGCTGTGAGGGGCAGAATCGTCTTTGCGCGAAGAAGCAGCTTCTTCGTCTCCGGGAGCCGGAGAGAGTGGAAACTTGGCAAAGGTGATGAAACAAGCTGTACAACAGTGCGATTGTGTGCGCAGCTTGCCAACTGAGAGAAAACAGTACCTGACCACTCTCTAGACTTTTGTAATCACATGAAAATTTGATAGCAAGTTGTTTTGGACAACTTTCTTTCTCTTCCTGCAAAACACTCGGCAGACATCCGTGCAGCCTCTAGAACACGATGGGAGATGTTTTCCGTGCTGGCAAAGTTTCTCCTTGCCAGACAGAGTGGAAAAGCTTTTTGCTAAGATGTAGACGAGAGCAGACGCTAAAGACGAAGGTACGGTGCTCTGCAGAGCTAAGCACAGCTCCCGGGCCTCTTTCGGCAGAAGACACACACTGCAGAGCGCTGTGAGCGGCAGAATCGTCTTTGCGCGAAGAAGCAGCTTCTTGGTCTCCGGGAGCCTGAGAGAGTGGCAACTTCGCAAAGGTGATGAAACAAGCTGCACAACACTGCGATTGTGTGCGCAGCTTGCCAACTGAGAGAAAACAGTACCTGAGCACTCTCCTGCCTTTTGTAACCACATGAACATTCAATTGCAAGCTGTTTTGGACAACTTTCTTTCTCTTCTTGCAAAACACTCGGCAGACCTCCGTGCAGCCTCTAGAACACGATGGGAGATGTTTTCTGTGCTGGCACAGTTTCTCCTTGCCAGACAGAGTGGAAAAGCTTTTTGCTAAGATGTAGACGAGAAGAGAGGCTAAAGACGAAGGTACGGTGCTCTGCAGAGCTAAGCACAGCTCCCGGGCCTCTTTCGGCAGAAGACACACACTGCAGAACGCTGTGAGCGGCAGAATCGTCTTTGCGGGAAGAAGCAGTTTCTTCGTCTCCGGGAGCCGGAGAGAGCGGCAACTTCGCAAAGGTGATGAAACAAGCTGTACAACACTGCGATTGTGTGCGCAGCTTGCCAACTGAGAGAAAACAGTACCTGACCACTCTCCTGCCTTTTGTAACCACATGAACATTCGATTGCAAGCTGTTTTGGACAACTTTCTTTCTCTTCTTGCAAAACACTCGGCAGACCTCCGTGCAGCCTCTAGAACACGATGGGAGATGTTTTCTGTGCTGGCACAGTTTCTCCTTGCCAGACAGAGTGGAAAAACTTTTTGCTAAGATGTAGACGAGAAGAGAGGCTAAAGACGAAGGTACGGTGCTCTGCAGAGCTAAGCACAGCTCCCGGGCCTCTTTCGGCAGAAGACACACACTGCAGAGCACTGTGAGCGGCAGAATCGTCTTTGCGCGAAGAAGCAGCTTCTTCGTCTCCGGGAGCCGGAGAGAGCGGCAACGTCGCAAAGGTGATGAAACAAGCTGTACAACACTGCGATTGTGTGCGCAGCTTGCCAACTGAGAGAAAACAGTACCTGACCACTCTCCTGCCTTTTGTAATCACAGGAACATTCGATTGCAAGCTGTTTTGGACAACTTTCTTTCTCTTCTTGCAAAACACTCGGCAGACCTTTGTGCAGCCTCTAGAACACGATGGGAGATGTTTTCTGTGCTGGCACAGTTTCTCCTTGCCAGACAGAGTGGAAAAGCTTTTTGCTAAGATGTAGACGAGAGCAGACGCTAAAGACGAAGGTACGGTGCTCTGCAGAGCTAAGCACAGCTCCCGGGCCTCTTTCGGCAGAAGACACACACTGCAGAGCACTGTGAGCGGCAGAATCGTCTTTGCGCGAAGAAGCAGCTTCTTCGTCTCCGGGAGCCGGAGAGAGCGGCAACTTCGCAAAGGTGATGAAACAAGATGTACAACACTGCGATTGTGTGCGCAGCTTGCCAACTGAGAGAAAACAGTACATGACCACTCACCTGCCTTTTCTATTCACATGAACATTCGATTGCAAGCTGTTTTGGACAACTTTCTTTCTCTTCTTGCAAAACACTCGGCAGACCTCCGTGCAGCCTCTAGAACACGATGGGAGATGTTTTTTGTGCTGGCACAGTTTCTCCTTGCCAGACAGAGTGGAAAAGCTTTTTGCTAAGATGTAGACGAGAAGAGAGGCTAAAGACGAAGGTACGGTGCTCTGCAGAGCTAAGCACAGCTCCCGGGCCTCTTTCGGCAGAAGACACACACTGCAGAGCGCTGTGAGCGGCAGAATCGTCTTTGCGCGAAAAAGCAGCTTCTTCGTCTCCGGGAGCCGGAGAGAGCGGCAACTTCGCAAAGGTGATGAAACAAGCTGTACAACGCTGCGATTGTGTGCGCAGCTTGCCAACTGAGAGAGAACAGTACCTGACCACTCTCCTGCCTTTTCTATTCACATGAACATTCGATTGCAAGCTGTTTTGGACAACTTTCTTTCTCTTCTTGCAAAACACTCGGCAGACCTCCGTGCAGCCTCTAGAACACGATGGGAGATGTTTTTTGTGCTGGCAAAGTTTCTCCTTGCCAGACAGAGTGGAAAAGCTTTTTGCTAAGATGTAGACGAGAAGAGAGGCTAAAGATGAAGGTACGGTGCTCTGCAGAGCTAAGTACAGCTCCCGGGCCTCTTTCGGCAGAAGACACACACTGCAGATCACTGTGAGCGGCAGAATCGTCTTTGCGCGAAGAAGCAGCTTCTTCGTCTCCGGGAGCCGGAGAGAGCGGCAACTTCGCAAAGGTGATGAAACAAGCTGTACAACACTGCGATTGTGTGCGCAGCTTGCCAACTGAGAGAAAACAGTACCTGACCACTCTCCTGCCTTTTCTATTCACATGAACATTCGATTGCAAGCTGTTTTGGACAACTTTCTTTCTCTTCTTGCAAAACACTCGGCAGACCTCCGTGCAGCCTCTAGAACACGATGGGAGATACTTTTTGTCCTGGCACAGTTTCTCCTTGCCAGACAGAGTGGAAAAGCTTTTTGCTAAGATGTAGACGAGAAGAGAGGCTAAAGACGAAGGTACGGTGCTCTGCAGAGCTAAGCACAGCTCCCGGGCCTCTTTCGGCAGAAGACACACACTGCAGAGCACTGTGAGCGGCAGAATCGTCTTTGCGCGAAGAAGCAGCTTCTTCGTCTCCGGGAGCCGGAGAGAGCTGCAACGTCGCAAAGGTGATGAAACAAGCTGTACAACACTGCGATTGTGTGCGCAGCTTGCCAACTGAGAGAAAACAGTACCTGACAACTCTCCTGCCTTTTCTATTCACATGAATATTCGATTGCAAGCTGTTTTGGACAACTTTCTTTCTCTTCTTGCAAAACACTCGGCAGACCTCCGTGCAGCCTCTAGAACACGATGGGAGATGTTTTCTGTGCTGGCACAGTTTCTCCTTGCCAGACAGAGTGGAAAAGCTTTTTGCTAAGATGTAGACGAGAAGAGAGGCTAAAGACGAAGGTACGGTGCTCTGCAGAGCTAAGCACAGCTCCCGGGCCTCTTTCGGCAGAAGACACACACTTCAGAGCGCTGTGAGTGGCAGAATCGTCTTTGCGCGAAGAAGCAGCTTCTTCGTCTCCGGGAGCCGGAGAGAGCGGCAACTTCGCAAAGGTGATGAAACAAGCTGTACAACACTGCGATTGTGTGAGCAGCTTGCCAACTGAGAGAAAACAGTACCTGAGCACTCTCCTGCCTTTTGTAACCACATGAACATTCAATTGCAAGCTGTTTTGGACAACTTTCTTTCTCTTCTTGCAAAACACTCGGCAGACCTCCGTGCAGCCTCTAGAACACGATGGGAGATGTTTTCTGTGCTGGCACAGTTTCTCCTTGCCAGACAGAGTGGAAAAGCTTTTTGCTAAGATGTAGACGAGAAGAGAGGCTAAAGACGAAGGTACGGTGCTCTGCAGAGCTAAGCACAGCTCCCGGGCCTCTTTCGGCAGAAGACACACACTGCAGAACGCTGTGAGCGGCAGAATCGTCTTTGCGCGAAGAAGCAGTTTCTTCGTCTCCGGGAGCCGGAGAGAGCGGCAACTTCGCAAAGGTGATGAAACAAGCTGTACAACACTGCGATTGTGTGCGCAGCTTGCCAACTGAGAGAAAACAGTACCTGACCACTCTCCTGCCTTTTGTAACCACATGAACATTCGATTGCAAGCTGTTTTGGACAACTTTCTTTCTCTTCTTGCAAAACACTCGGCAGACCTCCGTGCAGCCTCTAGAACACGATGGGAGATGTTTTCTGTGCTGGCACAGTTTCTCCTTGCCAGACAGAGTGGAAAAACTTTTTGCTAAGATGTAGACGAGAAGAGAGGCTAAAGACGAAGGTACGGTGCTCTGCAGAGCTAAGCACAGCTCCCGGGCCTCTTTCGGCAGAAGACACACACTGCAGAGCACTGTGAGCGGCAGAATCGTCTTTGCGCGAAGAAGCAGCTTCTTCGTCTCCGGGAGCCGGAGAGAGCGGCAACTTCGCAAAGGTGATGAAACAAGATGTACAACACTGCGATTGTGTGCGCAGCTTGCCAACTGAGAGAAAACAGTACATGACCACTCACCTGCCTTTTCTATTCACATGAACATTCGATTGCAAGCTGTTTTGGACAACTTTCTTTCTCTTCTTGCAAAACACTCGGCAGACCTCCGTGCAGCCTCTAGAACACGATGGGAGATGTTTTTTGTGCTGGCACAGTTTCTCCTTGCCAGACAGAGTGGAAAAGCTTTTTGCTAAGATGTAGACGAGAAGAGAGGCTAAAGACGAAGGTACGGTGCTCTGCAGAGCTAAGCACAGCTCCCGGGCCTCTTTCGGCAGAAGACACACACTGCAGAGCGCTGTGAGCGGCAGAATCGTCTTTGCGCGAAAAAGCAGC
Source organism: Melozone crissalis (assembly GCF_028551555.1). NCBI lineage: Eukaryota > Metazoa > Chordata > Aves > Passeriformes > Passerellidae > Melozone > Melozone crissalis. The sequence continues at coordinate 304,357 of NW_026535901.1, forward strand.
TTCTTCGTCTCCGGGAGCCGGAGAGAGCGGCAACTTCGCAAAGGTGATGAAACAAGCTGTACAACGCTGCGATTGTGTGCGCAGCTTGCCAAGTGAGAGAAAACAGTACCGGACCACTCTCCTGCCTTTTCTATTCACATGAACATTCGATTGCAAGCTGTTTTGGACAACTTTCTTTCTCTTCTTGCAAAACACTCGGCAGACCTCCGGCAGCCTCTAGAACACGATGGGAGATGTTTTTTGTGCTGGCAAAGTTTCTCCTTGCCAGACAGAGTGGAAAAGCTTTTTGCGAAGATGTAGACGAGAAGAGAGGCTAAAGACGAAGGTACGGTGCTCTGCAGAGCTAAGCACAGCTCCCGGGCCTCTTTCGGCAGAACACACACACTGCAGAGCGCTGTGAGGGGCAGAATCGTCTTTGCGCGAAGAAGCAGCTTCTTCGTCTCCGGGAGCCGGAGAGAGTGGAAACTTGGCAAAGGTGATGAAACAAGCTGTACAACAGTGCGATTGTGTGCGCAGCTTGCCAACTGAGAGAAAACAGTACCTGACCACTCTCTAGACTTTTGTAATCACATGAAAATTTGATAGCAAGTTGTTTTGGACAACTTTCTTTCTCTTCCTGCAAAACACTCGGCAGACATCCGTGCAGCCTCTAGAACACGATGGGAGATGTTTTCCGTGCTGGCAAAGTTTCTCCTTGCCAGACAGAGTGGAAAAGCTTTTTGCTAAGATGTAGACGAGAGCAGACGCTAAAGACGAAGGTACGGTGCTCTGCAGAGCTAAGCACAGCTCCCGGGCCTCTTTCGGCAGAAGACACACACTGCAGAGCGCTGTGAGCGGCAGAATCGTCTTTGCGCGAAGAAGCAGCTTCTTGGTCTCCGGGAGCCTGAGAGAGCGGCAACTTCGCAAAGGTGATGAAACAAGCTGCACAACACTGCGATTGTGTGCGCAGCTTGCCAACTGAGAGAAAACAGTACCTGACCACTCTACTGCCTTTTCTATTCACATGAACATTCGATTGCAAGCTGTTCTGGACAACTTCATTTCTCTTCTTGCAAAACACTCGGCAGACCTCCGTGCAGCCTCTAGAACACGATGGGAGATGTTTTCTGTGCTGGCACAGTTTCTCCTTGCCAGACAGAGTGGAAAAGCTTTTTGCTAAGATGTAGACGAGAAGAGAGGCTAAAGACGAAGGTACGGTGCTCTGCAGAGGTAAGCACAGCTCCCGGGCCTCTTTCGGCAGAAGACACACACTTCAGAGCGCTGTGAGTGGCAGAATCGTCTTTGCGCGAAGAAGCAGCTTCTTCGTCTCCGGGAGCCGGAGAGAGCGGCAACTTCGCAAAGGTGATGAAACAAGCTGTACAACACTGCGATTGTGTGAGCAGCTTGCCAACTGAGAGAAAACAGTACCTGAGCACTCTCCTGCCTTTTGTAACCACATGAACATTCAATTGCAAGCTGTTTTGGACAACTTTCTTTCTCTTCTTGCAAAACACTCGGCAGACCTCCGTGCAGCCTCTAGAACACGATGGGAGATGTTTTCTGTGCTGGCACAGTTTCTCCTTGCCAGACAGAGTGGAAAAGCTTTTTGCTAAGATGTAGACGAGAAGAGAGGCTAAAGACGAAGGTACGGTGCTCTGCAGAGCTAAGCACAGCTCCCGGGCCTCTTTCGGCAGAAGACACACACTGCAGAACGCTGTGAGCGGCAGAATCGTCTTTGCGGGAAGAAGCAGTTTCTTCGTCTCCGGGAGCCGGAGAGAGCGGCAACTTCGCAAAGGTGATGAAACAAGCTGTACAACACTGCGATTGTGTGCGCAGCTTGCCAACTGAGAGAAAACAGTACCTGACCACTCTCCTGCCTTTTGTAACCACATGAACATTCGATTGCAAGCTGTTTTGGACAACTTTCTTTCTCTTCTTGCAAAACACTCGGCAGACCTCCGTGCAGCCTCTAGAACACGATGGGAGATGTTTTCTGTGCTGGCACAGTTTCTCCTTGCCAGACAGAGTGGAAAAACTTTTTGCTAAGATGTAGACGAGAAGAGAGGCTAAAGACGAAGGTACGGTGCTCTGCAGAGCTAAGCACAGCTCCCGGGCCTCTTTCGGCAGAAGACACACACTGCAGAGCACTGTGAGCGGCAGAATCGTCTTTGCGCGAAGAAGCAGCTTCTTCGTCTCCGGGAGCCGGAGAGAGCGGCAACGTGGCAAAGGTGATGAAACAAGCTGTACAACACTGCGATTGTGTGCGCAGCTTGCCAACTGAGAGAAAACAGTACCTGACCACTCTCCTGACTTTTGTATTCACATGAACATTCGATTGCAAGCTGTTTTGGACAACTTTCTTTCTCTTCTTGCAAAACACTCGGCAGACCTCCGTGCAGCCTCTAGAACACGATGGGAAATGTTTTTTGTGTTGGCACAGTTTCTCCTTGCCAGACAGAGTGGAAAAGCTTTTTGCTAAGATGTAGACGAGAAGAGAGGCTAAAGACGAAGCTACGGTGCTCTGCAGAGCAAAGCACCGCTCCCGGACCTCTTTCGGCAGAGGAAACACACTGCAGAGCACTGTGAGCGGCAGAATCGTCTTTGCGCGAAGAAGCAGCTTCTTCGTCTCCGGGAGCCGGAGAGAGCGGCAACTTGGCAAAGGTGATGAAACAAGCTGTACAACACTGCGATTGTGTGCGCAGCTTGCCAACTGAGAGAAAACAGTACCTGACCACTCTCCTGCCTTTTCTATTCACATGAACATTCGATTGCAAGCTGTTTTGGACAACTTTCTTTCTCTTCTTGCAAAACACTCGGCAGACCTCCGTGCAGCCTCTAGAACACGATGGGAGATACTTTTTGTCCTGGCACAGTTTCTCCTTGCCAGACAGAGTGGAAAAGCTTTTTGCTAAGATGTAGACGAGAAGAGAGGCTAAAGACGAAGGTACGGTGCTCTGCAGAGCTAAGCACAGCTCCCGGGCCTCTTTCGGCTGAAGACACACACTGCAGAGCACTGTGAGCGGCAGAATCGTCTTTGCGCGAAGAAGCAGCTTCTTCGTCTCCGGGAGCCGGAGAGAGCGGCAACGTCGCAAAGGTGATGAAACAAGCTGTACAACACTGCGATTGTGTGCGCAGCTTGCCAACTGAGAGAAAACAGTACCTGACAACTCTCCTGCCTTTTCTATTCACATGAATATTCGATTGCAAGCTGTTTTGGACAACTTTCTTTCTCTTCTTGCAAAACACTCGGCAGACCTTTGTGCAGCCTCGAGAACACGATGGGAGATGTTTTTTGTGCTGGCAAAGTTTCTCCTTGCCAGACAGAGTGGAAAAGCTTTTTGCTAAGATGTAGACGAGAGCAGACGCTAAAGACGAAGGTACGGTGCTCTGCAGAGCTAAGCACAGCTCCCGGGCCTCTTTCGGCAGAAGACACACACTGCAGAGCACTGTGAGCGGCAGAATGGTCTTTGCGCGAAGAAGCAGCTTCTTCGTCTCCGGGAGCCGGAGAGAGCGGCAACGTCGCAAAGGTGATGAAACAAGATGTACAACACTGCGATTGTGTGCGCAGCTTGCCAACTGAGAGAAAACAGTACCTGACCACTCTCCTGCCTTTTCTAATCACATGAACATTCGATTGCAAGCTGTTTTGGACAACTTTCTTTCTCTTCTTGCAAAACACTCGGCAGACCTCCGTGCAGCCTCTAGAACACGATGGGAGATGTTTTCTGTGCTGGCACAGTTTCTCCTTGCCAGACAGAGTGGAAAAACTTTTTGCTAAGATGTAGACGAGAAGAGAGGCTAAAGACGAAGGTACGGTGCTCTGCAGAGCTAAGCACCGCTCCCGGACCTCTTTCGGCAGAAGACACACACTGCAGATCACTGTGAGCGGCAGAATCGTCTTTGCGCGAAGAAGCAGCTTCTTCGTCTCCGGGAGCCGGAGAGAGCGGCAACTTCGCAAAGGTGATGAAACAAGCTGTACAACACTGCGATTGTGTGCGCAGCTTGCCAAGTGAGAGAAAACAGTACCTGACCACTCTCCTGCCTTTTCTATTCACATGAACATTCGATTGCAAGCTGTTTTGGACAACTTTCTTTCTCTTCTTGCAAAACACTCGGCAGACCTCCGTGCAGCCTCTAGAACACGATGGGAGATGTTTTTAGTGCTGGCTCAGTTTCTCCTTGCCAGACAGAGTGGAAAAGCTTTTTGCTAAGATGTAGACGAGAAGAGAGGCTAAAGACGAAGGTACGGTGCTCTGCAGAGCTAAGCACAGCTCCCGGGCCTCTTTCGGCAGAACACACACACTGCAGAGCGCTGTGAGCGGCAGAATCGTCTTTGCGCGAAGAAGCAGCTTCTTCGTCTCCGGGAGCCGGAGAGAGCGGCAACGTCGCAAAGGTGATGAAACAAGCTGTACAACACTGCGATTGTGTGCGCAGCTTGCCAACTGAGAGAAAACAGTACCTGACCACTCTCTAGACTTTTGTAATCACATGAAAATTTGATAGCAAGTTGTTTTGGACAACTTTCTTTCTCTTCCTGCAAAACACTCGGCAGACATCCGTGCAGCCTCTAGAACACGATGGGAGATGTTTTCCGTGCTGGCAAAGTTTCTCCTTGCCAGACAGAGTGGAAAAGCTTTTTGCTAAGATGTAGACGAGAGCAGACGCTAAAGACGAAGGTACGGTGCTCTGCAGAGCTAAGCACAGCTCCCGGGCCTCTTTCGGCAGAAGACACACACTGCAGAGCGCTGTGAGCGGCAGAATCGTCTTTGCGCGAAGAAGCAGCTTCTCGGTCTCCGGGAGCCTGAGAGAGCGGCAACTTCGCAAAGGTGATGAAACAAGCTGCACAACACTGCGATTGTGTGCGCAGCTTGCCAACTGAGAGAAAACAGTACCTGACCACTCTACTGCCTTTTCTATTCACATGAACATTCGATTGCAAGCTGTTCTGGACAACTTCATTTCTCTTCTTGCAAAACACTCGGCAGACCTCCGTGCAGCCTCTAGAACACGATGGGAGATGTTTTCTGTGCTGGCACAGTTTCTCCTTGCCAGACAGAGTGGAAAAGCTTTTTGCTAAGATGTAGACGAGAAGAGAGGCTAAAGACGAAGGTACGGTGCTCTGCAGAGCTAAGCACAGCTCCCGGGCCTCTTTCGGCAGAAGACACACACTTCAGAGCGCTGTGAGTGGCAGAATCGTCTTTGCGCGAAGAAGCAGCTTCTTCGTCTCCGGGAGCCGGAGAGAGCGGCAACTTCGCAAAGGTGATGAAACAAGCTGTACAACACTGCGATTGTGTGAGCAGCTTGCCAACTGAGAGAAAACAGTACCTGAGCACTCTCCTGCCTTTTGTAACCACATGAACATTCGATTGCAAGCTGTTTTGGACAACTTTCTTTCTCTTCTTGCAAAACACTCGGCAGACCTCCGTGCAGCCTCTAGAACACGATGGGAGATGTTTTCTGTGCTGGCACAGTTTCTCCTTGCCAGACAGAGTGGAAAAGCTTTTTGCTAAGATGTAGACGAGAAGAGAGGCTAAAGACGAAGGTACGGTGCTCTGCAGAGCTAAGCACAGCTCCCGGGCCTCTTTCGGCAGAAGACACACACTGCAGAACGCTGTGAGCGGCAGAATCGTCTTTGCGCGAAGAAGCAGTTTCTTCGTCTCCGGGAGCCGGAGAGAGCGGCAACTTCGCAAAGGTGATGAAACAAGCTGTACAACACTGCGATTGTGTGCGCAGCTTGCCAACTGAGAGAAAACAGTACCTGACCACTCTCCTGCCTTTTGTAACCACATGAACATTCGATTGCAAGCTGTTTTGGACAACTTTCTTTCTCTTCTTGCAAAACACTCGGCAGACCTCCGTGCAGCCTCTAGAACACGATGGGAGATGTTTTCTGTGCTGGCACAGTTTCTCCTTGCCAGACAGAGTGGAAAAGCTTTTTGCTAAGATGTAGACGAGAGCAGACGCTAAAGACGAAGGTACGGTGCTCTGCAGAGCTAAGCACAGCTCCCGGGCCTCTTTCGGCAGAAGACACACACTGCAGAGCACTGTGAGCGGCAGAATCGTCTTTGCGCGAAGAAGCAGCTTCTTCGTCTCCGGGAGCCGGAGAGAGCGGCAACTTCGCAATGGTGATGAAACAAGATGTACAACACTGCGATTGTGTGCGCAGCTTGCCAACTGAGAGAAAACAGTACATGACCACTCACCTGCCTTTTCTATTCACATGAACATTCGATTGCAAGCTGTTTTGGACAACTTTCTTTCTCTTCTTGCAAAACACTCGGCAGACCTCCGTGCAGCCTCTAGAACACGATGGGAGATGTTTTCTGTGCTGGCACAGTTTCTCCTTGCCAGACAGAGTGGAAAAGCTTTTTGCTAAGATGTAGACGAGAGCAGACGCTAAAGACGAAGGTACGGTGCTCTGCAGAGCTAAGCACAGCTCCCGGGCCTCTTTCGGCAGAAGACACACACTGCAGAGCACTGTGAGCGGCAGAATCGTCTTTGCGCGAAGAAGCAGCTTCTTCGTCTCCGGGAGCCGGAGAGAGCGGCAACTTCGCAAAGGTGATGAAACAAGATGTACAACACTGCGATTGTGTGCGCAGCTTGCCAACTGAGAGAAAACAGTACATGACCACTCACCTGCCTTTTCTATTCACATGAACATTCGATTGCAAGCTGTTTTGGACAACTTTCTTTCTCTTCTTGCAAAACACTCGGCAGACCTCCGTGCAGCCTCTAGAACACGATGGGAGATGTTTTTTGTGCTGGCACAGTTTCTCCTTGCCAGACAGAGTGGAAAAGCTTTTTGCTAAGATGTAGACGAGAAGAGAGGCTAAAGACGAAGGTACGGTGCTCTGCAGAGCTAAGCACAGCTCCCGGGCCTCTTTCGGCAGAAGACACACACTGCAGAGCGCTGTGAGCGGCAGAATCGTCTTTGCGCGAAAAAGCAGCTTCTTCGTCTCCGGGAGCCGGAGAGAGCGGCAACTTCGCAAAGGTGATGAAACAAGCTGTACAACGCTGCGATTGTGTGCGCAGCTTGCCAACTGAGAGAAAACAGTACCTGACCACTCTCCTGCCTTTTCTATTCACATGAACATTCGATTGCAAGCTGTTTTGGACAACTTTCTTTCTCTTCTTGCAAAACACTCGGCAGACCTCCGTGCAGCCTCTAGAACACGATGGGAGATGTTTTTTGTGCTGGCAAAGTTTCTCCTTGCCAGACAGAGTGGAAAAGCTTTTTGCTAAGATGTAGACGAGAAGAGAGGCTAAAGACGAAGGTACGGTGCTCTGCAGAGCTAAGTACAGCTCCCGGGCCTCTTTCGGCAGAAGACACACACTGCAGAGCACTGTGAGCGGCAGAATCGTCTTTGCGCGAAGAAGCAGCTTCTTCGTCTCCGGGAGCCGGAGAGAGCGGCAAGTTCGCAAAGGTGATGAAACAAGCTGTACAACACTGCGATTGTGTGCGCAGCTTGCCAAGTGAGAGAAAACAGTACCTGACCACTCTCCTGCCTTTTCTATTCACATGAACATTCGATTGCAAGCTGTTTTGGACAACTTTCTTTCTCTTCTTGCAAAACACTCGGCAGACCTCCGTGCAGCCTCTAGAACACGATGGGAGATGTTTTTAGTGCTGGCTCAGTTTCTCCTTGCCAGACAGAGTGGAAAAGCTTTTTGCTAAGATGTAGACGAGAAGAGAGGCTAAAGACGAAGGTACGGTGCTCTGCAGAGCTAAGCACAGCTCCCGGGCCTCTTTCGGCAGAACACACACACTGCAGAGCGCTGTGAGGGGCAGAATCGTCTTTGCGCGAAGAAGCAGCTTCTTCGTCTCCGGGAGCCGGAGAGAGTGGAAACTTGGCAAAGGTGATGAAACAAGCTGTACAACAGTGCGATTGTGTGCGCAGCTTGCCAACTGAGAGAAAACAGTACCTGACCACTCTCTAGACTTTTGTAATCACATGAAAATTTGATAGCAAGTTGTTTTGGACAACTTTCTTTCTCTTCCTGCAAAACACTCGGCAGACATCCGTGCAGCCTCTAGAACACGATGGGAGATGTTTTCCGTGCTGGCAAAGTTTCTCCTTGCCAGACAGAGTGGAAAAGCTTTTTGCTAAGATGTAGACGAGAGCAGACGCTAAAGACGAAGGTACGGTGCTCTGCAGAGCTAAGCACAGCTCCCGGGCCTCTTTCGGCAGAAGACACACACTGCAGAGCGCTGTGAGCGGCAGAATCGTCTTTGCGCGAAGAAGCAGCTTCTTGGTCTCCGGGAGCCTGAGAGAGCGGCAACTTCGCAAAGGTGATGAAACAAGCTGCACAACACTGCGATTGTGTGCGCAGCTTGCCAACTGAGAGAAAACAGTACCTGACCACTCTACTGCCTTTTCTATTCACATGAACATTCGATTGCAAGCTGTTCTGGACAACTTCATTTCTCTTCTTGCAAAACACTCGGCAGACCTCCGTGCAGCCTCTAGAACACGATGGGAGATGTTTTCTGTGCTGGCACAGTTTCTCCTTGCCAGACAGAGTGGAAAAGCTTTTTGCTAAGATGTAGACGAGAAGAGAGGCTAAAGACGAAGGTACGGTGCTCTGCAGAGGTAAGCACAGCTCCCGGGCCTCTTTCGGCAGAAGACACACACTTCAGAGCGCTGTGAGTGGCAGAATCGTCTTTGCGCAAAGAAGCAGCTTCTTCGTCTCCGGGAGCCGGAGAGAGCGGCAACTTCGCAAAGGTGATGAAACAAGCTGTACAACACTGCGATTGTGTGAGCAGCTTGCCAACTGAGAGAAAACAGTACCTGAGCACTCTCCTGCCTTTTGTAACCACATGAACATTCAATTGCAAGCTGTTTTGGACAACTTTCTTTCTCTTCTTGCAAAACACTCGGCAGACCTCCGTGCAGCCTCTAGAACACGATGGGAGATGTTTTCTGTGCTGGCACAGTTTCTCCTTGCCAGACAGAGTGGAAAAGCTTTTTGCTAAGATGTAGACGAGAAGAGAGGCTAAAGACGAAGGTACGGTGCTCTGCAGAGCTAAGCACAGCTCCCGGGCCTCTTTCGGCAGAAGACACACACTGCAGAGCGCTGTGAGCGGCAGAATCGTCTTTGCGCGAAAAAGCAGCTTCTTCGTCTCCGGGAGCCGGAGAGAGCGGCAACTTCGCAAAGGTGATGAAACAAGCTGTACAACGCTGCGATTGTGTGCGCAGCTTGCCAACTGAGAGAAAACAGTACCTGACCACTCTCCTGCCTTTTCTATTCACATGAACATTCGATTGCAAGCTGTTTTGGACAACTTTCTTTCTCTTCTTGCAAAACACTCGGCAGACCTCCGTGCAGCCTCTAGAACACGATGGGAGATGTTTTTTGTGCTGGCAAAGTTTCTCCTTGCCAGACAGAGTGGAAAAGCTTTTTGCTAAGATGTAGACGAGAAGAGAGGCTAAAGACGAAGGTACGGTGCTCTGCAGAGCTAAGTACAGCTCCCGGGCCTCTTTCGGCAGAAGACACACACTGCAGATCACTGTGAGCGGCAGAATCGTCTTTGCGCGAAGAAGCAGCTTCTTCGTCTCCGGGAGCCGGAGAGAGCGGCAACTTCGCAAAGGTGATGAAACAAGCTGTACAACACTGCGATTGTGTGCGCAGCTTGCCAAGTGAGAGAAAACAGTACCTGACCACTCTCCTGCCTTTTCTATTCACATGAACATTCGATTGCAAGCTGTTTTGGACAACTTTCTTTCTCTTCTTGCAAAACACTCGGCAGACCTCCGTGCAGCCTCTAGAAGATGATGGGAGATGTTTTTTGTGCTGGCTCAGTTTCTCCTGGCCAGACAGAGTGGAAAAGCTTTTTGCTAAGATGTAGACGAGAAGAGAGGCTAAAGACGAAGGTACGGTGCTCTGCAGAGCTAAGCACAGCTCCCGGGCCTCTTTCGGCGGAAGGCGCACACCGCAGAGCACTGTGAGCGGCAGAATCGTCTTTGCGCGAAGAAGCAGCTTCTTCGTCTCCGGGAGCCGGAGAGAGCGGCAACGTCGCAAAGGTGATGAAACAAGCTGTGCAACACTGCGATTGTGTGCGCAGCTTGCCAACTGAGAGAAAACAGTACCTGACCACTCTCCTGCCTTTTCTATTCAGATGAATATTCGATTGCAAGCTGTTTTGGACAACTTTCTTTCTCTTCCTGCAAAACACTCGGCAGACTTCCGTGCAGCCTCTAGAACACGATGGGAGATGTTTTCCGTGCTGGCAAAGTTTCTCCTTGCCAGACAGAGTGGAAAAGCTTTTTGCTAATATGTAGACGAGAGCAGACGCTAAAGACGAAGGTACGGTGCTCTGCAGAGCTAAGCAGAGCTCCCGGGCCTCTTTCGGCAGAAGACACACACTGCAGAGCGCTGTGAGCGGCAGAATCGTCTTTGCGCGAAGAAGCAGCTTCTTCGTCTCCGGGAGCCTGAGAGAGCGGCAACTTCGCAAAGGTGATGAAACAAGCTGCACAACACTGCGATTGTGTGCGCAGCTTGCCAACTGAGAGAAAACAGTACCTGACCACTCTCCTGCCTTTTCTATACACATGAACCTTCGATTGCAAGCTGTTTTGGACAACTTTCTTTCTCTTCTTGCAAAACACTCGGCAGACCTCCGTGCAGCCTCTAGAACACGATGGGAGATGTTTTCTGTGCTGGCACAGTTTCTCCTTGGCAGACAGAGTGGCAAAGCTTTTTGCTAAGATGTAGACGAGAAGAGAGGCTAAAGACGAAGGTACGGTGCTCTGCAGAGCTAAGCACAGATCCCGGGCCTCTTTCGGCAGAAGACACACACTGCAGAGCGCTGCGAGTGGCAGAATCGTCTTTGCGCGAAGAAGCAGCTTCTTCGTCTCCGGGAGCCGGAGAGAGCGGCAACTTCGCAAAGGTGATGAAACAAGCTGTACAACACTGCGATTGTGTGCGCAGCTTGCCAACTGAGAGAAAGCAGTACCTGACCACTCTCCTGCCTTTTGTAATCACATGAACATTCGATTGCAAGCTGTTTTGGACAACTTTCTTTCTCTTCTTGCAAAACACTCGGCAGACCTCCGTGCAGCCTCTAGAACACGATGGGAGATATTTTTATGCTGGCACAGTTTCTCCTTGCCAGACAGAGTGGAAAAGCTTTTTGCTAAGATGTAGACGAGAAGAGAGGCTGAAGACGAAGCTACGGTGCTCTGCAGAGCTAAGCACAGCTCCCGGGCCTCTTTCGGCAGAAGACACACACTGCAGAGCACTGTGAGCGGCAGAATCGTCTATGCGCGAAGAAGCAGCTTCTTCGTCTCCGGGAGCCGGAGAGAGCGGCAACGTGGCAAAGGTGATGAAACAAGCTGTACAACACTGCAATTGTGTGCGCAGCTTGCCAACTGAGAGAAAACAGTACCTGACCACTCTCCTGCCTTTTGTATTCACATGAACATTCGATTGCAAGCTGTTTTGGACAACTTTCTTGCTCTTCTTGCAAAACACTCGGCAGACCTCCGTGCAGCCTCTAGAACACGATGGGAAATGTTTTTTGTGTTGGCACAGTTTCTCCTTGCCAGACAGAGTGGAAAAGCTTTTTGCTAAGATGTAGACGAGAAGAGAGGCTAAAGACGAAGGTACGGTGCTCTGCAGAGGAAAGCACCGCTCCCGGACCTCTTTCGGCAGAGGAAACACACTGCAGAGCACTGTGAGCGGCAGAATCGTCTTTGCGCGAAGAAGCAGCTTCTTCGTCTCCGGGAGCCGGAGAGAGCGGCAACTTCGCAAAGGTGATGAAACAAGCTGTACAACACTGCGATTGTGTGCGCAGCTTGCCAACTGAGAGAAAACAGTACCTGACCACTCTCCTGCCTTTTCTATTCACATGAACATTCGATTGCAAGCTGTTTTGGACAACTTTCTTTCTCTTCTTGCAAAACACTCGGCAGACCTCCGTGCAGCCTCTAGAACACGATGGGAGATACTTTTTGTCCTGGCACAGTTTCTCCTTGCCAGACAGAGTGGAAAAGCTTTTTGCGAAGATGTAGACGAGAAGAGAGGCTAAAGACGAAGGTACGGTGCTCTGCAGAGCTAAGCACAGCTCCCGGGCCTCTTTCGGCAGAAGACACACACTGCAGAGCACTGTGAGCGGCAGAATCGTCTTTGCGCGAAGAAGCAGCTTCTTCGTCTCCGGGAGCCGGAGAGAGCGGCAACGTCGCAAAGGTGATGAAACAAGCTGTACAACACTGCGATTGTGTGCGCAGCTTGCCAACTGAGAGAAAACAGTACCTGACAACTCTCCTGCCTTTTCTATTCACATGAATATTCGATTGCAAGCTGTTTTGGACAACTTTCTTTCTCTTCTTGCAAAACACTCGGCAGACCTCCGTGCAGCCTCTAGAACACGATGGGAGATGTTGTCTGTGCTGGCAAAGTTTCTCCTTGCCAGACAGAGTGGAAAAGCTTTTTGCTAAGATGTAGACGAGAGCAGACGCTAAAGACGAAGGTACGGTGCTCTGCAGAGCTAAGCACAGCTCCCGGGCCTCTTTCGGCAGAAGACACACACTGCAGAGCACTGTGAGCGGCAGAATCGTCTTTGCGCGAAGAAGCAGCTTCTTCGTCTCCGGGAGCCGGAGAGAGCGGCAACGTCGCAAAGGTGATGAAACAAGCTGTACAACACTGCGATTGTGTGCGCAGCTTGCCAACTGAGAGAAAACAGTACCTGACCACTCTCCTGCCTTTTCTAATCACATGAACATTCGATTGCAAGCTGTTTTGGACAACTTTCTTTCTCTTCTTGCAAAACACTCGGCAGACCTCCGTGCAGCCTCTAGAACACGATGGGAGATGTTTTCTGTGCTGGCACAGTTTCTCCTTGCCAGACAGAGTGGAAAAGCTTTTTGCTAAGATGTAGACGAGAAGAGAGGCTAAAGACGAAGGTACGGTGCTCTGCAGAGCTAAGCACCGCTCCCGGACCTCTTTCGGCAGAAGACACACACTGCAGATCACTGTGAGCGGCAGAATCGTCTTTGCGCGAAGAAGCAGCTTCTTCGTCTCCGGGAGCCGGAGAGAGCGGCAACTTCGCAAAGGTGATGAAACAAGCTGTACAACACTGCGATTGTGTGCGCAGCTTGCCAACTGAGAGAAAACAGTACCTGACCACTCTCCTGCCTTTTCTATTCACATGAACATTCGATTGCAAGCTGTTTTGGACAACTTTCTTTCTCTTCTTGCAAAACACTCGGCAGACCTCCGTGCAGCCTCTAGAACACGATGGGAGATGTTTTTAGTGCTGGCTCAGTTTCTCCTTGCCAGACAGAGTGGAAAAGCTTTTTGCTAAGATGTAGACGAGAAGAGAGGCTAAAGACGAAGGTACGGTGCTCTGCAGAGCTAAGCACAGCTCCCGGGCCTCTTTCGGCAGAACACACACACTGCAGAGCGCTGTGAGGGGCAGAATCGTCTTTGCGCGAAGAAGCAGCTTCTTCGTCTCCGGGAGCCGGAGAGAGTGGAAACTTGGCAAAGGTGATGAAACAAGCTGTACAACACTGCGATTGTGTGCGCAGCTTGCCAACTGAGAGAAAACAGTACCTGACCACTCTCTAGACTTTTGTAATCACATGAAAATTTGATAGCAAGTTGTTTTGGACAACTTTCTTTCTCTTCCTGCAAAACACTCGGCAGACATCCGTGCAGCCTCTAGAACACGATGGGAGATGTTTTCCGTGCTGGCAAAGCTTCTCCTTGCCAGACAGAGTGGAAAAACTTTTTGCTAAGATGTAGTCGAGAAGAGAGGCTAAAGACGAAGGTACGGTGCTCTGCAGAGCTAAGCACAGCTCCCGGGCCTCTTTCGGCAGAAGACACACACTGCAGAGCGCTGTGAGCGGCAGAATCGTCTTTGCGCGAAGAAGCAGCTTCTGGGTCTCCGGGAGCCTGAGAGAGCGGCAACTTCGCAAAGGTGATGAAACAAGCTGCACAACACTGCGATTGTGTGCGCAGCTTGCCAACTGAGAGAAAACAGTACCTGACCACTCTACTGCCTTTTCTATTCACATGAACATTCGATTGCAAGCTGTTCTGGACAACTTCATTTCTCTTCTTGCAAAACACTCGGCAGACCTCCGTGCAGCCTCTAGAACACGATGGGAGATGTTTTCTGTGCTGGCACAGTTTCTCCTTGCCAGACAGAGTGGAAAAGCTTTTTGCTAAGATGTAGACGAGAAGAGAGGCTAAAGACGAAGGTACGGTGCTCTGCAGAGCTAAGCACAGCTCCCGGGCCTCTTTCGGCAGAAGACACACACTTCAGAGCGCTGTGAGCGGCAGAATCGTCTTTGCGCGAAGAAGCAGCTTCTTGGTCTCCGGGAGCCTGAGAGAGCGGCAACTTCGCAAAGGTGATGAAACAAGCTGCACAACACTGCGATTGTGTGCGCAGCTTGCCAACTGAGAGAAAACAGTACCTGACCACTCTACTGCCTTTTCTATTCACATGAACATTCGATTGCAAGCTGTTCTGGACAACTTCATTTCTCTTCTTGCAAAACACTCGGCAGACCTCCGTGCAGCCTCTAGAACACGATGGGAGATGTTTTCTGTGCTGGCACAGTTTCTCCTTGCCAGACAGAGTGGAAAAGCTTTTTGCTAAGATGTAGACGAGAAGAGAGGCTAAAGACGAAGGTACGGTGCTCTGCAGAGCTAAGCACAGCTCCCGGGCCTCTTTCGGCAGAAGACACACACTGCAGAACGCTGTGAGCGGCAGAATCGTCTTTGCGCGAAGAAGCAGCTTCTTCGTCTCCGGGAGCCGGAGAGAGCGGCAACTTCGCAAAAGTGATGAAACAAGCTGTACAACACTGCGATTGTGTGCGCAGCTTGCCAACTGAGAGAAAACAGTACCTGACCACTCTCCTGCCTTTTGTAACCACATGAACATTCGATTGCAAGCTGTTTTGGACAACTTTCTTTCTCTTCTTGCAAAACACTCGGCAGACCTCCGTGCAGCCTCTAGAACACGATGGGAGATGTTTTCTGTGCTGGCACAGTTTCTCCTTGCCAGACAGAGTGGAAAAACTTTTTGCTAAGATGTAGACGAGAAGAGAGGCTAAAGACGAAGGTACGGTGCTCTGCAGAGCTAAGCACAGCTCCCGGGCCTCTTTCGGCAGAAGACACACACTGCAGAGCACTGTGAGCGGCAGAATCGTCTTTGCGCGAAGAAGCAGCTTCTTCGTCTCCGGGAGCCGGAGAGAGCGGCAACGTCGCAAAGGTGATGAAACAAGCTGTACAACACTGCGATTGTGTGCGCAGCTTGCCAACTGAGAGAAAACAGTACCTGACAACTCTCCTGCCTTTTCTATTCACATGAACATTCGATTGCAAGCTGTTTTGGACAACTTTCTTTCTCTTCTTGCAAAACACTCGGCAGACCTTTGTGCAGCCTCTAGAACACGACGGGAGATGTTTTCTGTGCTGGCACAGTTTCTCCTTGCCAGACAGAGTGGAAAAGCTTTTTGCTAAGATGTAGACGAGAGCAGACGCTAAAGACGAAGGTACGGTGCTCTGCAGAGCTAAGCACAGCTCCCGGGCCTCTTTCGGCAGAAGACACACACTGCAGAGCACTGTGAGCGGCAGAATCGTCTTTGCGCGAAGAAGCAGCTTCTTCGTCTCCGGGAGCCGGAGAGAGCGGCAACTTCGCAAAGGTGATGAAACAAGATGTACAACACTGCGATTGTGTGCGCAGCTTGCCAACTGAGAGAAAACAGTACATGACCACTCACCTGCCTTTTCTATTCACATGAACATTCGATTGCAAGCTGTTTTGGACAACTTTCTTTCTCTTCTTGCAAAACACTCGGCAGACCTCCGTGCAGCCTCTAGAACACGATGGGAGATGTTTTTTGTGCTGGCACAGTTTCTCCTTGCCAGACAGAGTGGAAAAGCTTTTTGCTAAGATGTAGACGAGAAGAGAGGCTAAAGACGAAGGTACGGTGCTCTGCAGAGCTAAGCACAGCTCCCGGGCCTCTTTCGGCAGAAGACACACACTGCAGAGCGCTGTGAGCGGCAGAATCGTCTTTGCGCGAAAAAGCAGCTTCTTCGTCTCCGGGAGCCGGAGAGAGCGGCAACTTCGCAAAGGTGATGAAACAAGCTGTACAACGCTGCGATTGTGTGCGCAGCTTGCCAACTGAGAGAAAACAGTACCTGACCACTCTCCTGCCTTTTCTATTCACATGAACATTCGATTGCAAGCTGTTTTGGACAACTTTCTTTCTCTTCTTGCAAAACACTCGGCAGACCTCCGTGCAGCCTCTAGAACACGATGCGAGATGTTTTTTGTGCTGGCAAAGTTTCTCCTTGCCAGACAGAGTGGAAAAGCTTTTTGCTAAGATGTAGACGAGAAGAGAGGCTAAAGACGAAGGTACGGTGCTCTGCAGAGCTAAGTACAGCTCCCGGGCCTCTTTCGGCAGAAGACACACACTGCAGATCACTGTGAGCGGCAGAATCGTCTTTGCGCGAAGAAGCAGCTTCTTCGTCTCCGGGAGCCGGAGAGAGCGGCAACTTCGCAAAGGTGATGAAACAAGCTGTACAACACTGCGATTGTGTGCGCAGCTTGCCAAGTGAGAGAAAACAGTACCTGACCACTCTCCTGCCTTTTCTATTCACATGAACATTCGATTGCAAGCTGTTTTGGACAACTTTCTTTCTCTTCTTGCAAAACACTCGGCAGACCTCCGTGCAGCCTCTAGAAGATGATGGGAGATGTTTTTTGTGCTGGCTCAGTTTCTCCTGGCCAGACAGAGTGGAAAAGCTTTTTGCTAAGATGTAGACGAGAAGAGAGGCTAAAGACGAAGGTACGGTGCTCTGCAGAGCTAAGCACAGCTCCCGGGCCTCTTTCGGCGGAAGGCGCACACCGCAGAGCACTGTGAGCGGCAGAATCGTCTTTGCGCGAAGAAGCAGCTTCTTCGTCTCCGGGAGCCGGAGAGAGCGGCAACGTCGCAAAGGTGATGAAACAAGCTGTGCAACACTGCGATTGTGTGCGCAGCTTGCCAACTGAGAGAAAACAGTACCTGACCACTCTCCTGCCTTTTCTATTCAGATGAATATTCGATTGCAAGCTGTTTTGGACAACTTTCTTTCTCTTCCTGCAAAACACTCGGCAGACTTCCGTGCAGCCTCTAGAACACGATGGGAGATGTTTTCCGTGCTGGCAAAGTTTCTCCTTGCCAGACAGAGTGGAAAAGCTTTTTGCTAATATGTAGACGAGAGCAGACGCTAAAGACGAAGGTACGGTGCTCTGCAGAGCTAAGCAGAGCTCCCGGGCCTCTTTCGGCAGAAGACACACACTGCAGAGCGCTGTGAGCGGCAGAATCGTCTTTGCGCGAAGAAGCAGCTTCTTCGTCTCCGGGAGCCTGAGAGAGCGGCAACTTCGCAAAGGTGATGAAACAAGCTGCACAACACTGCGATTGTGTGCGCAGCTTGCCAACTGAGAGAAAACAGTACCTGACCACTCTCCTGCCTTTTCTATACACATGAACCTTCGATTGCAAGCTGTTTTGGACAACTTTCTTTCTCTTCTTGCAAAACACTCGGCAGACCTCCGTGCAGCCTCTAGAACACGATGGGAGATGTTTTCTGTGCTGGCACAGTTTCTCCTTGCCAGACAGAGTGGCAAAGCTTTTTGCTAAGATGTAGACGAGAAGAGAGGCTAAAGACGAAGGTACGGTGCTCTGCAGAGCTAAGCACAGATCCCGGGCCTCTTTCGGCAGAAGACACACACTGCAGAGCGCTGCGAGTGGCAGAATCGTCTTTGCGCGAAGAAGCAGCTTCTTCGTCTCCGGGAGCCGGAGAGAGCGGCAACTTCGCAAAGGTGATGAAACAAGCTGTACAACACTGCGATTGTGTGCGCAGCTTGCCAACTGAGAGAAAGCAGTACCTGACCACTCTCCTGCCTTTTGTAATCACATGAACATTCGATTGCAAGCTGTTTTGGACAACTTTCTTTCTCTTCTTGCAAAACACTCGGCAGACCTCCGTGCAGCCTCTAGAACACGATGGGAGATGTTTTTTATGCTGGCACAGTTTCTCCTTGCCAGACAGAGTGGAAAAGCTTTTTGCTAAGATGTAGACGAGAAGAGAGGCTGAAGACGAAGCTACGGTGCTCTGCAGAGCTAAGCACAGCTCCCGGGCCTCTTTCGGCAGAAGACACACACTGCAGAGCACTGTGAGCGGCAGAATCGTCTATGCGCGAAGAAGCAGCTTCTTCGTCTCCGGGAGCCGGAGAGAGCGGCAACGTGGCAAAGGTGATGAAACAAGCTGTACAACACTGCGATTGTGTGCGCAGCTTGCCAACTGAGAGAAAACAGTACCTGACCACTCTCCTGCCTTTTGTATTCACATGAACATTCGATTGCAAGCTGTTTTGGACAACTTTCTTTCTCTTCTTGCAAAACACTCGGCAGACCTCCGTGCAGCCTCTAGAACACGATGGGAAATGTTTTTTGTGTTGGCACAGTTTCTCCTTGCCAGACAGAGTGGAAAAGCTTTTTGCTAAGATGTAGACGAGAAGAGAGGCTAAAGACGAAGGTACGGTGCTCTGCAGAGGAAAGCACCGCTCCCGGACCTCTTTCGGCAGAGGAAACACACTGCAGAGCACTGTGAGCGGCAGAATCGTCTTTGCGCGAAGAAGCAGCTTCTTCGTCTCCGGGAGCCGGAGAGAGCGGCAACTTCGCAAAGGTGATGAAACAAGCTGTACAACACTGCGATTGTGTGCGCAGCTTGCCAACTGAGAGAAAACAGTACCTGACCACTCTCCTGCCTTTTCTATTCACATGAACATTCGATTGCAAGCTGTTTTGGACAACTTTCTTTCTCTTCTTGCAAAACACTCGGCAGACCTCCGTGCAGCCTCTAGAACACGATGGGAGATACTTTTTGTCCTGGCACAGTTTCTCCTTGCCAGACAGAGTGGAAAAGCTTTTTGCGAAGATGTAGACGAGAAGAGAGGCTAAAGACGAAGGTACGGTGCTCTGCAGAGCTAAGCACAGCTCCCGGGCCTCTTTCGGCAGAAGACACACACTGCAGAGCACTGTGAGCGGCAGAATCGTCTTTGCGCGAAGAAGCAGCTTCTTCGTCTCCGGGAGCCGTAGAGAGCGGCAACGTCGCAAAGGTGATGAAACAAGCTGTACAACACTGCGATTGTGTGCGCAGCTTGCCAACTGAGAGAAAACAGTACCTGACAACTCTCCTGCCTTTTCTATTCACATGAATATTCGATTGCAAGCTGTTTTGGACAACTTTCTTTCTCTTCTTGCAAAACACTCGGCAGACCTCCGTGCAGCCTCTAGAACACGATGGGAGATGTTGTCTGTGCTGGCAAAGTTTCTCCTTGCCAGACAGAGTGGAAAAGCTTTTTGCTAAGATGTAGACGAGAGCAGACGCTAAAGACGAAGGTACGGTGCTCTGCAGAGCTAAGCACAGCTCCCGGGCCTCTTTCGGCAGAAGACACACACTGCAGAGCACTGTGAGCGGCAGAATCGTCTTTGCGCGAAGAAGCAGCTTCTTCGTCTCCGGGAGCCGGAGAGAGCGGCAACGTCGCAAAGGTGATGAAACAAGCTGTACAACACTGCGATTGTGTGCGCAGCTTGCCAACTGAGAGAAAACAGTACCTGACCACTCTCCTGCCTTTTGTAACCACATGAACATTCGATTGCAAGCTGTTTTGGACAACTTTCTTTCTCTTCTTGCAAAACACTCGGCAGACCTCCGTGCAGCCTCTAGAACACGATGGGAGATGTTTTCTGTGCTGGCACAGTTTCTCCTTGCCAGACAGAGTGGAAAAGCTTTTTGCTAAGATGTAGACGAGAAGAGAGGCTAAAGACGAAGGTACGGTGCTCTGCAGAGCTAAGCACCGCTCCCGGACCTCTTTCGGCAGAAGACACACACTGCAGATCACTGTGAGCGGCAGAATCGTCTTTGCGCGAAGAAGCAGCTTCTTCGTCTCCGGGAGCCGGAGAGAGCGGCAACTTCGCAAAGGTGATGAAACAAGCTGTACAACACTGCGATTGTGTGCGCAGCTTGCCAAGTGAGAGAAAACAGTACCTGACCACTCTCCTGCCTTTTCTATTCACATGAACATTCGATTGCAAGCTGTTTTGGACAACTTTCTTTCTCTTCTTGCAAAACACTCGGCAGACCTCCGTGCAGCCTCTAGAACACGATGGGAGATGTTTTTAGTGCTGGCTCAGTTTCTCCTTGCCAGACAGAGTGGAAAAGCTTTTTGCTAAGATGTAGACGAGAAGAGAGGCTAAAGACGAAGGTACGGTGCTCTGCAGAGCTAAGCACAGCTCCCGGGCCTCTTTCGGCAGAACACACACACTGCAGAGCGCTGTGAGGGGCAGAATCGTCTTTGCGCGAAGAAGCAGCTTCTTCGTCTCCGGGAGCCGGAGAGAGTGGAAACTTGGCAAAGGTGATGAAACAAGCTGTACAACACTGCGATTGTGTGCGCAGCTTGCCAACTGAGAGAAAACAGTACCTGACCACTCTCTAGACTTTTGTAATCACATGAAAATTTGATAGCAAGTTGTTTTGGACAACTTTCTTTCTCTTCCTGCAAAACACTCGGCAGACATCCGTGCAGCCTCTAGAACACGATGGGAGATGTTTTCCGTGCTGGCAAAGCTTCTCCTTGCCAGACAGAGTGGAAAAACTTTTTGCTAAGATGTAGTCGAGAAGAGAGGCTAAAGACGAAGGTACGGTGCTCTGCAGAGCTAAGCACAGCTCCCGGGCCTCTTTCGGCAGAAGACACACACTGCAGAGCGCTGTGAGCGGCAGAATCGTCTTTGCGCGAAGAAGCAGCTTCTGGGTCTCCGGGAGCCTGAGAGAGCGGCAACTTCGCAAAGGTGATGAAACAAGCTGCACAACACTGCGATTGTGTGCGCAGCTTGCCAACTGAGAGAAAACAGTACCTGACCACTCTACTGCCTTTTCTATTCACATGAACATTCGATTGCAAGCTGTTCTGGACAACTTCATTTCTCTTCTTGCAAAACACTCGGCAGACCTCCGTGCAGCCTCTAGAACACGATGGGAGATGTTTTCTGTGCTGGCACAGTTTCTCCTTGCCAGACAGAGTGGAAAAGCTTTTTGCTAAGATGTAGACGAGAAGAGAGGCTAAAGACGAAGGTACGGTGCTCTGCAGAGCTAAGCACAGCTCCCGGGCCTCTTTCGGCAGAAGACACACACTTCAGAGCGCTGTGAGTGGCAGAATCGTCTTTGCGGGAAGAAGCAGTTTCTTCGTCTCCGGGAGCCGGAGAGAGCGGCAACTTCGCAAAGGTGATGAAACAAGCTGTACAACACTGCGATTGTGTGAGCAGCTTGCCAACTGAGAGAAAACAGTACCTGAGCACTCTCCTGCCTTTTGTAACCACATGAACATTCAATTGCAAGCTGTTTTGGACAACTTTCTTTCTCTTCTTGCAAAACACTCGGCAGACCTTCGTGCAGCCTCTAGAAAACGATGGGAGATGTTTTCTGTGCTGGCACAGTTTCTCCTTGCCAGCCAGAGTGGAAAAGCTTTTTGCTAAGATGTAGACGAGAAGAGAGGCTAAAGACGAAGGTACGGTGCTCTGCAGAGCTAAGCACAGCTCCCGGGCCTCTTTCGGCAGAAGACACACACTGCAGAACGCTGTGAGCGGCAGAATCGTCTTTGCGGGAAGAAGCAGTTTCTTCGTCTCCGGGAGCCGGAGAGAGCGGCAACTTCGCAAAGGTGATGAAACAAGCTGTACAACACTGTGATTGTGTGCGCAGCTTGCCAACTGAGAGAAAACAGTACCTGACCACTCTCCTGCCTTTTGTAACCACATGAACATTCGATTGCAAGCTGTTTTGGACAACTTTCTTTCTCTTCTTGCAAAACACTCGGCAGACCTCCGTGCAGCCTCTAGAACACGATGGGAGATGTTTTCTGTGCTGGCACAGTTTCTCCTTGCCAGACAGAGTGGAAAAACTTTTTGCTAAGATGTAGACGAGAAGAGAGGCTAAAGACGAAGGTACGGTGCTCTGCAGAGCTAAGCACAGCTCCCGGGCCTCTTTCGGCAGAAGACACACACTGCAGAGCACTGTGAGCGGCAGAATCGTCTTTGCGCGAAGAAGCAGCTTCTTCGTCTCCGGGAGCCGGAGAGAGCGGCAACGTCGCAAAGGTGATGAAACAAGCTGTACAACACTGCGATTGTGTGCGCAGCTTGCCAACTGAGAGAAAACAGTACCTGACCACTCTCCTGTCTTTTCTATTCACATGAACATTCAATTGCAAGCTGTTTTGGACAACTTTCTTTCTCTTCTTGCAAAACACTCGGCAGACCTCCGTGCAGCCTCTAGAAAACGATGGGAGATGTTTTCTGTGCTGGCACAGTTTCTCCTTGCCAGACAGAGTGGAAAAGCTTTTTGCTAAGATGTAGACGAGAAGAGAGGCTAAAGACGAAGGTACGGTGCTCTGCAGAGCTAAGCACAGCTCCCGGGCCTCTTTCGGCAGAAGACACACACTGCAGAACGCTGTGAGCGGCAGAATCGTCTTTGCGGGAAGAAGCAGTTTCTTCGTCTCCGGGAGCCGGAGAGAGCGGCAACTTCGCAAAGGTGATGAAACAAGCTGTACAACACTGCGATTGTGTGCGCAGCTTGCCAACTGAGAGAAAACAGTACCTGACCACTCTCCTGCCTTTTGTAACCACACGAACATTCGATTGCAAGCTGTTTTGGACAACTTTCTTTCTCTTCTTGCAAAACACTCGGCAGACCTCCGTGCAGCCTCTAGAACACGATGGGAGATGTTTTCTGTGCTGGCACAGTTTCTCCTTGCCAGACAGAGTGGAAAAACTTTTTGCTAAGATGTAGACGAGAAGAGAGGCTAAAGACGAAGGTACGGTGCTCTGCAGAGCTAAGCACAGCTCCCGGGCCTCTTTCGGCAGAAGACACACACTGCAGAGCACTGTGAGCGGCAGAATCGTCTTTGCGCGAAGAAGCAGCTTCTTCGTCTCCGGGAGCCGGAGAGAGCGGCAACGTCGCAAAGGTGATGAAACAAGCTGTACAACACTGCGATTGTGTGCGCAGCTTGCCAACTGAGAGAAAACAGTACCTGACCACTCTCCTGTCTTTTCTATTCACATGAACATTCGATTGCAAGCTGTTTTGGACAACTTTCTTTCTCTTCTTGCAAAACACTCGGCAGACCTTTGTGCAGCCTCTAGAACACGATGGGAGATGTTTTCTGTGCTGGCACGGTTTCTCCTTGCCAGACAGAGTGGAAAAGCTTTTTGCTAAGATGTAGACGAGAGCAGACGCTAAAGACGAAGGTACGGTGCTCTGCAGAGCTAAGCACAGCTCCCGGGCCTCTTTCGGCAGAAGACACACACTGCAGAGCACTGTGAGCGGCAGAATCGTCTTTGCGCGAAGAAGCAGCTTCTTCGTCTTGGGAGCCGGAGAGAGCGGCAACGTCGCAAAGGTGATGAAACAAGCTGTACAACACTGCGATTGTGTGCGCAGCTTGCCAACTGAGAGAAAACAGTACATGACCACTCTCCTGCCTTTTCTATTCACATGAACATTCGATTGCAAGCTGTTTTGGACAACTTTCTTTCTCTTCTTGCAAAACACTCGGCAGACCTCCGTGCAGCCTCTAGAACACGATGGGAGATGTTTTTTGTGCTGGCACAGTTTCTCCTTGCCAGACAGAGTGGAAAAGCTTTTTGCTAAGATGTAGACGACAAGAGAGGCTAAAGACGAAGGTACGGTGCTCTGCAGAGCTAAGCACAGCTCCCGGGCCTCTTTCGGCAGAAGACACACACTGCAGAGCGCTGTGAGCGGCAGAATCGTCTTTGCGCGAAGAAGCAGCTTCTTCGTCTCCGGGAGCCGGAGAGAGCGGCAACTTCGCAAAGGTGATGAAACAAGCTGTACAACGCTGCGATTGTGTGCGCAGCTTGCCAACTGAGAGAAAACAGTACCTGAGCACTCTCCTGCCTTTTGTAACCACATGAACATTCAATTGCAAGCTGTTTTGGACAACTTTCTTTCTCTTCTTGCAAAACACTCGGCAGACCTTCGTGCAGCCTCTAGAAAACGATGGGAGATGTTTTCTGTGCTGGCACAGTTTCTCCTTGCCAGACAGAGTGGAAAAGCTTTTTGCTAAGATGTAGACGAGAAGAGAGGCTGAAGAAGAAGGTACGGTGCTCTGCAGAGCTAAGCACAGCTCCCGGGCCTCTTTCGGCAGAAGACACACACTGCAGAACGCTGTGAGCGGCAGAATCGTCTTTGCGGGAAGAAGCAGTTTCTTCGTCTCCGGGAGCCGGAGAGAGCGGCAACTTCGCAAAGGTGATGAAACAAGCTGTACAACACTGCGATTGTGTGCGCAGCTTGCCAACTGAGAGAAAACAGTACCTGACCACTCTCCTGCCTTTTGTAACCACATGAACATTCGATTGCAAGCTGTTTTGGACAACTTTCTTTCTCTTCTTGCAAAACACTCGGCAGACCTCCGTGCAGCCTCTAGAACACGATGGGAGATGTTTTCTGTGCTGGCACAGTTTCTCCTTGCCAGACAGAGTGGAAAAACTTTTTGCTAAGATGTAGACGAGAAGAGAGGCTAAAGACGAAGGTACGGTGCTCTGCAGAGCTAAGCACAGCTCCCGGGCCTCTTTCGGCAGAAGACACACACTGCAGAGCACTGTGAGCGGCAGAATCGTCTTTGCGCGAAGAAGCAGCTTCTTCGTCTCCGGGAGCCGGAGAGAGCGGCAACGTCGCAAAGGTGATGAAACAAGCTGTACAACACTGCGATTGTGTGCGCAGCTTGCCAACTGAGAGAAAACAGTACCTGACCACTCTCCTGTCTTTTCTATTCACATGAACATTCGATTGCAAGCTGTTTTGGACAACTTTCTTTCTCTTCTTGCAAAACACTCGGCAGACCTTTGTGCAGCCTCTAGAACACGATGGGAGATGTTTTCTGTGCTGGCACGGTTTCTCCTTGCCAGACAGAGTGGAAAAGCTTTTTGCTAAGATGTAGACGAGAGCAGACGCTAAAGACGAAGGTACGGTGCTCTGCAGAGCTAAGCACAGCTCCCGGGCCTCTTTCGGCAGAAGACACACACTGCAGAGCACTGTGAGCGGCAGAATCGTCTTTGCGCGAAGAAGCAGCTTCTTCGTCTCCGGGAGCCGGAGAGAGCGGCAACTTGGCAAAGGTGATGAAACAAGCTGTACAACACTGCGATTGTGTGCGCAGCTTGCCAACTGAGAGAAAACAGTACATGACCACTCACCTGCCTTTTCTATTCACATGAACATTCGATTGCAAGCTGTTTTGGACAACTTTCTTTCTCTTCTTGCAAAACACTCGGCAGACCTCCGTGCAGCCTCTAGAACACGATGGGAGATGTTTTTTGTGCTGGCACAGTTTCTCCTTGCCAGACAGAGTGGAAAAGCTTTTTGCTAAGATGTAGACGAGAAGAGAGGCTAAAGACGAAGGTACGGTGCTCTGCAGAGCTAAGCACAGCTCCCGCGCCTCTTTCGGCAGAAAACACACACTGCAGAGCGCTGTGAGCGGCAGAATCGTCTTTGCGCGAATAAGCAGCTTCTTCGTCTCCGGGAGCCGGAGAGAGCGGCAACTTCGCAAAGGTGATGAAACAAGCTGTACAACACTGCGATTGTGTGCGCAGCTTGCCAACTGAGAGAAAACAGTACCTGACCACTCTCCTGCCTTTTCTATTCACATGAACATTCGATTGCAAGCTGTTTTGGACAACTTTCTTTCTCTTCTTGCAAAACACTCGGCAGACCTCCGTGCAGCCTCTAGAACACGATGGGAGATGTTTTTTGTGCTGGCAAAGTTTCTCCTTGCCAGACAGAGTGGAAAAGCTTTTTGCTAAGATGTAGACGAGAAGAGAGGCTAAAGACGAAGGTACGGTGCTCTGCAGAGCTAAGTACAGCTCCCGGGCCTCTTTCGGCAGATGACACACACTGCAGATCACTGTGAGCGGCAGAATCGTCTTTGCGCGAAGAAGCAGCTTCTTCGTCTCCGGGAGCCGGAGAGAGCGGCAACTTCGCAAAGGTGATGAAACAAGCTGTACAACACTGCGATTGTGTGCGCAGCTTGCCAACTGAGAGAAAACAGTACCTGACCACTCTCCTGCCTTTTCTATTCACATGAACATTCGATTGCAAGCTGTTTTGGACAACTTTCTTTCTCTTCTTGCAAAACACTCGGCAGACCTCCGTGCAGCCTCTAGAAGATGATGGGAGATGTTTTTTGTGCTGGCTCAGTTTCTCCTTGCCAGACAGAGTGGAAAAGCTTTTTGCTAAGATGTAGACGAGAAGAGAGGCTAAAGACGAAGGTACGGTGCTCTGCAGAGCTAAGCACAGCTCCCGGGCCTCTTTCGGCGGAAGGCGCACACCGCAGAGCACTGTGAGCGGCAGAATCGTCTTTGCGCGAAGAAGCAGCTTCTTCGTCTCCGGGAGCCGGAGAGAGCGGCAACGTGGCAAAGGTGATGAAACAAGCTGTGCAACACTGCGATTGTGTGCGCAGCTTGCCAACTGAGAGAAAACAGTACCTGACCACTCTCCTGCCTTTTCTATTCAGATGAATATTCGATTGCAAGCTGTTTGGACAACTTTCTTTCTCTTCCTGCAAAACACTCGGCAGACTTCCGTGCAGCCTCTAGAACACGATGGGAGATGTTTTCCGTGCTGGCAAAGTTTCTCCTTGCCAGACAGAGTGGAAAAGCTTTTTGCTAATATGTAGACGAGAGCAGACGCTAAAGACGAAGGTGCGGTGCTCTGCAGAGCTAAGCACAGCTCCCGGGCCTCTTTCGGCAGAAGACACACACTGCAGAGCACTGTGAGCGGCAGAATCGTCTTTGCGCGAAGAAGCAGCTTCTTCGTCTCCGGGAGCCTGAGAGAGCGGCAACTTCGCAAAGGTGATGAAACAAGCTGCACAACACTGCGATTGTGTGCGCAGCTTGCCAACTGAGAGAAAACAGTACCTGACCACTCTCCTGCCTTTTCTATACACATGAACCTTCGATTGCAAGCTGTTTTGGACAACTTTCTTTCTCTTCTTGCAAAACACTCGGCAGACCTCCGTGCAGCCTCTAGAACACGATGGGAGATGTTTTCTGTGCTGGCACAGTTTCTCCTTGCCAGACAGAGTGGAAAAGCGTTTTGCTAAGATGTAGACGAGAAGAGAGGCTAAAGACGAAGGTACGGTGCTCTGCAGAGCTAAGCACAGCTCCCGGGCCTCTTTCGGCAGAAGACACACACTGCAGAGCGCTGTGAGTGGCAGAATCGTCTTTGCGCGAAGAAGCAGCTTGTTCGTCTCCGGGAGCCGGAGAGAGCGGCAACTTCGCAAAGGTGATGAAACAAGCTGTACAACACTGCGATTGTGTGCGCAGCTTGCCAACTGAGAGAAAACAGTACCTGACCACTCTCCTGCCTTTTGTAATCACATGAACATTCGATTGCAAGCTGTTTTGGACAACTTTCTTGCTCTTCTTGCAAAACACTCGGCAGACCTCCGTGCAGCCTCTAGAACACGATGGGAGATGTTTTTTATGCTGGCACAGTTTCTCCTTGCCAGACAGAGTGGAAAAGCTTTTTGCTAAGGTGTAGACGAGAAGAGAGGCTGAAGACGAAGGTACGGTGCTCTGCAGAGCTAAGCACAGCTCCCGGGCCTCTTTCGGCAGAAGACACACACTGCAGAGCACTGTGAGCGGCAGAATCGTCTTTGCGCGAAGAAGCAGCTTCTTCGTCTCCGGGAGCCGGAGAGAGCGGCAACGTGGCAAAGGTGATGAAACAAGCTGTACAACACTGCGATTGTGTGCGCAGCTTGCCAACTGAGAGAAAACAGTACCTGACCACTCTCCTGCCTTTTCTATTCACATGAACATTCGATTGCAAGCTGTTTTGGACAACTTTCTTTCTCTTCTTGCAAAACACTCGGCAGACCTCCGTGCAGCCTCTAGAACACGATGGGAAATGTTTTTTGTGTTGGCACAGTTTCTCCTTGCCAGACAGAGTGGAAAAGCTTTTTGCTAAGATGTAGACGAGAAGAGAGGCTAAAGACGAAGGTACGGTGCTCTGCAGAGCAAAGCACCGCTCCCGGACCTCTTTCGGCAGAGGAAACACACTGCAGAGCACTGTGAGCGGCAGAATCGTCTTTGCGCGAAGAAGCAGCTTCTTCGTCTCCGGGAGCCGGAGAGAGCGGCAACTTGGCAAAGGTGATGAAACAAGCTGTACAACACTGCGATTGTGTGCGCAGCTTGCCAACTGAGAGAAAACAGTACCTGACCACTCTCCTGCCTTTTCAATTCAGATGAATATTCGATTGCAAGCTGTTTTGGACAACTTTCTTTCTCTTCTTGCAAAACACTCGGCAGACCTCCGTGCAGCCTCTAGAACACGATGGGAAATGTTTTCTGTGCTGGCACAGTTTCTCCTTGCCAGACAGAGTGGAAAAGCTTTTTGCTAAGATCTGGACTAGAAGAGAGGCTAAAGACAAAGGTACGGTGCTCTGCAGAGCAAAGCACCGCTCCCGAGCCTCATTCGGCAGAAGACAAACACTGCAGAGCACTGTGAGCGGCAGAATCGTCTTTACGCGAAGAAGCAGCTTCTTCGTCTCCGGGAGCCGGAGAGAGCGGCAACGTGGCAAAGGTGATGAAACAAGCTGTACAACACTGCGATTGTGTGCGCAGCTTGCCAACTGAGAGAAAACAGTACCTGACCACTCTCCTGCCTTTTCTATTCACATGAACATTCGATTGCAAGCTGTTTTGGACAACTGTCTTTCTCTTCTTGCAAAACACTCGGCAGACCTCCGTGCAACCTCTAGAACACGATGGGAGATGTTTTTTGTGTTGGCACAGTTTCTCCTTGCCAGACAGAGTGGAAAAGCTTTTTGCTAAGATGTAGACGAGAAGAGAGGCTAAAGACGAAGGTACGGTGCTCTGCAGAGCTAAGCACAGCTCCTGGGCCTCTTTCGGCAGAAGACACACACTGCAGAGCGCTGTGAGTGGCAGAATCGTCTTTGCGCGAAGAAGCAGCTTCTTCGTCTCCGGGAGCCGGAGAGAGCGGCAACTTCGCAAAGGTGATGAAACAAGCTGTACAACACTGCGATTGTGTGCGCAGCTTGCCAACTGAGAGAAAACAGTACCTGACCACTCTCCTGCCTTTTGTAATCACATGAACATTCGATTGCAAGCTGTTTTGGACAACTTTCTTTCTCTTCTTGCAAAACACTCGGCAGACCTCCGTGCAGCCTCTAGAACACGATGGGAGATGTTTTTTATGCTGGCACAGTTTCTCCTTGCCAGACAGAGTGGAAAAGCTTTTTGCTAAGGTGTAGACGAGAAGAGAGGCTGAAGACGAAGTTACGGTGCTCTGCAGAGCTAAGCACAGCTCCCGGGCCTCTTTCGGCAGAAGACACACACTGCAGAGCACTGTGAGCGGCAGAATCGTCTTTGCGCGAAGAAGCAGCTTCTTCGTCTCCGGGAGCCGGAGAGAGCGGCAACATGGCAAAGGTGATGAAACAAGCTGTACAACACTGCGATTGTGTGCGCAGCTTGCCAACTGAGAGAAAACAGTACCTGACCACTCTCCTGCCTTTTCTATTCACATGAACATTCGATTGCAAGCTGTTTTGGACAACTTTCTTTCTCTTCTTGCAAAACACTCGGCAGACCTCCGTGCAGCCTCTAGAACACGATGGGAAATGTTTTTTGTGTTGGCACAGTTTCTCCTTGCCAGACAGAGTGGAAAAGCTTTTTGCTAAGATGTAGACGAGAAGAGAGGCTAAAGACGAAGGTACGGTGCTCTGCAGAGCAAAGCACCGCTCCCGGACCTCTTTCGGCAGAGGAAACACACTGCAGAGCACTGTGAGCGGCAGAATCGTCTTTGCGCGAAGAAGCAGCTTCTTCGTCTCCGGGAGCCGGAGAGAGCGGCAACTTGGCAAAGGTGATGAAACAAGCTGTACAACACTGCGATTGTGTGCGCAGCTTGCCAACTGAGAGAAAACAGTACCTGACCACTCTCCTGCCTTTTCTATTCACATGAACATTCGATTGCAAGCTGTTTTGGACAACTTTCTTTCTCTTCTTGCAAAACACTCGGCAGACCTCCGTGCAGCCTCTAGAACACGATGGGAGATGCTTTTTGTCCTGGCACAGTTTCTCCTTGCCAGACAGAGTGGAAAAGCTTTTTGCGAAGATGTAGACGAGAAGAGAGGCTAAAGACGAAGGTACGGTGCTCTGCAGAGCTAAGCACAGCTCCCGGGCCTCTTTCGGCAGAAGACACACACTGCAGAGCACTGTGAGCGGCAGAATCGTCTTTGCGCGAAGAAGCAGCTTCTTCGTCTCCGGGAGCCGGAGAGAGCGGCAACGTGGCAAAGGTGATGAAACAAGCTGTACAACACTGCGATTGTGTGCGCAGCTTGCCAACTGAGAGAAAACAGTACCTGACCACTCTCCTGCCTTTTCTATTCACATGAATATTCGATTGCAAGCTGTTTTGGACAACTTTCTTCCTCTTCTTGCAAAACACTCGGCAGACCTCCGTGCAGCCTCTAGAAGACGATGGGAGATGTTTTTTGTGCTGGCACAGTTTCTCCTTGGCAGGCACAGTGGAAAATATTTTTGCTAAGATGTAGACGAGAAGAGAGGCTAAAGACGAAGGTACGGTGCTCTGCCGAGCTAAGCACAGCTCCCGGGCCTCTTTCGGCAGAAGGCGCACACCGCAGAGCACTGTGAGCGGCAGAATCGTCTTTGCGCGAAGAAGCAGCTTCTTCGTCTCCGGGAGCCGGAGAGAGCGGCAACTTCGCAAAGGTGATGAAACAAGCTGTACAACACTGCGATTGTGTGCGCAGCTTGCCAACGGAGAGAAAACAGTACCTGACCACTCTCCTGCCTTTTCTATTCAGATGAATATTCGATTGCAAGCTGTTTTGGACAACTTTCTTTCTCTTCTTGCAAAACACTCGGCAGACCTCCGTGCAGCCTCTAGAACACGATGGGAGATGTTTTCTGTGCTGGCACAGTTTCTCCTTGCCAGACAGAGTGGAAAAGCTTTTTGCTAAGATGTAGACGAGAAGAGAGGCTAAAGACAAAGGTACGGTGCTCTGCAGAGCAAAGCACCGCTCCCGAGCCTCATTCGGCAGAAGACAAACACTGCAGAGCACTGTGAGCGGCAGAATCGTCTTTACGCGAAGAAGCAGCTTCTTCGTCTCCGGGAGCCGGAGAGAGCGGCAACGTGGCAAAGGTGATGAAACAAGCTGTACAACACTGCGATTGTGTGCGCAGCTTGCCAACTGAGAGAAAACAGTACCTGACCACTCTCCTGCCTTTTCTATTCACATGAACATTCGATTGCAAGCTGTTTTGGACAACTTTCTTTCTCTTCTTGCAAAACACTCGGCAGACCTCCGTGCAGCCTCTAGAACACGATGGGAGATGTTTTTTGTGTTGGCACAGTTTCTCCTTGCCAGACAGAGTGGAAAAGCTTTTTGCTAAGATGTAGACGAGAAGAGAGGCTAAAGACGAAGGTACGGTGCTCTGCAGAGCTAAGCACAGCTCCCGGGCCTCTTTCGGCAGAAGACACACACTGCAGAGCGCTGTGAGCGGCAGAATCGTCTTTGCGCGAAGAAGCAGCTTCTTCGTCTCCGGGAGCCTGAGAGAGCGGCAACTTCGCAAAGGTGATGAAACAAGCTGCACAACACTGCGATTGTGTGCGCAGCTTGCCAACTGAGAGAAAACAGTACCTGACCACTCTCCTGCCTTTTCTATACACATGAACCTTCGATTGCAAGCTGTTTTGGACAACTTTCTTTCTCTTCTTGCAAAACACTCGGCAGACCTCCGTGCAGCCTCTAGAACACGATGGGAGATGTTTTCTGTGCTGGCACAGTTTCTCCTTGGCAGACAGAGTGGCAAAGCTTTTTGCTAAGATGTAGACGAGAAGAGAGGCTAAAGACGAAGGTACGGTGCTCTGCAGAGCTAAGCACAGCTCCCGGGCCTCTTTCAGCAGAAGACACACACTGCAGAGCGCTGTGAGTGGCAGAATCGTCTTTGCGCGAAGAAGCAGCTTCTTCGTCTCCGGGAGCCGGAGAGAGCGGCAACTTCGCAAAGGTGATGAAACAAGCTGTACAACACTGCGATTGTGTGCGCAGCTTGCCAACTGAGAGAAAGCAGTACCTGACCACTCTCCTGCCTTTTGTAATCACATGAACATTCGATTGCAAGCTGTTTTGGACAACTTTCTTTCTCTTATTGCAAAACACTCGGCAGACCTCCGTGCAGCCTCTAGAACACGATGGGAGATGTTTTTTATGCTGCCACAGTTTCTCCTTGCCAGACAGAGTGGAAAAGCTTTTTGCTAAGATGTAGACGAGAAGAGAGGCTGAAGACGAAGGTACGGTGCTCTGCAGAGCTAAGCACAGCTCCCGGGCCTCTTTCGGCAGAAGACACACACTGCAGAGCACTGTGAGCGGCAGAATCGTCTATGCGCGAAGAAGCAGCTTCTTCGTCTCCGGGAGCCGGAGAGATCGGCAACGTGGCAAAGGTGATGAAACAAGCTGTACAACACTGCGATTGTGTGCGCAGCTTGCCAACTGAGAGAAAACAGTACCTGACCACTCTCCTGCCTTTTCTATTCACATGAACATTCGATTGCAAGCTGTTTTGGACAACTTTCTTTCTCTTCTTGCAAAACACTCGGCAGACCTCCGTGCAGCCTCTAGAACACGATGGGAGATGCTTTTTGTCCTGGCACAGTTTCTCCTTGCCAGACAGAGTGGAAAAGCTTTTTGCGAAGATGTAGACGAGAAGAGAGGCTAAAGACGAAGGTACGGTGCTCTGCAGAGCTAAGCACAGCTCCCGGGCCTCTTTCGGCAGAAGACACACACTGCAGAGCACTGTGAGCGGCAGAATCGTCTTTGCGCGAAGAAGCAGCTTCTTCGTCTCCGGGAGCCAGAGAGAGCGGCAACTTCGCAAAGGTGATGAAACAAGCTGTACAACACTGCGATTGTGTGCGCAGCTTGCCAACGGAGAGAAAACAGTACCTGACCACTCTCCTGCCTTTTCTATTCAGATGAATATTCGATTGCAAGCTGTTTTGGACAACTTTCTTTCTCTTCTTGCAAAACACTCGGCAGACCTCCGTGCAGCCTCTAGAACACGATGGGAGATGTTTTCTGTGCTGGCACAGTTTCTCCTTGCCAGACAGAGTGGAAAAGCTTTTTGCTAAGATGTAGACGAGAAGAGAGGCTAAAGACAAAGGTACGGTGCTCTGCAGAGCAAAGCACCGCTCCCGAGCCTCTTTCGGCAGAAGACAAACACTGCAGAGCACTGTGAGCGGCAGAATCGTCTTTGCGCGAAGAAGCAGCTTCTTCGTCTCCGGGAGCCGGAGAGAGCGGCAACGTGGCAAAGGTGATGAAACAAGCTGTACAACACTGCGATTGTGTGCGCAGCTTGCCAACTGAGAGAAAACAGTACCTGACCACTCTCCTGCCTTTTCTATTCACATGAACATTCGATTGCAAGCTGTTTTGGACAACTTTCTTTCTCTTCTTGCAAAACACTCGGCAGACCTCCGTGCAGCCTCTAGAACACGATGGGAGATGTTTTTTGTGTTGGCACAGTTTCTCCTTGCCAGACAGAGTGGAAAAGCTTTTTGCTAAGATGTAGACGAGAAGAGAGGCTAAAGACGAAGGTACGGTGCTCCGCAGAGCTAAGCGCAGCTCCCGGGCCTCTTTCGGCAGAAGAAACACACTGCAGAGCACTGTGAGCGGCAGAATCGTCTTTGCGCGAAGAAGCAGCTTCTTCGTCTCCGGGAGCCGGAGAGAGCGGCAACTTGGCAAAGGTGATGAAACAAGCTGTACAACACTGCGATTGTGTGCGCAGCTTGCCAACTGAGAGAAAACAGTACCTGACCACTCTCCTGCCTTTTCTATTCACATGAACATTCGATTGCAAGCTGTTTTGGACAACTTTCTTTCTCTTCTTGCAAAACACTCGGCAGACCTCCGTGCAGCCTCTAGAACACGATGGGAGATGTTTTCTGTGCTGGCACAGTTTCTCCTTGCCAGACAGAGTGGAAAAGCTTTTTGCTAAGATGTAGACGAGAAGAGAGGCTAAAGACAAAGGTACGGTGCTCTGCAGAGCAAAGCACCGCTCCCGAGCCTCATTCGGCAGAAGACAAACACTGCAGAGCACTGTGAGCGGCAGAATCGTCTTTGCGCGAAGAAGCAGCTTCTTCGTCTCCGGGAGCCGGAGAGAGCGGCAACTTCGCAAAGGTGATGAAACAAGCTGTACAACACTGCGATTGTGTGCGCAGCTTGCCAACTGAGAGAAAACAGTACCTGACCACTCTCCTGCCTTTTCTATTCACATGAACATTCGATTGCAAGCTGTTTTGGACAACTTTCTTTCTCTTCTTGCAAAACACTCGGCAGACCTCCGTGCAGCCTCTAGAACACGATGGGAGATGTTTTTTGTGTTGGCACAGTTTCTCCTTGCCAGACAGAGTGGAAAAGCTTTTTGCTAAGATGTAGACGAGAAGAGAGGCTAAAGACGAAGGTACGGTGCTCTGCAGAGCTAAGCACAGCTCCCGGGCTTCTTTCGGCAGAAGAAACACACTGCAGAGCACTGTGAGCGGCAGAATCGTCTTTGCGCGAAGAAGCAGCTTCTTCGTCTCCGGGAGCCGGAGAGAGCGGCAACTTGGCAAAGGTGATGAAACAAGCTGTACAACACTGCGATTGTGTGCACAGCTTGCCAACTGAGAGAAAACAGTACCTGACCACTCTCCTGCCTTTTCTATTCACATGAACATTCGATTGAAAGCTGTTTTGGACAACTTTCTTTCTCTTCTTGCAAAACACTCGGCAGACCTCCGTGCAGCCTCTAGAACACGATGGGAGATGTTTTTTGTGCTGGCACAGTTTCTCCTTGCCAGACAGAGTGGAAAAGCTTTTTGCTAAGATGTAGACGAGAAGAGAGGCTAAAGACGAAGGTACGGTGCTCTGCAGAGCTAAGCACAGCTCCCGGGCCTCTTTCGGCAGAAGACACACACTGCAGAGCACTGTGAGCGGCAGAATCGTCTTTGCGCGAAGAAGCAGCTTCTTCGTCTCCGGGAGCCGGAGAGAGCGGCAACTTCGCAAAGGTGATGAAACAAGCTGTACAACACTGCGATTGTGTGCGCAGCTTGCCAACTGAGAGAAAACAGTACCTGACCACTCTCTAGCCTTTTGTAATCACATGAATATTCGATTGCAAGCTGTTTTGGACAACTTTCTTTCTCTTCTTGCAAAACACTCGGCAGACCTCCGTGCAGCCTCTAGAACACGATGGGAGATGTTTTCTGTGCTGGCACAGTTTCTCCTTGCCAGACAGAGTGGAAAAGCTTTTTGCTAAGATGTAGACGAGAAGAGAGGCTAAAGACGAAGGTACGGTGCTCTGCAGAGCAAAGCACCGCTCCCGAGCCTCTTTCGGCAGAAAACAAACACTGCAGAGCACTGTGAGCGGCAGAATCGTCTTTGCGCGAAGAAGCAGCTTCTTCGTCTCCGGGAGCCGGAGAGAGCGGCAACTTCGCAAAGGTGATGAAACAAGCTGTACAACACTGCGATTGTGTGCGCAGCTTGCCAACTGAGAGAAAACAGTACATGACCACTCTCCTGCCTTTTGTATTCACATGAACATTCGATTGCAAGCTGTTTTGGACAACTTTCTTTCTCTTCTTGCAAAACACTCGGCAGACCTCCGTGCAGCCTCTAGAACACGATGGGAGATGTTTTCTGTGCTGGCACAGTTTCTCCTTGCCAGACAGAGTGGAAAAGCTTTTTGCTAAGATGTAGACGAGAAGAGAGTCTAAAGACGAAGGTACGGTGCTCTGCAGAGCTAAGCACAGCTCCCGGGCCTCTTTCGGCAGAAGGCGCACACCGCAGAGCACTGTGAGCGGCAGAATCGTCTTTGCGCGAAGAAGCAGCTTCTTCGTCTCCGGGAGCCGGAGAGAGCGGCAACTTCGCAAAGGTGATGAAACAAGCTGTACAACACTGCGATTGTGTGCGCAGCTTGCCAACTGAGAGAAAACAGTACCTGACCACTCTCCTGCCTTTTCTATTCACATGAACCTTCGATTGCAAGCTGTTTTGGACAACTTTCTTTCTCTTCTTGCAAAACACTCGGCAGACCTCCGTGCAGCCTCTAGAACACGATGGGAGATGTTTTCTGTGCTGGCACAGTTTCTCCTTGCCAGACAGAGTGGAAAAGCTTTTTGCTAAGATGTAGACGAGAGCAGACGCTAAAGACGAAGGTACGGTGCTCTGCAGAGCTAAGCACAGCTCCCGGGCCTCTTTCGGCAGAAGACACACACTGCAGAGCACTGTGAGCGGCAGAATAGTCTTTGCGCGAAGAAGCAGCTTCTTCGTCTCCGGGAGCCGGAGAGAGCGGCAACTTCGCAAAGGTGATGAAACAAGCTGTACAGCACTGCGATTGTGTGAGCAGCTTGCCAACTGAGAGAAAACAGTACCTGACCACTCTCCTGCCTTTTCTATTCACATGAACATTCGATTGCAAGCTGTTTTGGACAACTTTCTTTCTCTTCTTGCAAAACACTCGGCAGACCTCCGTGCAGCCTCTAGAACACGATGGGAGATGTTTTCTGTGCTGGCACAGTTTCTCCTTGCCAGACAGAGTGGAAAAGCTTTTTGCTAAGATGTAGACGAGAGCAGACGCTAAAGACGAAGGTACGGTGCTCTGCAGAGCTAAGCACAGCTCCCGGGCCTCTTTCGGCAGAAGACACACACTGCAGAGCACTGTGAGCGGCAGAATCGTCTTTGCGCGAAGAAGCAGCTTCTTCGTCTCCGGGAGCCGGAGAGAGCGGCAACTTCGCAAAGGTGATGAAACAAGCTGTACAGCACTGCGATTGTGTGAGCAGCTTGCCAACTGAGAGAAAACAGTACCTGACCACTCTCCTGCCTTTTCTATTCACATGAACATTCGATTGCAAGCTGTTTTGGACAACTTTCTTTCTCTTCTTGCAAAACACTCGGCAGACCTCCGTGCAGCCTCTAGAACACGATGGGAGATGTTTTCTGTGCTGGCACAGTTTCTCCTTGCCAGACAGAGTGGAAAAGCTTTTTGCTAAGATGTAGACGAGAAGAGAGGCTAAAGATGAAGGTACGGTGCTCTGCAGAGCAAAGCACAGCTCTCGGGCCTCTTTCAGCAGAAGACACACACTGCAGAGCAGTGTGAGCGGCAGAATCGTCTTTGCGCGAAGAAGCAGCTTCTTCGTCTCCGGGAGCCGGAGAGAGCGGCAACTTCGCAAAGGTGATGAAACAAGCTGTACAACACTGCGATTGTGTGCGCAGCTTGCCAACTGAGAGAAAACAGTACCTGACCACTCTCCTGCCTTTTGTAATCACATGAACATTCAATGCAAGCTGTTTTGGACAACTTTCTTTCTCTTCTTGCAAAACACTCGGCAGACCCCCGTGCAGCCTCTAGAACACGATGGGAGATGTTTTTTGTGCTGGCACAGTTTCTCCTTGCCAGACAGAGTGGAAAAGCTTTTTGCTAAGATGTAGACGAGAAGAGAGGCTAAAGACGAAGGTACGGTGCTCTGCAGAGCTAAGCACAGCTCCCGGGCCTCTTTCGGCAGAAGACACACACTGCAGAGCACTGTGAGCGGCAGAATCGTCTTTGCGCGAAGAAGCAGCTTCTTCATCTCCGGGAGCCGGAAAGCGCGGCAACTTGGCAAAGGTGATGAAACAAGCTGTACAACACTGCGATTGTGTGCGCAGCTTGCCAACTGAGAGAAAACAGTACCTGACCACTCTCCTGTCTTTTGTAATCACATGAACATTCGATTGCAAGCTGTTTTGGACAACTTTCTTTCTCTTCTTGCAAAACACTCGGCAGACCTCCGTGCAGCTTCTAGAACACGATGGGAGATGTTTTCTATGCTGCCACAGTTTCTCCTTGCCAGAGTGGAAAAGGTTTTTGCTAAGATGTAGACGAGAAGAGAGGCTAAAGACGAAGGTACGGTGCTCTGCAGAGCTAAGCACAGCTCCCGGGCCTCTTTCGGCAGAAGACACACACTGCAGAGCATAGTGAGCGGCAGAATCGTCTTTCCGTGAAGAAGCAGCTTCTTCGTCTCCGGGAGCCGGAGAGAGCGGCAACTTGGCAAAGGTGATGAAACAAGCTGTACAACACTGCGATTGTGTGCGCAGCTTGCCAACTGAGAGAAAACAGTACCTGACCACTCTCCTGCCTTTTCTATTCACATGAACATTCGATTGCAAGCTGTTTTGGACAACTTTCTTTCTCTTCTTGCAAAACACTCGGCAGACCTCCGTGCAGCCTCTAGAACACGATGGGAGATGTTTTTTGTGCTGGCACAGTTTCTCCTTGCCAGACAGTGTGGAAAAGCTTTTTGCTAAGATGTAGACGAGAAGAGAGGCTAAAGACGAAGGTACGGTGCTCTGCAGAGCTAAACACAGATCCCGGGCCTCTTTCGGCAGAAGACACACACTGCAGAGCACTGTGAGCGGCAGAATCGTCTTTGCGCGAAGAAGCAGCTTCTTCGTCTCCGGGAGCCGGAGAGAGCGGCAACTTCGCAAAGGTGATGAAACAAGCTGTACAACACTGCGATTGTGTGCGCAGCTTGCCAACTGAGAGAAAACAGTACCTGACCACTCTCCTGCCTTTTCTAATCACATGAACATTCGATTGCAAGGTGTTTTGGACAACTGTCTTTCTCTTCTTGCAAAACATTCGGCAGACCTGCGTGCAGCCTCTAGAACACGATGGGAGATGTTTTTTGTGCTGGCACAGTTTCTCCTTGCCAGACAGAGTGGAAAAGCTTTTTGCTAAGATGTAGACGAGAAGAGAGGCTAAAGACGAAGGTACGGTGCTCTGCAGAGCTAAGCACAGCTCCCGGGCCTCTTTCGGCAGAAGACACACACCGCAGAGCACTGTGAGCGGCAGAATCGTCTTTGCGCGAAGAAGCAGCTTCTTCGTCTCCGGGAGCCGGAGAGAGCGGCAACTTGGCAAAGGTGATGACACAAGCTGTACAACACTGCGATTGTGTGCGCAGCTTGCCAACTGAGAGAAAACAGTACCTGACCACTCTCCTGCCTTTTCTATTCACATGAACATTCGATTGCAAGCTGTTTTGGACAACTTTCTTTCTCTTCTTGCAATACACTCGGCAGACCTCCGTGCAGCCTCTAGAACACGATGGGAGATGTTTCTGTGCTGGCACAGTTTCTCCTTGCCAGACAGAGTGGAAAAGATTTTTGCTAAGATGTAGACGAGAAGAGAGGCTAAAGACGAAGGTACGGTGCTCTGCAGAACTATGCACCGCTCCCGGGCCTCTTTCGGCAGAAGACAAACACTACAGAGCACTGTGAGCGGCAGAATCGTCTTTGCGCGAAGAAGCCGCTTCTTCGCCTCCGGGAGCCGGAGAGAGCGGCACCTTCGCAAATGTGATGAAACAAGCTGTACAACACTGCGATTGTGTGCGCAGCTTGCCAACTGAGAGAAAACAGTACCTGACCACTCTCCTGCCTTTTCTATTCACATGAACATTCGATTGCAAGCTGTTTTGGACAACTTTCTTTCTCTTCTTGCAAAACACTCGGCAGACCTCCGTGCAGCCTCTAGAACAGGATGGGAGATGTTTTTTGTGCTGGCACAGTTTCTCCTTGCCAGACAGAGTGGAAAAGCTTTTTGCTAAGATGTAGACGAGAAGAGAGGCTAAAGACGAAGGTACGGTGCTCTGCAGAGCTAAGCACAGCTCCCGGGCCTCTTTCGGCAGAAGACACACTCAGCAGAGCACTGTGAGCGGCAGAATAGTCTTTGCGCGAAGAAGCCGCTTCTTCGTCTCCGGGAGCCGGAGAGAGCGGCAACTTCGCAAAGGTGATGAAACAAGCTGTACAACACTGCGATTGTGTGCGCAGCTTGCCAACGGAGAGAAAACAGTACCTGACCACTCTCCTGCCTTTTCTATTCACATGAACATTCGATTGCAAGCTGTTTTGGACAACTTTCTTTCTCTTCTTGCAAAACACTCGGCAGACCTCCGTGCAGCCTCTAGAACACGATGGGAGATGTTTTTTGTGCTGGCACAGTTTCTCCTTGCCAGACAGAGTGGAAAAGCTTTTTGCTAAGATGTAGACGAGAAGAGAGGCTAAAGACGAAGGTACGGTGCTCTGCAGAGCTAAGCACAGCTCCCGGGCCTCTTTCGGCAGAAGACACACACCGCAGAGCACTGTGAGCGGCAGAATCGTCTTTGCGCGAAGAAGCAGCTTCTTCGTCTCCGGGAGCCGGAGAGAGCGGCAACTTGGCAAAGGTGATGAAACAAGCTGTACAACACTGCGATTGTGTGCGCAGCTTGCCAACTGAGAGAAAACAGTACCTGACCACTCTCCTGCCTTTTCTATTCACATGAACATTCGATTGCAAGCTGTTTTGGACAACTGTCTTTCTCTTCTTGCAAAACACTCGGCAGACCTCCGTGCAGCCTCTAGAACACGATGGGAGATGTTTCTGTGCTGGCACAGTTTCTCCTTGCCAGACAGAGTGGAAAAGCTTTTTGCTAAGATGTAGACGAGAAGAGAGGCTAAAGACGAAGGTACGGTGCTCTGCAGAACTATGCACCGCTCCCGGGCCTCTTTCGGCAGAAGACAGAAACTACAGAGCACTGTGAGCGGCAGAATCGTCTTTGCGCGAAGAAGCCGCTTCTTCGCCTCCGGGAGCCGGAGAGAGCGGCACCTTCGCAAATGTGATGAAACAAGCTGTACAACACTGCGATTGTGTGAGCAGCTTGCCAACTGAGAGAAAACAGTACCTGACCACTCTCCTGCCTTTTCTATTCACATGAATATTCGATTGCAAGCTGTTTTGGACAACTTTCTTTCTCTTCTTGCAAAACACTCGGCAGACCTCCGTGCAGCCTCTAGAAGAGGATGGGAGATGTTTTTTGTGCTGGCACAGTTTCTCCTTGCCAGACAGAGTGGAAAAGCTTTTTGCTAAGATGTAGACGAGAAGAGAGGCTAAAGACGAAGCTACGGTGCTCTGCAGAGCTAAGCACAGCTCCCGGGCCTCTTTCGGCAGAAGACACACACCGCAGAGCACTGTGTGCGGCAGAATCGTCTTTGCGTGAAGAAGCAGCTTCTTCGTCTCCGGGAGCCGGAGAGAGCAGCAACGTGGCAAAGGTGATGAAACAAGCTGTACAACACTGCGATTGTGTGCGCAGCTTGCCAACTGAGAGAAAACAGTACCTGACCACTCTCCTGTCTTTTGTAATCACATGAACATTCGATTGCAAGCTGTTTTGGACAACTTTCTTTCTCTTCTTGCAAAACATTCGGCAGACCTCCGTGCAGCTTCTAGAACACGATGGGAGATGTTTTCTATGCTGGCACAGTTTCTCCTTGCCAGAGTGGAAAAGGTTTTTGCTAAGATGTAGACGAGAAGAGAGGCTAAAACGAAGGTACGGTGCTCTGCAGAGCTAAGCACAGCTCCCGGGCCTCTTTCGGCAGAAGACACACACTGCAGAGCATAGTGAGCGGCAGAATCGTCTTTGCGCGAAGAAGCAGCTTCTTCGTCTCCGGGAGCCGGAGAGAGCGGCAACTTGGCAAAGGTGATGAAACAAGCTGTACAACACTGCGATTGTGTGCGCAGCTTGCCAACTGAGAGAAAACAGTACCTGACCACTCTCCTGCCTTTTCTATTCACTTGAACATTCGATTGCAAGCTGTTTTGGACAACTTTCTTTCTCTTCTTGCAAAACACTCGGCAGACCTCCGTGCAGCCTCTAGAACACGATGGGAGATGTTTTTTGTGCTGGCACAGTTTCTCCTTGCCAGACAGAGTGGAAAAGCTTTTTGCTAAGATGTAGACGAGAAGAGAGGCTAAAGACGAAGGTACGGTGCTCTGCAGAGCTAAGCACAGCTCCCGGGCCTCTTTCGGCAGAAGACACACACTGCAGAGCACTGTGAGCGGCAGAATCGTCTTTGCGCGAAGAAGCAGCTTCTTCGTCTCCGGGAGCCGGAGAGAGCGGCAACTTTGCAAAGGTGATGAAACAAGCTGTACAACACTGCGATTGTGTGCGCAGCTTGCCAACTGAGAGAAAACAGTACCTGACCACTCTCCTGCCTTTTCTATTCACATGAACATTCGATTGCAAGCTGTTTTGGACAACTTTCTTTCTCTTCTTGCAAAACACTCGGCAGAACTCCGTGCAGCTTCTAGAACACGATGGGAGATGTTTTCAGTGCTGGCACAGTTTCTCCTTGCCAGACAGAGTGGAAAAGCTTTTTGCTAAGATGTAGACGAGAAGAGAGGCTAAAGACGACGGTACGGTGCTCTGCAGAGCTAAGCACCGCTCCCGGACCTCTTTCGGCAGAAGCCGCACACCGCAGAGCAGTGTGAGCGGCAGAATCGTCTTTGCGCGAAGAAGCAGCTTCTTCGTCTCCGGGAGCCGGAGAGAGCGGCAACTTCGCAAAGGTGATGAAACAAGCTGTACAACACTGCGATTGTGTGCGCAGCTTGCCAACTGAGAGAAAACAGTACCTGACCACTCTCCTGCCTTTTCTATTCACATGAACATTCGATTGCAAGCTGTTTTGGACAACTTTCTTTCTCTTCTTGCAAAACACTCGGCAGACCTCCGTGCAGCCTCTAGAACACGATGGGAGATGTTTTTTGTGCTGGCACAGTTTCTCCTTGCCAGACAGAGTGGAAAAGCTTTTTGCTAAGATGTAGACGAGAAGAGAGGCTAAAGACGAAGGTACGGTGCTCTGCAGAGCTAAGCACAGCTCCCGGGCCTCTTTCGGCAGAAGACACACACTGCAGAGCACTGTGAGCGGCAGAATCGTCTTTGCGTGAAGAAGCAGCTTCTTCGTCTCCGGGAGCCGGAGAGAGCGGCAACTTCGCAAAGGTGATGAAACAAGCTGTACAACACTGCGATTGTGTGCGCAGCTTGCCAACTGAGAGAAAACAGTACCTGACCACTCTCCTGCCTTTTCTATTCTCATGAACATTCGATTGCAAGCTGTTTTGGACAACTTTCTTGCTCTTCTTGCAAAACACTCGGCAGACCTCCGTGCAGCCTCTAGAACACGATGGGAGATGTTTTTTGTGCTGGCACAGTTTCTCCTTGCCAGACAGAGTGGAAAAGCTTTTTCTAAGATGTAGACGAGAAGAGAGGCTAAAGACGAAGGTACGGTGCTCTGCAGAGCTGAGCACCACTCCCGGACCACTTTCGGCAGAAGGCGCACACCGAAGAGCACTGTGAGCGGCAGAATCGTCTTTGCGCGAAGAAGCAGCTTCTTCGTCTCCGGGAGCCGGAGAGAGCGGCAACTTCGCAAAGGTGATGAAACAAGCTGTACAACACTGCGATTGTGTGCGCAGCTTTCCAACTGAGAGAAAACAGTACCTGACCACTCTCCTGCCTTTTCTATTCACATGAACATTCGATTGCAAGCTGTTTTGGACAACTGTCTTTCTCTTCTTGCAAAACACTCGGCAGACCTCCGTGCAGCCTCTAGAACACGATGGGAGATGTTTCTGTGCTGGCACAGTTTCTCCTTGCCAGACAGAGTGGAAAAGCTTTTTGCTAAGATGTAGACGAGAAGAGAGGCTAAAGACGAAGGTACGGTGCTCTGCAGAACTATGCACCGCTCCCGGGCCTCTTTCGGCAGAAGACAAAAACTACAGAGCACTGTGAGCGGCAGAATCGTCTTTGCGCGAAGAAGCCGCTTCTTCGCCTCCGGGAGCCGGAGAGAGCGGCACCTTCGCAAATGTGATGAAACAAGCTGTACAACACTGCGATTGTGTGCGCAGCTTGCCAACTGAGAGAAAACAGTACCTGACCACTCTCCTGCCTTTTCTATTCACATGAACATTCGATTGCAAGCTGTTTTGGACAACTTTCTTTCTCTTCTTGCAAAACACTCGGCAGACCTCCGTGCAGCCTCTAGAACAGGATGGGAGATGTTTTTTGTGCTGGCACAGTTTCTCCTTGCCAGACAGAGTGGAAAAGCTTTTTGCTAAGATGTAGACGAGAAGAGAGGCTAAAGACGAAGGTACGGTGCTCTGCAGAGCTAAGCACAGCTCCCGGGCCTCTTTCGGCAGAAGACACACACCGCAGAGCACTGTGAGCGGCAGAATCGTCTTTGCGTGAAGAAGCAGCTTCTTCGTCTCCGGGAGCCGGAGAGAGCAGCAACGTGGCAAAGGTGATGAAACAAGCTGTACAACACTGCGATTGTGTGCGCAGCTTGCCAACTGAGAGAAAACAGTACCTGACCACTCTCCTGTCTTTTGTAATCACATGAACATTCGATTGCAAGCTGTTTTGGACAACTTTCTTTCTCTTCTTGCAAAACATTCGGCAGACCTCCGTGCAGCTTCTAGAACACGATGGGAGATGTTTTCTATGCTGGCACAGTTTCTCCTTGCCAGAGTGGAAAAGGATTTTGCTAAGATGTAGACGAGAAGAGAGGCTAAAACGAAGGTACGGTGCTCTGCAGAGCTAAGCACAGCT
This sequence comes from Melozone crissalis, assembly GCF_028551555.1. Taxonomy (NCBI): domain Eukaryota; kingdom Metazoa; phylum Chordata; class Aves; order Passeriformes; family Passerellidae; genus Melozone; species Melozone crissalis. The sequence continues at coordinate 348,856 of NW_026535901.1, forward strand.
CCCGGGCCTCTTTCGGCAGAAGACACACACTGCAGAGCATAGTGAGCGGCAGAATCGTCTTTGCGCGAAGAAGCAGCTTCTTCGTCTCCGGGAGCCGGAGAGAGCGGCAACTTCGCAAAGGTGATGAAACAAGCTGTACAACACTGCGATTGTGTGCGCAGCTTGCCAACTGAGAGAAAACAGTACCTGACCACTCTCCTGCCTTTTCTATTCACTTGAACATTCGATTGCAAGCTGTTTTGGACAACTTTCTTTCTCTTCTTGCAAAACACTCGGCAGACCTCCGTGCAGCCTCTAGAACACGATGGGAGATGTTTTTTGTGCTGGCACAGTTTCTCCTTGCCAGACAGAGTGGAAAAGCTTTTTGCTAAGATGTAGACGAGAAGAGAGGCTAAAGACGAAGGTACGGTGCTCTGCAGAGCTAAGCACAGCTCCCGGGCCTCTTTCGGCAGAAGACACACACTGCAGAGCACTGTGAGCGGCAGAATCGTCTTTGCGCGAAGAAGCAGCTTCTTCGTCTCCGGGAGCCGGAGAGAGCGGCAACTTTGCAAAGGTGATGAAACAAGCTGTACAACACTGCGATTGTGTGCGCAGCTTGCCAAGTGAGAGAAAACAGTACCTGACCACTCTCCTGCCTTTTCTATTCACATGAACATTCGATTGCAAGCTGTTTTGGACAACTTTCTTTCTCTTCTTGCAAAACACTCGGCAGACCTCCGTGCAGCCTCTAGAACACGATGGGAGATGTTTTTTGTGCTGGCACAGTTTCTCCTTGCCAGACAGTGTGGAAAACATTTTTGCTAAGATGTATCCGACAAGAGAGGCTAAAGATGAAGGTACGGTGCTCTGCAGAGCTAAGCACAGCTCCCGGGCCTCTTTCGGCAGAAGACACACACCGCAGAGCACTGTGAGCGGCAGAATCGTCTTTGCGCGAAGAAGCAGCTTCTTCGTCTCCGGGAGCCGGAGAGAGCGGCAACTTGGCAAAGGTGATGACACAAGCTGTACAACACTGCGATTGTGTGCGCAGCTTGCCAACTGAGAGAAAACAGTACCTGACCACTCTCCTGCCTTTTCTATTCACATGAACATTCGATTGCAAGCTGTTTTGGACAACTTTCTTTCTCTTCTTGCAAAACACTCGGCAGACCTCCGTGCAGCCTCTAGAACACGATGGGAGATGTTTCTGTGCTGGCACAGTTTCTCCTTGCCAGACAGAGTGGAAAAGATTTTTGCTAAGATGTAGACGAGAAGAGAGGCTAAAGACGAAGGTACGGTGCTCTGCAGAACTATGCACCGCTCCCGGGCCTCTTTCGGCAGAAGACAAACACTACAGAGCACTGTGAGCGGCAGAATCGTCTTTGCGCGAAGAAGCCGCTTCTTCGCCTCCGGGAGCCGGAGAGAGCGGCACCTTCGCAAATGTGATGAAACAAGCTGTACAACACTGCGATTGTGTGCGCAGCTTGCCAACTGAGAGAAAACAGTACCTGACCACTCTCCTGTCTTTTGTAATCACATGAACATTCGATTGCAAGCTGTTTTGGACAACTTTCTTTCTCTTCTTGCAAAACATTCGGCAGACCTCCGTGCAGCTTCTAGAACACGATGGGAGATGTTTTCTATGCTGGCACAGTTTCTCCTTGCCAGAGTGGAAAAGGTTTTTGCTAAGATGTAGACGAGAAGAGAGGCTAAAACGAAGGTACGGTGCTCTGCAGAGCTAAGCACAGCTCCCGGGCCTCTTTCGGCAGAAGACACACACTGCAGAGCATAGTGAGCGGCAGAATCGTCTTTGCGCGAAGAAGCAGCTTCTTCGTCTCCGGGAGCCGGAGAGAGCGGCAACTTGGCAAAGGTGATGAAACAAGCTGTACAACACTGCGATTGTGTGCGCAGCTTGCCAACTGAGAGAAAACAGTACCTGACCACTCTCCTGCCTTTTCTATTCACTTGAACATTCGATTGCAAGCTGTTTTGGACAACTTTCTTTCTCTTCTTGCAAAACACTCGGCAGACCTCCGTGCAGCCTCTAGAACACGATGGGAGATGTTTTTTGTGCTGGCACAGTTTCTCCTTGCCAGACAGAGTGGAAAAGCTTTTTGCTAAGATGTAGACGAGAAGAGAGGCTAAAGACGAAGGTACGGTGCTCTGCAGAGCTAAGCACAGCTCCCGGGCCTCTTTCGGCAGAAGACACACACTGCAGAGCACTGTGAGCGGCAGAATCGTCTTTGCGCGAAGAAGCAGCTTCTTCGTCTCCGGGAGCCGGAGAGAGCGGCAACTTTGCAAAGGTGATGAAACAAGCTGTACAACACTGCGATTGTGTGCGCAGCTTGCCAACTGAGAGAAAACAGTACCTGACCACTCTCCTGCCTTTTGTAACCACATGAACATTCGATTGCAAGCTGTTTTGGACAACTTTCTTTCTCTTCTTGCAAAACACTCGGCAGACCTCCGTGCAGCTTCTAGAACACGATGGGAGATGTTTTCAGTGCTGGCACAGTTTCTCCTTGCCAGACAGAGTGGAAAAGCTTTTTGCTAAGATGTAGACGAGAAGAGAGGCTAAAGACGAAGGTACGGTGCTCTGCAGAGCTGAGCACCACTCCCGGACCACTTTCGGCACAAGGCGCACACCGAAGAGCACTGTGAGCGGCAGAATCGTCTTTGCGCGAAGAAGCAGCTTGTTCGTCTCCGGGAGCCGGAGAGAGCGGCAACTTCGCAAAGGTGATGAAACAAGCTGTACAACACTGCGATTGTGTGCGCAGCTTGCCAACTGAGAGAAAACAGTACCTGACCACTCTCCTGCCTTTTCTATTCACATGAACATTCGATTGCAAGCTGTTTTGGACAACTTTCTTTCTCTTCTTGCAAAACACTCGGCAGACCTCCGTGCAGCCTCTAGAACACGATGGGAGATGTTTTTTGTGCTGGCACAGTTTCTCCTTGCCAGACAGAGTGGAAAAGCTTTTTGCTAAGATGTAGACGAGAAGAGAGGCTAAAGACGAAGGTACGGTGCTCTGCAGAACTGAGCACCGCTCCCGGACATCTTTCGGCAGAAGGCGCAGACCGCAGAGCACTGTGAGCGGCAGAATCGTCTTTGCGCGAAGAAGCAGCTTCTTCGTCTCCGGGAGCCGGAGAGAGCGGCAACTTGGCAAAGGTGATGAAACAAGCTGTACAACACTGCGATTGTGTGCGCATCTTGCCAACTGAGAGAAAACAGTACCTGACCACTCTCCTGCCTTTTCTATTCACATGAACATTCGATTGCAAGCTGTTTTGGACAACTTTCTTTCTCTTCTTGCAAAACACTCGGCAGACCTCCGTGCAGCCTCTAGAACACGATGGGAGATGTTTTTTGTGCTGGCACAGTTTCTCCTTGCCAGACAGAGTGGAAAAGCTTTTTGCTGAGATGTAGACGAGAAGAGAGGCTAAAGACGAAGGTACGGTGCTCTGCAGAGCTAAGCACAGCTCCCGGGCCTCTTTCGGCAGAAGACACACACCGCAGAGCACTGTGAGCGGCAGAATCGTCTTTGCGCGAAGAAGCAGCTTCTTCGTCTCCGGGAGCCGGAGAGAGCGGCAACTTCGCAAAGGTGATGAAACAAGCTGTACAACACTGCGATTGTGTGCGCAGCTTGCCAACTGAGAGAAAACAGTACCTGATCACTCTCCTGCCTTTTGTAATCACATGAACATTCGATTGCAAGCTGTTTTGGACAACTTTCTTTCTCTTCTTGCAAAACACTCGGCAGACCTCTGTGCAGCCTCTAGAACACGATGGGAGATGTTTTTGGTGCTGGCACAGTTTCTCCATGCCAGCCAGAGTGGAAAAGATTTTTGCTAAGATGTAGACGAGAAGAGAGGCTGAAGACGAAGGTACGGTGGTCTGCAGAGCTAAGCACTGCTCCCGGGCCTCTTTCGGCAGAAGGCGCACACCGCAGAGCACTGTGAGCGGCAGAATCGTCTTTGCGCGAAGAAGCAGCTTCTTCGTCTCCGGGAGCCGGATAGAGCGGCAACTTCGCAAAGGTGATGAAACAAGATGTACAACACTGCGATTGTGTGCGCAGCTTGCCAACTGAGAGAAAACAGTACCTGACCACTCTCCTGCCTTTTCTATACACATGAACATTCGATTCCAAGCTGTTTTGGACAACTTTCTTTCTCTTCTTGCAAAACACTCGGCAGACCTCCGTGCAGCCTCTAGAACACGATGGGAGATGTTTTCTGTGCTGGCACAGTTTCTCCTTGCCAGACAGAGTGGAAAAGCTTTTTGCTAAGATGTAGACGAGAAGAGAGGCTAAAGACGAAGGTACGGTGCTCTGCAGAACTATGCACCGCTCCCGGGCCTCTTTCGGCAGAAGACAAACACTGCAGAGCAGTGTGACCGGCAGAATCGTCTTTGCGCGAAGAAGCCGCTTCTTCGCCTCCGGGAGCCGGAGAGAGCGGCACCTTCGCAAATGTGATGAAACAAGCTGTACAACACTGCGATTGTGTGCGCAGCTTGCCAACTGAGAGAAAACAGTACCTGACCACTCTCCTGCCTTTTCTATTCACATGAACATTCGATTGCAAGCTGTTTTGGACAACTTTCTTTCTCTTCTTGCAAAACACTCGGCAGACCTCCGTGCAGCCTCTAGAACACGATGGGAGATGTTTTTTGTGCTGGCACAGTTTCTCCTTGCCAGACAGAGTGGAAAAGGTTTTTGCTAAGATGTAGACGAGAAGAGAGGCTAAAGACGAAGGTACGGTGCTCTGCAGAGCTAAGCACAGCTCCCGGGCCTCTTTCGGCAGAAGACACACACCGCAGAGCACTGTGAGCGGCAGAATCGTCTTTGCGTGAAGAAGCAGCTTCTTCGTCTCCGGGAGCCGGAGAGAGCAGCAACGTGGCAAAGGTGATGAAACAAGCTGTACAACACTGCGATTGTGTGCGCAGCTTGCCAACTGAGAGAAAACAGTACCTGACCACTCTCCTGTCTTTTGTAATCACATGAACATTCGATTGCAAGCTGTTTTGGACAACTTTCTTTCTCTTCTTGCAAAACATTCGGCAGACCTCCGTGCAGCTTCTAGAACACGATGGGAGATGTTTTCTATGCTGGCACAGTTTCTCCTTGCCAGAGTGGAAAAGGATTTTGCTAAGATGTAGACGAGAAGAGAGGCTAAAACGAAGGTACGGTGCTCTGCAGAGCTAAGCACAGCTCCCGGGCCTCTTTCGGCAGAAGACACACACTGCAGAGCATAGTGAGCGGCAGAATCGTCTTTGCGCGAAGAAGCAGCTTCTTCGTCTCCGGGAGCCGGAGAGAGCGGCAACTTCGCAAAGGTGATGAAACAAGCTGTACAAAACTGCGATTGTGTGCGCAGCTTGCCAACTGAGAGAAAACAGTACCTGACCACTCTCCTGCCTTTTCTATTCACTTGAACATTCGATTGCAAGCTGTTTTGGACAACTTTCTTTCTCTTCTTGCAAAACACTCGGCAGACCTCCGTGCAGCCTCTAGAACACGATGGGAGATGTTTTTTGTGCTGGCACAGTTTCTCCTTGCCAGACAGAGTGGAAAAGCTTTTTGCTAAGATGTAGACGAGAAGAGAGGCTAAAGACGAAGGTACGGTGCTCTGCAGAGCTAAGCACAGCTCCCGGGCCTCTTTCGGCAGAAGACACACACTGCAGAGCACTGTGAGCGGCAGAATCGTCTTTGCGCGAAGAAGCAGCTTCTTCGTCTCCGGGAGCCGGAGAGAGCGGCAACTTTGCAAAGGTGATGAAACAAGCTGTACAACACTGCGATTGTGTGCGCAGCTTGCCAAGTGAGAGAAAACAGTACCTGACCACTCTCCTGCCTTTTCTATTCACATGAACATTCGATTGCAAGCTGTTTTGGACAACTTTCTTTCTCTTCTTGCAAAACACTCGGCAGACCTCCGTGCAGCCTCTAGAACACGATGGGAGATGTTTTTTGTGCTGGCACAGTTTCTCCTTGCCAGACAGTGTGGAAAACATTTTTGCTAAGATGTATACGACAAGAGAGGCTAAAGATGAAGGTACGGTGCTCTGCAGAGCTAAGCACAGCTCCCGGGCCTCTTTCGGCAGAAGACACACACCGCAGAGCACTGTGAGCGGCAGAATCGTCTTTGCGCGAAGAAGCAGCTTCTTCGTCTCCGGGAGCCGGAGAGAGCGGCAACTTGGCAAAGGTGATGACACAAGCTGTACAACACTGCGATTGTGTGCGCAGCTTGCCAACTGAGAGAAAACAGTACCTGACCACTCTCCTGCCTTTTCTATTCACATGAACATTCGATTGCAAGCTGTTTTGGACAACTTTCTTTCTCTTCTTGCAAAACACTCGGCAGACCTCCGTGCAGCCTCTAGAACACGATGGGAGATGTTTCTGTGCTGGCACAGTTTCTCCTTGCCAGACAGAGTGGAAAAGATTTTTGCTAAGATGTAGACGAGAAGAGAGGCTAAAGACGAAGGTACGGTGCTCTGCAGAACTATGCACCGCTCCCGGGCCTCTTTCGGCAGAAGACAAACACTACAGAGCACTGTGAGCGGCAGAATCGTCTTTGCGCGAAGAAGCCGCTTCTTCGCCTCCGGGAGCCGGAGAGAGCGGCACCTTCGCAAATGTGATGAAACAAGCTGTACAACACTGCGATTGTGTGCGCAGCTTGCCAACTGAGAGAAAACAGTACCTGACCACTCTCCTGTCTTTTGTAATCACATGAACATTCGATTGCAAGCTGTTTTGGACAACTTTCTTTCTCTTCTTGCAAAACATTCGGCAGACCTCCGTGCAGCTTCTAGAACACGATGGGAGATGTTTTCTATGCTGGCACAGTTTCTCCTTGCCAGAGTGGAAAAGGTTTTTGCTAAGATGTAGACGAGAAGAGAGGCTAAAACGAAGGTACGGTGCTCTGCAGAGCTAAGCACAGCTCCCGGACCTCTTTCGGCAGAAGACACACACTGCAGAGCATAGTGAGCGGCAGAATCGTCTTTGCGCGAAGAAGCAGCTTCTTCGTCTCCGGGAGCCGGAGAGAGCGGCAACTTGGCAAAGGTGATGAAACAAGCTGTACAACACTGCGATTGTGTGCGCAGCTTGCCAACTGAGAGAAAACAGTACCTGACCACTCTCCTGCCTTTTCTATTCACTTGAACATTCGATTGCAAGCTGTTTTGGACAACTTTCTTTCTCTTCTTGCAAAACACTCGGCAGACCTCCGTGCAGCCTCTAGAACACGATGGGAGATGTTTTTTGTGCTGGCACAGTTTCTCCTTGCCAGACAGAGTGGAAAAGCTTTTTGCTAAGATGTAGACGAGAAGAGAGGCTAAAGACGAAGGTACGGTGCTCTGCAGAGCTAAGCACAGCTCCCGGGCCTCTTTCGGCAGAAGACACACACTGCAGAGCACTGTGAGCGGCAGAATCGTCTTTGCGCGAAGAAGCAGCTTCTTCGTCTCCGGGAGCCGGAGAGAGCGGCAACTTTGCAAAGGTGATGAAACAAGCTGTACAACACTGCGATTGTGTGCGCAGCTTGCCAACTGAGAGAAAACAGTACCTGACCACTCTCCTGCCTTTTCTATTCACATGAACATTCGATTGCAAGCTGTTTTGGACAACTTTCTTTCTCTTCTTGCAAAACACTCGGCAGACCTCCGTGCAGCTTCTAGAACACGATGGGAGATGTTTTCAGTGCTGGCACAGTTTCTCCTTGCCAGACAGAGTGGAAAAGCTTTTTGCTAAGATGTAGACGAGAAGAGAGGCTAAAGACGACGGTACGGTGCTCTGCAGAGCTAAGCACCGCTCCCGGACCTCTTTCGGCAGAAGCCGCACACCGCAGAGCAGTGTGAGCGGCAGAATCGTCTTTGCGCGAAGAAGCAGCTTCTTCGTCTCCGGGAGCCGGAGAGAGCGGCAACTTGGCAAAGGTGATGAAACAAGCTGTACAACACTGCGATTGTGTGCGCAGCTTGCCAACTGAGAGAAAACAGTACCTGACCACTCTCCTGCCTTTTCTATTCACATGAACATTCGATTGCAAGCTGTTTTGGACAACTTTCTTTCTCTTCTTGCAAAACACTCGGCAGACCTCCGTGCAGCCTCTAGAACACGATGGGAGATGTTTTTTGTGCTGGCACAGTTTCTCCTTGCCAGACAGAGTGGAAAAGCTTTTTGCTAAGATGTAGACGAGAAGAGAGGCTAAAGACGAAGGTACGGTGCTCTGCAGAGCTAAGCACAGCTCCCGGGCCTCTTTCGGCAGAAGACACACACCGCTGAGCACTGTGAGCGGCAGAATCGTCTTTGCGCGAAGAAGCAGCTTCTTCGTCTCCGGGAGCCGGAGAGAGCGGCAACTTGGCAAAGGTGATGACACAAGCTGTACAACACTGCGATTGTGTGCGCAGCTTGCCAACTGAGAGAAAACAGTACCTGACCACTCTCCTGCCTTTTCTATTCACATGAACATTCGATTGCAAGCTGTTTTGGACAACTTTCTTTCTCTTCTTGCAAAACACTCGGCAGACCTCCGTGCAGCCTCTAGAACACGATGGGAGATGTTTTTTGTGCTGGCACAGTTTCTCCTTGCCAGACAGAGTGGAAAAGCTTTTTGCTAAGATGTAGACGAGAAGAGAGGCTAAAGACGAAGGTACGGTGCTCTGCAGAGCTAAGCACAGCTCCCGGGCCTCTTTCGGCAGAAGACACACACTGCAGAGCACTGTGAGCGGCAGAATCGTCTTTGCGTGAAGAAGCAGCTTCTTCGTCTCCGGGAGCCGGAGAGAGCGGCAACTTCGCAAAGGTGATGAAACAAGCTGTACAACACTGCGATTGTGTGCGCAGCTTGCCAACTGAGAGAAAACAGTACCTGACCACTCTCCTGCCTTTTCTATTCACATGAACATTCGATTGCAAGCTGTTTTGGACAACTTTCTTTCTCTTCTTGCAAAACACTCGGCAGACCTCCGTGCAGCCTCTAGAACACGATGGGAGATGTTTTTTGTGCTGGCACAGTTTCTCCTTGCCAGACAGAGTGGAAAAGCTTTTTCTAAGATGTAGACGAGAAGAGAGGCTAAAGACGAAGGTACGGTGCTCTGCAGAGCTGAGCACCACTCCCGGACCACTTTCGGCAGAAGGCGCACACCGAAGAGCACTGTGAGCGGCAGAATCGTCTTTGCGCGAAGAAGCAGCTTCTTCGTCTCCGGGAGCCGGAGAGAGCGGCAACTTCGCAAAGGTGATGAAACAAGCTGTACAACACTGCGATTGTGTGCGCAGCTTGCCAACTGAGAGAAAACAGTACCTGACCACTCTCCTGCCTTTTCTATTCACATGAACATTCGATTGCAAGCTGTTTTGGACAACTTTCTTTCTCTTCTTGCAAAACATTCGGCAGACCTCCGTGCAGCTTCTAGAACAAGATGGGAGATGTTTTCTATGCTGGCACAGTTTCTCCTTGCCAGAGTGGAAAAGATTTTTGCTAAGATGTAGACGAGAAGAGAGGCTAAAGACGAAGGTACGGTGCTCTGCAGAGCTAAGCACAGCTCCCGGGCCTCTTTCGGCAGAAGACACACACCGCAGAACACTGTGAGCGGCAGAATCGTCTTTGCGCGAAGAAGCAGCTTCTTCGTCTCCGGGAGCCGGAGAGAGCGGCAACTTGGCAAAGGTGATGAAACAAGCTGTACAACACTGCGATTGTGTGCGCAGCTTGCCAACTGAGAGAAAACAGTACCTGACCACTCTCCTGCCTTTTGGAATCACATGAACATTCGATTGCAAGCTGTTTTGGACAACTTTCTTTCTCTTCTTGCAAAACACTCGGCAGACCTCCGTGCAGCCTCTAGAAGACGATGGGAGATGTTTTCTGTGCTGGCACAGTTTCTCCTTGCCAGACAGAGTGGAAAAGCTTTTTGCTAAGACGTAGACGAGAAGAGAGGCTAAAGATGAAGGTACGGTGCTCTGCAGAGCTAAGCACCGCTCCCGGGCCTCTTTCGGCAGAAGACACACACAGCAGTGCACTGTGAGCGGCAGAATCGTCTTTGCGCGAAGAAGCAGCTTGTTCGTCTCCGGGAGCCGGAGAGAGCGGCAACTTGGCAAAGGTGATGAAACAAGCTGTACAACACTGCGATTGTGTGCGCAGCTTGCCAACTGAGAGAAAACAGTACCTGACCACTCTCCTGCCTTTTCTATTCACATGAACATTCGATTGCAAGCTGTTTTGGACAACTTTCTTTCTCTTCTTGCAAAACACTCGGCAGACCTCCGTGCAGCCTCTAGAACACGATGGGAGATGTTTTTTGTGCTGGCACAGTTTCTCCTTGCCAGACAGAGTGGAAAAGCTTTTTGCTAAGATGTAGACGAGAAGAGAGGCTAAAGACGAAGGTACGGTGCTCTGCAGAACTGAGCACCGCTCCCGGACATCTTTCGGCAGAAGGCGCAGACCGCAGAGCACTGTGAGCGGCAGAATCGTCTTTGCGCGAAGAAGCAGCTTCTTCGTCTCCGGGAGCCGGAGAGAGCGGCAACTTGGCAAAGGTGATGAAACAAGCTGTACAACACTGCGATTGTGTGCGCAGCTTGCCAACTGAGAGAAAACAGTACCTGACCACTCTCCTGCCTTTTCTATTCACATGAACATTCGATTGCAAGCTGTTTTGGACAACTTTCTTTCTCTTCTTGCAAAACACTCGGCAGACCTCCGTGCAGCCTCTAGAACACGATGGGAGATGTTTTTTGTGCTGGCACAGTTTCTCCTTGCCAGACAGAGTGGAAAAGCTTTTTGCTGAGATGTAGACGAGAAGAGAGGCTAAAGACGAAGGTACGGTGCTCTGCAGAGCTAAGCACAGCTCCCGGGCCTCTTTCGGCAGAAGACACACACCGCAGAGCACTGTGAGCGGCAGAATCGTCTTTGCGCGAAGAAGCAGCTTCTTCGTCTCCGGGAGCCGGAGAGAGCGGCAACTTCGCAAAGGTGATGAAACAAGCTGTACAACACTGCGATTGTGTGCGCAGCTTGCCAACTGAGAGAAAACAGTACCTGATCACTCTCCTGCCTTTTGTAATCACATGAACATTCGATTGCAAGCTGTTTTGGACAACTTTCTTTCTCTTCTTGCAAAACACTCGGCAGACCTCTGTGCAGCCTCTAGAACACGATGGGAGATGTTTTTTGTGCTGGCACAGTTTCTCCATGCCAGCCAGAGTGGAAAAGATTTTTGCTAAGATGTAGACGAGAAGAGAGGCTGAAGACGAAGGTACGGTGGTCTGCAGAGCTAAGCACTGCTCCCGGGCCTCTTTCGGCAGAAGGCGCACACCGCAGAGCACTGTGAGCGGCAGAATCGTCTTTGCGCGAAGAAGCAGCTTCTTCGTCTCCGGGAGCCGGATAGAGCGGCAACTTCGCAAAGGTGATGAAACAAGATGTACAACACTGCGATTGTGTGCGCAGCTTGCCAACTGAGAGAAAACAGTACCTGACCACTCTCCTGCCTTTTCTATACACATGAACATTCGATTCCAAGCTGTTTTGGACAACTTTCTTTCTCTTCTTGCAAAACACTCGGCAGACCTCCGTGCAGCCTCTAGAACACGATGGGAGATGTTTTCTGTGCTGGCACAGTTTCTCCTTGCCAGACAGAGTGGAAAACCTTTTTGCTAAGATGTAGACGAGAAGAGAGGCTAAAGACGAAGGTACGGTGCTCTGCAGAACTATGCACCGCTCCCGGGCCTCTTTCGGCAGAAGACAAACACTGCAGAGCAGTGTGACCGGCAGAATCGTCTTTGCGCGAAGAAGCCGCTTCTTCGCCTCCGGGAGCCGGAGAGAGCGGCACCTTCGCAAATGTGATGAAACAAGCTGTACAACACTGCGATTGTGTGCGCAGCTTGCCAACTGAGAGAAAACAGTACCTGACCACTCTCCTGTCTTTTGTAATCACATGAACATTCGATTGCAAGCTGTTTTGGACAACTTTCTTTCTCTTCTTGCAAAACACTCGGCAGACCTCCGTGCAGCTTCTAGAACACGATGGGAGATGTTTTCTATGCTGGCACAGTTTCTCCTTGCCAGAGTGGAAAAGGTTTTTGCTAAGATGTAGACGAGAAGAGAGGCTAAAGACGAAGGTACGGTGCTCTGCAGAGCTAAGCACAGCTCCCGGGCCTCTTTCGGCAGAAGACACACACCGCAGAGCACTGTGAGCGGCAGAATCGTCTTTGCGCGAAGAAGCAGCTTCTTCGTCTCCGGGAGCCGGAGAGAGCGGCAACTTGGCAAAGGTGATGAAACAAGCTGTACAACACTGCGATTGTGTGCGCAGCTTGCCAACTGAGAGAAAACAGTACCTGACCACTCTCCTGCCTTTTCTATTCACTTGAACATTCGATTGCAAGCTGTTTTGGACAACTTTCTTTCTCTTCTTGCAAAACACTCGGCAGACCTCCGTGCAGCCTCTAGAACACGATGGGAGATGTTTTTTGTGCTGGCACAGTTTCTCCTTGCCAGACAGAGTGGAAAAGCTTTTTGCTAAGATGTAGACGAGAAGAGAGGCTAAAGACGAAGGTACGGTGCTCTGCAGAGCTGAGCACCGCTCCCGGACATCTTTCGGCAGAAGCCGCACACCGCAGAGCTCTGTGAGCGGCAGAATCGTCTTTGCGCGAAGAAGCAGCTTCTTCGTCTCCCGGAGCCGGAGAGAGCGGCAACTTTGCAAAGGTGATGAAACAAGCTGTACAACACTGCGATTGTGTGCGCAGCTTGCCAACTGAGAGAAAACAGTACCTGACCACTCTCCTGTCTTTTCTATTCACATGAACATTCGATTGCAAGCTGTTTTGGACAACTTTCTTTCTCTTCTTGCAAAACACTCGGCAGACCTCCGTGCAGCCTCTAGAACACGATGGGAGATGTTTTTTGTGCTGGCACAGTTTCTCCTTGCCAGACAGTGTGGAAAACATTTTTGCTAAGATGTAGACGACAAGAGAGGCTAAAGATGAAGGTACGGTGCTCTGCAGAGCTAAGCACAGCTCCCGGGCCTCTTTCGGCAGAAGACACACACTGCAGAGCACTGTGAGCGGCAGAATCGTCTTTGCGCGAAGAAGCAGCTTCTTCGTCTCCGGGAGCCGGAGAGAGCGGCAACTTCGCAAAGGTGATGAAACAAGCTGTACAACACTGCGATTGTGTGCGCAGCTTGCCAACTGAGAGAAAACAGTACCTGACCACTCTCCTGCCTTTTCTATTCACATGAACATTCGATTGCAAGCTGTTTTGGACAACTTTCTTTCTCTTCTTGCAAAACACTCGGCAGACCTCCGTGCAGCTTCTAGAACACGATGGGAGATGTTTTCTATGCTGGCACAGTTTCTCCTTGCCAGAGTGGAAAAGGTTTTTGCTAAGATGTAGACGAGAAGAGAGGCTAAAACGAAGGTACGGTGCTCTGCAGAGCTAAGCACAGCTCCCGGGCCTCTTTCGGCAGAAGACACACACTGCAGAGCACTGTGAGCGGCAGAATCGTCTTTGCGCGAAGAAGCAGCTTCTTCGTCTCCGGGAGCCGGAGAGAGCGGCAACTTGGCAAAGGTGATGAAACAAGCTGTACAACACTGCGATTGTGTGCGCAGCTTGCCAACTGAGAGAAAACAGTACCTGACCACTCTCCTGCCTTTTCTATTCACATGAACATTCGATTGCAAGCTGTTTTGGACAACTTTCTTTCTCTTCTTGCAAAACACTCGGCAGACCTCTGTGCAGCCTCTAGAACACGATGGGAGATGTTTTTTGTGCTGGCACAGTTTCTCCTTGCCAGACAGAGTGGAAAAGCTTTTTGCTAAGATGTAGACGAGAAGAGAGGCTAAAGACGAAGGTACGGTGCTCTGCAGAGCTAAGCACAGCTCCCGGGCCTCTTTCGGCAGAAGACACACACCGCAGAGCACTGTGAGCGGCAGAATCGTCTTTGCGCGAAGAAGCAGCTTCTTCGTCTCCGGGAGCCGGAGAGAGCGGCAACTTGGCAAAGGTGATGAAACAAGCTGTACAACACTGCGATTGTGTGCGCAGCTTGCCAACTGAGAGAAAACAGTACCTGACCACTCTCCTGCCTTTTCTATTCACATGAACATTCGATTGCAAGCTGTTTTGGACAACTTTCTTTCTCTTCTTGCAAAACACTCGGCAGACCTCCGTGCAGCCTCTAGAACACGATGGGAGATGTTTCTGTGCTGGCACAGTTTCTCCTTGCCAGACAGAGTGGAAAAGCTTTTTGCTAAGATGTAGACGAGAAGAGAGGCTAAAGACGAAGGTACGGTGCTCTGCAGAACTATGCACCGCTCCCGGGCCTCTTTCGGCAGAAGACAAACACTACAGAGCACTGTGAGCGGCAGAATCGTCTTTGCGCGAAGAAGCCGCTTCTTCGCCTCCGGGAGCCGGAGAGAGCGGCACCTTCGCAAATGTGATGAAACAAGCTGTACAACACTGCGATTGTGTGCGCAGCTTGCCAACGGAGAGAAAACAGTACCTGACCACTCTCCTGCCTTTTCTATTCACATGAACATTCGATTGCAAGCTGTTTTGGACAACTTTCTTTCTCTTCTTGCAAAACACTCGGCAGACCTCCGTGCAGCCTCTAGAACACGATGGGAGATGTTTTTTGTGCTGGCACAGTTTCTCCTTGCCAGACAGAGTGGAAAAGCTTTTTGCTAAGATGTAGACGAGAAGAGAGGCTAAAGACGAAGGTACGGTGCTCTGCAGAGCTAAGCACAGCTCCCGGGCCTCTTTCGGCAGAAGACACACACCGCAGAGCACTGTGAGCGGCAGAATCGTCTTTGCGCGAAGAAGCAGCTTCTTCGTCTCCGGGAGCCGGAGAGAGCAGCAACTTCGCAAAGGTGATGAAACAAGCTGTACAACACTGCGATTGTGTGCGCAGCTTGCCAACTGAGAGAAAACAGTACCTGACCACTCTCCTGTCTTTTGTAATCACATGAACATTCGATTGCAAGCTGTTTTGGACAACTTTCTTTCTCTTCTTGCAAAACATTCGGCAGACCTCCGTGCAGCTTCTAGAACACGATGGGAGATGTTTTCTATGCTGGCACAGTTTCTCCTTGCCAGAGTGGAAAAGGTTTTTGCTAAGATGTAGACGAGAAGAAAGGCTAAAACGAAGGTACGGTGCTCTGCAGAGCTAAGCACAGCTCCCGGGCCTCTTTCGGCAGAAGACACACACTGCAGAGCACTGTGAGCGGCAGAATCGTCTTTGCGCGAAGAAGCAGCTTCTTCGTCTCCGGGAGCCGGAGAGAGCGGCAACTTGGCAAAGGTGATGAAACAAGCTGTACAACACTGCGATTGTGTGCGCAGCTTGCCAACTGAGAGAAAACAGTACCTGACCACTCTCCTGCCTTTTCTATTCACTTGAACATTCGATTGCAAGCTGTTTTGGACAACTTTCTTTCTCTTCTTGCAAAACACTCGGCAGACCTCCGTGCAGCTTCTAGAACACGATGGGAGATGTTTTTTGTGCTGGCACAGTTTCTCCTTGCCAGACAGAGTGGAAAAGCTTTTTGCTAAGATGTAGACGAGAAGAGAGGCTAAAGACGAAGGTACGGTGCTCTGCAGAGCTAAGCACAGCTCCCGGGCCTCTTTCGGCAGAAGACACACACTGCAGAGCACTGTGAGCGGCAGAATCGTCTTTGCGCGAAGAAGCAGCTTCTTCGTCTCCGGGAGCCGGAGAGAGCGGCAACTTCGCAAAGGTGATGAAACAAGCTGTACAACACTGCGATTGTGTGCGCAGCTTGCCAACTGAGAGAAAACAGTACCTGACCACTCTCCTGCCTTTTCTATTCACATGAACATTCGATTGCAAGCTGTTTTGGACAACTTTCTTTCTCTTCTTGCAAAACACTCGGCAGACCTCTGTGCAGCCTCTAGAACACGATGGGAGATGTTTTTTGTGCTGGCACAGTTTCTCCTTGCCAGACAGAGTGGAAAAGCTTTTTGCTAAGATGTAGACGAGAAGAGAGGCTAAAGACGAAGGTACGGTGCTCTGCAGAGCTAAGCACAGCTCCCGGGCCTCTTTCGGCAGAAGACACACACCATAGAGCACTGTGAGCGGCAGAATCGTCTTTGCGCGAAGAAGCAGCTTCTTCGTCTCCGGGAGCCGGAGAGAGCGGCAGCTTCGCAAAGGTGATGAAACAAGCTGTACAACACTGCGATTGTGTGCGTAGCTTTCCAACTGAGAGAAAACAGTACCTGACCACTCTCCTGCCTTTTCTATTCACATGAACATTCGATTGCAAGCTGTTTTGGACAACTTTCTTTCTCTTCTTGCAAAACACTCGGCAGACCTCCGTGCAGCCTCTAGAACACGATGGGAGATGTTTTCTGTGCTGGCACAGTTTCTCCTTGCCAGACAGAGTGGAAAAGCTTTTTGCTAAGATGTAGTCGAGAAGAGAGGCTAAAGACGCAGGTACGTTGCTCTGCAGAGCTAAGCACCGCTCCCGGGCCTCTTTCAGCAGAAGACACACACCGCAGAGCACTGTGAGCGGCAGAATCGTCTTTGCGCGAAGGAGCAGCTGGATGTATGTAATTAGGACAACA